>NW_024704742.1:19697483-20297483 GCF_018977255.1 Callorhinchus milii | reverse complement strand
GACTTTTCTTGATTTATCGATGACACTGCTGTTTGTTTGTAAAATTACGCATTTGTAAGCAGTTGAATGAAAATGTGTGAGGAACATTATGCTTCTTATCAAGCTCGACAGGCTGAATAGCCTCCTCCTATTCCTGTGTTCTTCCAAGTTCCTGCAAATAGATTTACCTCCAAAATTTGCACTGCTAAGGATTTTTGTATTGCTGAACGTCCTTCACACCCTAGCACCTCCATATCTTTCTGATCTCCACCTACCCCCCTCTAATGCTCACAACCTCTCATCAGCTAACTCAGACTTGCCACACAGCCCCTGTATCACTATTGGTGGCCGAACTTTCCGATTCTAATTCCCTATCCCCTTAAACACCCTCCCTCGCCCCCTCCATCTTGTCCCCTCTCTATCTGTCTTCACAGCCCATTTTAAAGCCTCCTTCTTCAATCTTGTCTAGGATCACCTTCTTTTCCCCTGTCTCTCCCCCTCCAACTCCTTCTAAGCATCCATCCTGCCATTATAGAGCACTCTGAGATGCTGAAATGAAGGGCGCTATACAAATGCAAGTTGTTGTTGTACCAATCTGTTACCTAGTTTAAAGTTTATATAGATTTTGAGAGCTCTGATCCAGATGTATTTTAAATTTGTCTCCTACCAGAACAAGAGATCAGCAAACTAGACTTGATATTCATTTGTTTATCCTTCAGTGAGCTGACATTTCTCAGGTTCATAGAAGTTAGACCTTTGCCTTTAAAAAATGAGTGCAGAAGTTTGGAAAATAGCCTTCAATTCAGATTTCATTTGGAAACCAATGTTCATGGAGTTGCGGAGGGGAGGCATTGTGTGTTATTTTGGAAACTTAGCTTTCAAGTTAATATTAAATTTAAGATTGCTTTTCAAAGCATCTCATAATCTTAAACCATACTTTTTTTTTGGGGGGGAAGCTGGAATATTGACATGTGCAGAAAGCCATCACCATGCTTAAGAGTACCTAAACAGTTCTAAATACAATGTCATATTTGGAACTCTTTGGATATGGAAATTTCTCTGTGTCTGGACTGGAATGTGCCCTCTCTCCTTGGAGGGATACACCTGCTTACCTAATTCCAGATTGTATTAGGCACAGGTTGATGAGGTCCAAGCTTTAGGGACCCCCAGGAGTGTATGACAGTGTACTGCTGGTGTTTAATCAGACAAAACCACATAGCTTTCCATTGGGAGCACTGTCTGACAAGCTTCCTACTCCTTGGACAGCTAAGAATACCTTACCTGTTAAGAGTTTCGGCTTGCAAGATGTAATTGTGTATCAGTGGTTGTAAGACATAAGAAATTAGTCCTCAAATGGACGGGTACAAATTACAATATGTCAGAATTGTGGTTCTAAATTATATCACTTTTACACCCAGCAAAGTAATGTCGCTTGCTATTGAATTGAAAAAAAATCTATCATTGAGAGAAGTAATTTTGTGAAAGTCTTTTGAATTAAATTAGATTTCTACTTTTGTGAAATTGAATCAAATGTAGTTTGGGAGATCTATAAATGTTAGTAAATTATTTCCGTATGAGTACGAGTTTATGCATCTGGTCACTGGCATGCTAGCTTTAGATGTATGGACCTATCTGTATAACATTAACCAAAGACTGTAAAGCTATTACAGAGATTAGAGGTGGATAGCCCCATCTAATCGCACATTAATGGAGATTACGGTTCAATGTGAATTGCCTGACCTACAAAAGAAAAATAACATGGAGTGTTTCTTCACATGATGCACAATTATAAGTAGTTGACAAACAGGATCCATGAGCAGCAAAGAAATAAAACACAATTACATTTAGCAATTTTTCCCTTTTTACTATCTCAAAAATGGATTCTATTCATTTTGTCAGAAGCTGCTTATTTTAGTGGCTATTGTTAAGCCCGAGGATAACTAAGAGTCCGGTATTGAAGTTGTAAGGGAATCTTTCAGTCCAATGTGGACTGTATTAAGAACATAAGGACATGAGAACATAAGAAGTGACAGACGAAAAAAGACCAAGGTCCATCTAGTGCACCTCCACCTTCCTGGCAGTTGCATGCACATATGTCCCAAACTACCTATTTACTATATCCCAAAATGTTATTTCCTAAAAGCAAGCTATCTAATCTGTGATTGAAAGAATCAACACTGCCTGAGCAGCCTGTCGTGATCTATAATGTCTTGCCCTTGTAGAATCTTAAAGACAGCAATCACGTCACCTCTCAATCTTCTCTTTTCTAGCGTGAACATGCTCAATATACTTAGTCGCTCCTCATGGTCCAGTTCTTCAATTCCCTCAATCATTTTGGTTGCTTTCCTTTTGATACTTTTTTGATACATCCGAACATCTGGTTTGCTTTACACACTGCCACAGAGCACCGTTGCAAGAGCTTCAATTTATTGTCAATCAGGACTCCGAGGTCCTTTTCATTTTCCATACATATTATTTACTTCCGTTCAAATAATAGTCCCTTCCGTGATTTTTTTGTGCCTACGTGAAGTACTTTACATTTCTCCACATTGAATTTCATCTGCCACCGATCTGCCCAATTCTCAAGAATGTTCAAATCTTCCTGTAGCCATTTTGTTCAGCTTCGCAATCTACCACTTTCATTAGCTTGGTGTCATCAGCAAACTTAGCCACTGTGCTTATGACTCCTAGTTCCAGATCATTTATAAAAATATTAGATAAAAGAGGTCCCAAAACAGACCCTTGTGGAACTACACCGGTATCATTTTCCCAGTCTGATGATATTCCCTGTACCACCACCCTCTGGGTTCTTCTGGTCAACCAATTGCATGTCCATTGTAATATACTTCCACTGATTCCTGCTTTCTTTACTTTCAGTACCAGTCACTCAAGAGGAACTGTATCAAAGTCCTTCCTGAAATCAGATATACAACATTCACAGCCTTACCCTTATCAAGTTCCCTTGTCACAACGTCAAAGAAAACCAGTAAATTAGATTGGCAAGACATTCCCTTCATTAACCCATATTGGCTATCATTTATGGAATTATTTCTATCCAAATGCTCCATGATTTTATCCATAATAAGAATCTCCATAATTTTACCCACATTAATAATAATAATCCTTGCATTTGATATAGCGCTTTTCACGTCGGGAGGAAGTCCCAAAGCGCTTCACAGAACACACTGTAAAGTGAATTGATTGTATATTTGTGGGCGAACGCGGCAGCCAATTGCGCACAGCAATGTCCCACAAACAGTCGTAGATTGAAAATGACCAATTTATTATTGTTTTTGGTTCTTTGGATGGATTATTATTAGGCTCTGTCTGGAGTAAGAAAACTTGCCCAAGGTTTCGCCCTGACCTGCCTGGAATTGAACTCAGGTCTCTCACTTGCAAAGCGAGTGCTCTAACCACTGAGCTACAGGACTCCACATTGGCCGTCAAACATACTGGTCTGTAGTTTCCTGGGTCACTTGTGTTACCTTTCTTAAAAATAGGAGTAACATCTGCCTTTCTCCAGTTCCCCGGCACCTCTCCAGTATTCAATGATTTTAGAAAGATTTGTGCCAGCGTTTCTGCGACTTCCTCCCTTAGTTCCTTACGGATCCTCGGATGCAATTAATCTGGCCCCTGAGATTTATTTACCTTACGTTTACACAGCTGTTTGACAACCATGCTGGTAATGATATGAATAGTGTCGCAAGTATTCTCTGCGACATCCTTGAGTTCGCTTTCCAGATCAGATAGGTTACCCGTCTCTTCCTTGGTAAAGACTGATACAAAAAACACGTATTTAGCACTAAATAAGTGTTAATTTAGCATTGTGTCTTTAACATTATTAAGCACTGAAGCACAAGGTGCTCAAAAACTATCAAGCACCTTGGTAAAGACTGATGCAAAAAACTTATTTAGCACTAAATAAGCACTATTTAGCACTGGCTGAGAAACATTGTTCCACTTCTCAACTCTTTCCGACTCAAATCTTATTACAACTGGTAACAGCTGAACTAAAGACAGTAATAATAATAATAATAATCCTTGCATTTGATATAGCGCTTTTCACGTCGGGAGGACGTCCCAAAGCGCTTCACAGAATATACTGTAAAGTGAGTTGACTGTATATTTGTGGGCGAACGCGGCAGCCAATTGCGCACAGCAATGTCCCACAAACAGTTATAGATTGAAAATGACCAATTTATTATTGTTTTGTTTTTTGGAGGGATTATTATTAGGCTCTGTGTGGAATAAGGAAACTTGCCCAAGGTTTCGCCCTGACCTGCCTGGAATTGAACTCAGGTCTCTCGCTTGCAAAGCGAGTGCTCTAACCACTGAGCTACAGGACTCCACAACATGAGAAAATGAGAACATAGGTTTAGATTTAAGAAGGGCGATTCCAGGAAGGTTTTTATTTATTCAGAGGGTAATTAATGACTGGAATAGGTTGCTGGGAAGGGTGGCAAATTAATATTGAATTTAATATTGAATTTAAAATGAGTCTAGGAGTCTTAAAAAGCAGCTTGATGCTGTGATGGGAAGAAAGATGATAGGCTAGGCATTCTGGACGGATGAAATCAGATGGGTCGAATAATCTTATTCATCCAAACCAATCTTGTGACTTTGTGGAAGTACAAGATATTCTTTTAAATTAACGTGACAAACTGGCATTCAATACATTTTACCTCATGCCTACGAGAAAGCCCTCAAAGCAGTGCAACCAAGAAACCAATTTAATTCTGGCAATGTACAAAGCCAGTTATTGAACATTTGGTTTCAGTATACTCTTGGCAAGCCAGGTGAGCAGATTCTAATTCTAATTTCTTTTAATGATCTGTTAATAAGTTACCCTTCCCAATAAAGGTACAATCTGTCTATGATTAATGTTTCCTGGCATCAGTTAAAATTACCAATAAAAGTATCTCTGCTTTGCTTTAATGATTCTCATTATCAACGGGGAAACAATAACATTCAAATGTAGAGACGCAGCAGAATCCACTTAAAGGGCTTTTGTCTCACAATTCTAAAACATTGCAGGATGCAGTTAGAATCTGCTGGCATTAATTTATTTCCATTTGCAAAGAAATAGCAAACTTTTTATATTTTGTGATTTACTTACATCCTCTTACCTTTCATTTAAAAATCAGCTTGATGGTGTGATGGGAGCATGAGAGGGCTGGCATTCTGAAGGGATGCGGTCATATGGGCTAAAGGACCTTTATTATCCAAACCAATTTTGTGAGCTTGTAAGTGTCACTCTGTTTGAAAATTATTCTCTATAAATTACAATTTACACCCTGGTAACAAGTAACACCTCCCCCTCCTCCAGAAAATCGATAACAAATATATATTTACATACAGTACTGACATTAACTTACAATAGTTTTAAGTATTGGTCCCTCTACAATCCCAAAATCCCACCTAGACTTAGCCTCTAAAATAAGTTTGTCTCAAAATTTAAGAATGTGCACATTGTGGAAAATTTTTAAAATCTATTTGAATTTGGAAGTTGGTTTACGCAGTTCTTAAAATGACTGAATTTGAAGAATGTTCCACAATTCTGTGCATCTTAAATTTTAAGGGAAAATAGTCTTACAGGTCAGGACCAAGTGGAAATTCTGGTCTGTGGCTATTCTAAGTTATTCCTGTTATTATCAGACACATACATTGCTGCGGGAAGCGAGACACCTGGATTCAATTCCAGGCAGAGCAAAACCTTGAGCAAGTTTCCTTACTCCACACGCCTAATAATAATCCCTCCAAAAAACAAAACAATAATAAATTGGTCATTTTCAATCCACGACTGTTTGTGGGATACTGCTATGCACAATTGGCTTCCCCGTTTCGCCCACAAATATACAGTCAATTCACTTTATAGTATATTCTGTGAAGTGCTTTGAGAGTCGAGAAGATGTGAAAAAGCGCTATATCAAATGCAAGGATTATGAATGTCATATACGCACATACAGCATCACTACATGCAGGACTCCATAAGAGTTGCTGATCATCTGAGAATATGGTGGACATTGACTCACTTTCTGTTACACAGTAAAGGAAGACACTTAGAGAGGATTCAACTGAAGGTACTGTATGTTTGAATAAAATTAAGCAAAAGTACTGAGTGGGGCAACATACAGCAAACCACATGGTAAGTAATAACTATTGGCAGGTTAAAGGCTAATTATCTCAAGTTCACGTATGGATTCTCTGAGGGGCATTTATAATTTATTGTCAATTTGAGTCACATTAGGTCTTATGTGATATTGTGTTTTTTTAAAGTTATATTTCTTAACAGATTCAGGTCCCTACATTTCACCCAGCCTTTGCCTGTTAAGACTGTTTTGTCGTAAAGTTTAAAATGGTGCATCATTGTAGAAAATTCTTAAATCCAGTTTTAATTTGCAATTTATTTCAGTGTTCCAAATTGAGACCGAAGATTTTTCCTCAATTCAGTGGTACCCTCATTTTTAAGATGTAAACAGTCTTAAAGGATTTTATATGTCTTGTATAGTAGAGGGAATAGGAGGAATGGGGGTTCGTATGGAGTATAAACACCAGAATGGACTAGTCAGCCAAGTGGCCTGGTCTGTGCCCTATTACTCCATGTAACTCTTATTTTCTTACAGGATAAGACCAGGTTGAATTTCAGGCCTCTCAGTGTGTTATTGAAGAATTACTGATTCCATTAAGAAGCATATTTCACCCTCTTATTTCAGATGTTTTGCATTCATTTAGATTTGGCATCAATGCTACGAGTGCTGGCTAGCTCAATTTTATATACCGTATCTGTACAGTTCTACATCGACGGCTCATTTTGGTTCCTCTGGGAAATTGCATGGACTGCATTGCAAAGTTGTGCAGCTGCACAAAGGCATGTTTTATGCTTTTCATCATAGAATATTTTAAAGTGAAGCCTGAATAAGTTGACAAACTAAAATTGGGAAGGATGTTCTCAATGGTATAACCTTTGGTACATACAAAAAAATGACATTCATTTACTTTCCAGTGACATGAACTGTTGAAACTCAGCATCCCTTTTTAGTCTTTCTGTTTTTGTCTTTGGAGGTGACCATTTAGTAATGTGTTGTGACCTTGTATGTGCATATTCTGTATGACACAGCTATTATTTATTTCTGTCTTTCTTGTGCTAAATCATCCTTGATATCTGACTCTTGTCAATGCTGGCATTTTTGGTTATTGTAATTAATATTTTAGCAGTATGTTTTCCTTTTTTTAATCATATTCTGGCTCTCTCTGTTTTCTTGATGCTGCAGTTGCAAACATACTGTGGCGAGAGGAAGGTACTGAAGCAAGTTCTTGTGTTGTAGTGATTATGTACTTGTCTTCTGTCCAGTACTGGGATACTTGTTAAAGTATTGATTTATCATTAAAATTGTTGTGTATGTTTTCTGCATCCAAACTTTCAAAACAATATTGTTAGTGGACAGTAATTTATTTGATACTTTTTAACAGCAAGTACATAACTGCTTGTCTTTGTAACCCATCAATTTGTAAATTCCTTGCAAGAATTTTTAATTGTTTTCAGTAGTTACTTCTATTTCGTTTTAACCATTAGTCAGTTTTTAACCATTGTATTATGTAAAAGAAAGTACACTTTTTGTTTGCATGTTAAATTTCCAATCTTGTTTATATTCTGAGGTAACTGCTTTATATCCTGGACCCTCCTTATCAAGCAAACTTTCAAACGTGTTTCCTTTGTTTTGTTTGCTGCCAGGACTGGGTGTGGGAAACATGTTCTACATCTTCTATGAGGATGGAATCAAAGTGATACAACCGATAGAGTGTGAGATTCAGAGGCATATTAAACCTTCAGAGAAAATTCTAGGATACCAGGCAAGTCATTTTCAAATAATAATTATAGCAATAATAATCCTCGCCTTATAGTGCCTTATCATCATCATCGAGACATCTCAGAGTGCTTCACAGAATACACTGTCAGCCATGGAGTGAATGACCAATTTTATTTGGGTGATTGTTGGCCAAGATATACTCCCTTCTCTTTTCGAATTGTGCCATGGGATATCTAAAGTCAACTTGGACAGGTAAACGGGACCTTGGTTTAATATCTCATCTGATGGATGGTACTTCCAATAAAGCAGCACTGCATTGGAGTGACAGTTCAGAGGATATAGGTTACAGTATGAAGCTTGGTAGTATTTACGACACTTTGAAAGGTACTTGTCAAGAAAGTTCATGCCAACCATTCCTATTGTGATTCCTGCACCCTGGCTGTAGATTACACTGTAACACTTATGCCTTCAGAAAATAAATCTTGTCACAAGACAGATGCTGTGTAGTTTTTTCTGCAATCGAACAATTTTGTTGCCAGGGTGAAGACAGGACGTAATAGTAAGTATTTCCACAATTCTTGGATAAGTACATCCACAATTCTTCCAAAAATATATTCCGCTGAACAATTTACATTTCAGAAATAAACATCATAGATCAGCGTTTCATTTTTACTAAACAAGAATCCCCATTAAAATCAGTCTCATGACAACATGTCAAAAGATCTATGGTCTTCCATATCCTGCATAGGAGCAACCAACTCTCGCTTTAATAGTTACGATTTCAGAATTGTTTCATCAAGGGCACCTTTGGCTCCGAAGTTTATCTTTGAGTTTTTTTTCTCATGATCACATATTATTTATTATTATTATTCTAGATGTGCTTTTTTAATATAAATATTCTTCCATTATAGGAAGCATTGAAGGATCATGGTGCTTTGTGTTCACTTATACGGCAGAGTATCTGGGAAGGGTTGATTTCAAACTGATAAAATGTATGGAGCTATTTTTTTTAATTGAAATTTAAGAGCATCCAAGTCTGCTTCCCTAATATTTAAAACTTCACTGACAGCTATAGGCCAATGAACAGAGCCTCCTGTTTGCATCTAAGCGCATAGTTAAGCGCACCGGGATGCTACCCGATCTGAAAGGCGCTATATAAATGCAAATTGTTGTTGTTGTATTCACAAAGCTGCTACAATTTCCCAATTTCAAAAGTGTGGCAGATGGGTTGTATATCTTCAGTCACTGTGCTCTCAGAAATGTTCAGAATCCTTACAATCCTTATATTTGATTTAGCGCAGCTTTCATGTCATGAGGATCTCGCAAAGTGTTGCATAGGTTATGCTATTATGTGACTGTGTTTTGTGGATAAACACAGCAGCCAATTTGCACACAGCAAAATACCACAAACATTCATGAATTGGATGACTCTGATACTGCTTGTACATTCCTGCATCTTCTTTGTGATTTTCATTAGTGTTTTTTTAGATACCTTTCCTAAGATTGATTTGTTTTTCATATAATAATATGGTAACAGCTTTCTCATATTTTCTGACTTCATTGTTGTTCTTAGTCAGCTATGATTCATAGCAGAGTTCATGATTTAGAGCCTCCTACTTCCTACTATTTAAAAAGGAAGAAAAACATTATAAGTGATTGAGGCTATCTTTCAAAACTCGAGAATAAGAAATGACTTGATAGAATCTCCCACATACGATTATTAAGACAGCAGCTGTGTAATTTCTCCCTCGTATATAACTCATTGACTATGAAACTTGGGATAACACCTGCAGCCATTGATGGAATTAAACCCTTTTGGAAGACGCTATTACTTTGATTTAAATATAAATTCAATTTAGTTATGGTGTTAAATTGCATCAAGGTGCAGTCGGTGATCATTGTACATTGGTTTTCTCTAATTCATGCCTTGTCACTTATGATTATGTGTATTCCAACTGCAGTTGTAATTCTGCAGATAGTTGGGGGGATATTGGTTATATAGAGAGTCCTTTAGGCTAAAGATCTTAATGAGAATCCATTTCATGAGTGGTTAGTAAAAAAAATTGTCGTGAGTACCAGCACACACAGTTCAACCTCAGCTACAGTGCACATCCAGAATTATCGAGTATTTTGGGAAGTTCTCCCAATGTGAAAGGCACAATGTAAGTTAAATTGTATTGTGTATGTGGACATTGTACATATATGTTTTCCACTATTTAAAAAGAAGAAACATTTCCAAATGATTATTGGTACCTTTCAAAGCCCCAGAATATGAAATTGGTTTGATAATATAAAAATACTTGTTGCGTTTAAGTAACTTATTAAATCGGCGAAATGTCTCAAAGAGTTTCACAGTCACCACACCTTACAATAAATCCTGTGTAGCAGTTTGAGCCATCCTCCTGACATGAAAAGCACAATATCAAAGCAAGGATTAATATTACTCATATGCATAGAAATCCCATGTGACTGAGTTCCTGCATGATGAACATAACCCAGGCTGAGGCATCACTTTTGGAAGTGAAGAGGAATAAATTAGAGGGGGAATAAAAGGAACGGCATTTTCCCTATTATAACAGAAGTGAAATACTAAAAACATCAATTATTGTGCCATGTGATTGCCTTGGTTATAAGAAATAATATAATCCATGTGATGTTTAGCACATTGATTAGTGTCAGAACCTGATCCCTCACCCATTTCTCAATGCTGAAGTCAGAAAAGCCAAATCCACACTTTTGGACTTTGGACTCATGGATTGACTGGTTAGCAAAGCACTGGCCTGTTGAGGTTTTAGTTGAGTGCGAAGCTGGTATCCCTATAACCAGCAGTTAAAAGCCAGAATCTCTGAGCGAGAGGACCATTGCTGTGGACCTGGTCTCTCAGACATCATTATTCAAAATGGCTTCATATTTTGCTTCTGGTCTTTCCACTGTGATAACAATAACTTGCATTTATATATTGCCCATGATGGAGGGTAGAGTCTCAGAGCCCTTTACAGAGCTTGACCCCGAGCTGGGGGGAAGGAGGAGGTAACCGTAAGCTTGGTTGAAGAGGAAGGTCTCTCATATGCAGTCACAAACCTTACCCCAGCATATTACATTTTATCCTAATCTTATAAAATAGGTCTGAATTTACTGTTGTGGAGAAAGTTAAGCTAAAGTTCATTTTCGCCAGTGAACATATTTAAAAATAACAACCTCCTTTAGAACTCTTAACCAAAATATGCAATAAATTAAAGTGATCTAAATTTACAAAGCAAAGTCTGCAGATTTATCTTATGTTTTGTCCATCCAAATGAACATGTAACTAAAGAAAGCAAGAAGGTTAAGAGAGTTGTTTCAGTTTAATGCGTCCAGTTTCAAAGTAAAAGACTCAGAAAACAATGATTAATGATGATAACTATCATTTTTTAGAGAATACCCAGCCATTGCTAAAAGACCTTGGTGTTTTAGCTACTTTTACATTTGAAAGAATATAACCCATTACTTAACAGAATTAAACTTGAAAGAATTATGGCCCGGACCTGATTAGTCTGTAGGTAGTTGATAATTTCATTTAGATTTTTGTCTCCTGTGAATATCAATGACTTTGTCAGGCACAGCTTTTAAGAGAGAATTGGATAGGTATCTGGGGAAGACGGGTTTGCAGGGTTATGGGGAGAAAGCTGGTGATTGGGGTTAGTGAAAGTGACTTGCTCTGTCAAAGAGCCGGCACAGACTCGATGGGCCGAATGGCCTCCTTCTGTGCCGTAACATTCTATGAACCTATGAATCTATGAAAGCATCTATTAAGGATAATATAATTTTGCAGTGCTGAAATCCATTCTCTTCTGTGAATGGAAAATACTTTTGTCAACTACTGTTTCTTTACATTTCGAGCACTTCGAAAATACATTATTAGTATTTATTAGGATGGTCTTGAGATTTTTATGTAGTCACACATAGACAAGGTACTTTTCATCATCCAGTAGCAACATTTATAAATTACAGAAGGTTTCTTTTGCAACTTTCCTTCAGGATGAAGTCTGTCCCAAAGCTGAAGGTGAAACAGTCCAACGTTGTTTGTGGGCCACCGCGGTGAACATCAAGAACAAGTACATCTATATCACACAGCCCAATCTGAACAGAGTGCTGATCGTTGATATCCAGTCGCAAAAGGCTGTGCAGGTCTGCATTGTTTCATTATCATTATTTGAGTTAAGCCGTGGTGAACAAATAGATTTTCATGAATAAATAATAAAAAAACATATTCGATACAGCAGTTATATGCCAAAACAGTTGAAGCACTTCAAAATCCTTCTACCTTAGATATGTACGTCGTCTAGCATTATAGTGGTTTGCGTATAAACTAAATATAAACTAACATCTCAGAATATCAAGTGTGAATCTCTTTCCAGCTTACAATGGAATCCATTCAATAATATAAAATATTGCCATAAACCTGTTGTAAAATTGTAAGGCTTGTATTTCATAATTACATAGCTAATTAGCAAACGTTTTAACAAATATTTTGTTCACAAGTATATTAGGTTTAAAAAATTAGGCATACTTTGACAAACATTTATAATTAAATTTTTTTTGCTTATATTTACTTTGACTTTCTTAACGGTGATTCTTTTGCGAACAGTTTTGCTTAAACTGTGAGCACTGATGTGATGTTGGAAGAATTGATTTTCGGGAGACTCTAAGAATAAGAGTAACGTTCTTAACTCAAGGGATGAGTTACCAGCTTACCATTTACAGTTACCATTTACCTGGGCATGTTAACTCAGCTTCCTAGCATTGTTGGGATCAGTAACTCATACAAGCTAGCTCCTCAGTGATCTCATCAAGATTCAATATTTTAAAAGAATTACAGAAATAAAATGTCACTTTTTTGCCCACTCCTATTTGCATTCTTTTATTCTTCCTCTCTCAAAGGCAGAATCATTGCAAGGCGTCACTTCCATACACATCACTAGCCTTCCAGATCCTCACTTAAGTTGCTATTTTGAATTAGTGGGCTTTCATCTGGACTCGCAGAGTGCTATTCAGCTGTTGCGGAGGGCAGAACTTTGATCACGAATAAAGCTCCTAGTATCATGCCTCAACAATGTGCCCCAGTCTCAAAGTGAGATGAATAACTCTTATTGGACTAACAACAAATTTCTATAGTGCATTTCATGTCAGAAGGACATTTCAAGGCGCTGAACAATCAGAGATGCACACCCGAGCTGGTAGTTGGGATGAGGAGAGGTGGAGGGCAGGGAAGGTAGAGGTAGGAGGGTGACCGAAGGCATGGTCGAAGAGGAGGGTCTTAAGGTGGGTCTTGAAGGAGGCAAAGGAGAGGGCGAGGCAGAGGGACTGTGGGATGGAGTTCCAGAGAGTGGGGGCAGAGAGCCTGAAGGCCTGCCCGCTACTGGCCCAGCGGGAATGGTGGGGGATGTAAAGCAGCCTGGAACCTGCTGATTGGAAGGTGTGGACATGTTGGTAGGGGGTTAGGAGGTCACAGACATAGGGAGGAGCAAGTCCATGGAGGGCTTTGAAAGTGAGGACCAGGATCTTGAACCATATCCTCTGAGAGATGGGGAGCCAGTGGATCCTGGCGAGGATGGGGGTGATAGAGTCACGGAGCCTGGTGCGGTTGAGGACAGGTGTTGCAGAGTTCTGGATGATCTGCAGCCTGTGGAGGGAGGAGTTGGGGAGGTTGACAAGCAGGGAGTTTGCATAGTTGAGCCTGGATGTGATGAATGATTGTATGAGGGTCGCGGCAGCCTGCGGTGAGAGACAGTGGCGGAGCCAAGCAGGTCATGGCACGGATGTGGGAGGTGAAGGACAGTTGAGGGTCGAACAGAACAGCGAGATTCCGTATTGGCTACATGAGGTGTACAGTGCATCCATGGAGGCTGGTGCTGTCAGTGCCCGAGGCATGGAGGCGCTGACGGGAGCTAAGCAGGAAGGCCTCAGTTTTGTTGACATACAACTCGAGGAAGTTCGCTCTCATCCAGGACTTGATGTCTGACAGGACCAGTGTGAGATTGCTCCATTTCTTATGCAGGCTGTAGAATACAATGCAAACTTACATTTATACTGTATAACGTCTTTCAAGTCGAGAGGATTCCCCCAAGGCAGTTAACAATAATGGATTGACACCTGAGCTGGCTGCCATCTAGATAATCGTCAATAATATTTCTAAATTGAGGGTAGTTTTGCGCTGAGGAACAATGCCCACTAGGACGGAGGTTGAGACTACCCAAAACATTTCGGACAAGAATGTAGAAAAAGTTTGGAAGTAATTATTGACTATTCATTGAAAGAATCCATTCCTGCTGGTCAATTACCTTAACAGTCCTTTTCAGCTGTGCAACAGCTATAAGTCCATGAATCTGATAATTCATTTTCCATATGAATTAAAATGAATTATCAGAGTCAACGGCAAAATTACAACAACTGATTTGCAAGAAAATGTCATTATATTATGTGGCAAAAAACATTTTTCGGAGAAGGCCTGGCAAGTGCTTTTGTAGATTTTAATGATACAAAATACACCGTTACCAAGTATAACGAACAGCTGAAGCTCAGACAGGTTCAGAACCCTCCTTTTTATTTATGGGCAGCTGAATGTGTGGTCACTTAGTCATTTACAATAACAGAGAGAGCTGGTAAAACTTAGCAGGTCAGACAGCATCACAAAGTGAGTCAACGTTTCGGGTTGCAACAACTGATTTGCAAGAAAATGTCATTTTAATATGTGGGAAAAAACATTTTTCGGAGATGTGGACTCACTTCCCTTTCTCCATAGATGCTGCCTAACCTGCTGAGCTTTCCCAACTTTCTCTGTTTTTGTTTCAGATTTCCAGCATCTGCAGTATTTTGTGTTTTAGTCATTTACAATGTTGCACTGATTATTACTGAATAACAGACAGTGAACACTATTAAACTCCTGCAGATAGCAAGCTCTCAAAAGTAACAAGATTCAGCTCCATTTTAAATTATCATGGAAATTGAGCACTGAAATCTCACAGTGAAAGGATAAAACCTGCTGAACAATGTCTTGATCGTGGGTGGTATGTTCATTATATCATTCCTAGCTTAGATTACATCCACTCAGCTAAATTCTCTATGCTGCTTGTCAATAGACTGTAAATGAGGACATTTTCTCACAATGAATACTTTATGCATCACAAAGCCTCCTATACCTCAGTGCAAAATTGACTTTGCCTTGTTAATGAGCGTCAAAAGTTAGAAAGTATCCTAAAATGCCTATGTATCTGCTGATGAAACTTGCTTTTAACCAATTAGCTTTGTGAGACAAACAATTTGCACAAAACAAAGATATGGAACAAAATAGGCCAAAAGCTCAGTGTGAGCAAACGGCGTAACTGATCTCATGATCCAGAGACCAGCACCTCCACTAAAGTTAGCTGTATTTCTTAAAGTGTAAGGAAGGTCATTGCACAATTTATTTCAGCTTGTGGTACTTGGAATGAAACTTCATCTGGTAGTACTGTAGTATCTTGGGGAAGCTTCCCACATTCCCATACTCCACAATTTCCAATGTCCCACAAACAGCCATGAAGTGAATGACAAATTGACCAGGACAACTGGAGAAACACCATTGTCTTTCCAAACATTGTCATGGGATAGAGATCTCTTGCTATCTTTAGCAGTGTACTATGCAACGCAATGATAGTTACTTTAGTGGTCAGCTGGCAGATGGGACTCAGGCATCTCAGATCAACTGTTGCCAGATTTTCTGACGAGGGCAGCTTTAAGTTCCATTCATTGGATCACAGAAACGGAAGAAATCTGATAGGACCATTTTGTACAGCTGTTTTATGTTGTAGCAAAGCCATTCTAATGGCCATTCGCAGCCTCAAACATTGCTAACAACGAAAATCAGGCCAAAAGTGAAAAGAAAAAAGAAAAACATCTATATTTTGTGATGCATTTACTGCCCACCTGGCTGTGCCTCTTGTAATTTGATAAGTTTCAATTTAGGGGTCCAAATATGACTAGAATACATTTTCTGTGATATTATTTCTCAAACAGGAATCTGATATGTTGCCTCTATCTCATTTTCAAATCTACAAGGAGCTAACAAAGCTGCTACCACCATGCTTCTCAGCAATCTACTTCCACCACTGCTTTAAATACTTTGATTTTTTTTCCCCATCATTAAACTCAGTAATGCCAACTCTGATCTTATCCCTTGTTGATGTGCCTACTCAGCTGTTCAGTACTGGTCGACTTCCTCCTTAATGGTTTTTTACAAGCTAAACTGACAGTGCTTTTTGCTGGCAGGATTTTTTTTCACATGTTCTCAAAGAAGGTGGGAATGTTAAGGAGGAGCAACAGATTATCAATTATCATAGTCTCCCAACATTTTGTATTTCTTTATTTACAGAGAAATTTACAGCGCAGAAGGAGGCCATCAAGTCTGCACCGGTTTTTAGAGCACTATAGTTCCACTATCCTGCCCTATCCGCATACCCCTTCAAGCCTTTAACTTTTGTATACCTGTCTATTTCCCTCTTGAAGCCCACAATGGATTTTGTTTCTATAACCTTACTTGGCAGGGCATTCCACATCCCAATAACTCTCTGAGTGAAAACAATTCTACTAAGTTCTTTTTTCACTCTGGTTGTGATTATCTTATATCTATGTCCTCTGCCAAATTTGAGATTGCTATTAACAATGGCATCAGTGTTTCTTCTTTGAGTGTGTGTGTGGGGGAGAGAGAACATGTTCTTAAATCATTAAGAATACTCATAGACAAAAAATGGCTATGTATTGATAATGCGATGTTTAGAGAGCATATTTTAAGTTGAAGGTCTAATAGTAAGCTTTATGAATGTACTTTAGTAATGATGTGCCCAGGACACAATCGGTATTATGATTTGTATTTAAAATGAAAGCCTTTATGGAATATGAAATTGCTGAAGTGTGGAAGTGAGCTAAACAAGATGTCTATGAAACCAAGAAAGTCTTGTCATGTGAAAGCAGAAGGATTAATATGCCCATAAAACAGATATTCCCTTCGAACCTTCCTGGGGTGGACACTGCAGAGGGAGACTCTGAAGGAGAAGGAACCATTAACAGCAAACGTTCTTCCAGAACAGCGGCCTGTTTTATTGTACAAATTGTTTAATGCAGTCAATTACTTAAAATCTCTTCAAGAGTGAATATTTTGCTCTTTAAGGTGCATCAAAAAGACACACACATCACTCGCGTGTTACGCCATTTATATCAAGGAAATGACAGTGCAATCATATTCAAATAATCACCATAATAGAATGCTAACTTTTCTGTCCTCAGTTCTCAGGGTTGAGATGTTGATTTGCCATAACAGTAGATTTCAATATTTTTCAATGTTTCTTGCAAGGATGATGGGTTTAAAAAATGACCATTTGTTCCAGAATTGAATCCTCCCTCTACTTGTGTATTTTGTATTGATTTAACAGATCCAACTAGCTCAGTTTGCTGAACATGATGTTACCGCACTTAAAATTTGTACTTATTTGAAGTTGTATTCACTGTGGCCTGTTTTGGGGCTGACATTTTTACAACTATTATTTGATTTAATTTGAAACAAATCCAGAATTGCACCAAATGCTGCACTTGTGTAAATTTGTGATTTTGCGAAAGAAATAGCAAGCGTTAAATTGTGATTTTAATAATAATAATGTTATGATAATAATAACTTTGGATGATTTATAAAATTTCCAAAAGCACTGATGGTGATTTCTGAAAGCCAGAGAGCAAAACATCATCTCTTTACTCTCTCTCACTTTTTTTTCCCCTCTGGCTTTTTTTTTTCCTTTTGGCAGCTTTCAACCCAGCTCTGGCTCCCATTAGTTTTTTGAAGCGCTTTGAGATGTCCGCTTGACATGGCGTTAAAAATTGTTGGTGTCTTAGAAGTGACAAACACCAACCAACCTCACTATATAACACTCCACTGTTTAGTGCAGGTCTGATTATAGTGTAGTTTAAGCAGCTTGATAGTCTTGGCTGGTCATTGGAACGTTACCTTAAGGAAAATTATCATTAGTCATAGTTACACGTGACACTGAGAAATCACACCCAACTTAGTGTTGTGTTAATATATGGCTAAAGATTCCTGTACCCATTTTCAGTATTGGATACTTATATGTTAATAAATCAATGAATTCTTCTATGTTCGGATGGAAGTTATTACTTATTGTAAGGAGTTTCCTTTCAGTCACTAAGGCTAACATTTCTCATGGTCTTAATTTTAAGACCATTGCCTTAAATTGTCAGAATGTGATGAATTCCAGACCTTATGTTTTGGTAGCAGATCTCTCCATTACAGTCTGTAATCACAAATTAGTCAATTACTTATTCCATTGCAGGTTGTAACCACTTATCTAATTGATTTATTTCTCTATTACAGTCTGTGACCACTGATTTAATTGTTTATTCTCTTCATTACAGTCTGTGATCACTGATCTAACCAATTACTTTCCCCATTACAGTGATGTCATTCATTTCTCTATTCATTATAGTCCATAACCATTGATCTAATGAATTACTTTCTCTATTACAGGCTGTAACTATTGATTTAATTTTGCTTACACTCTCCATTACAGGCTCTTACCACTGATCTAATCAATTATTCTCTCCATTGCAGACCGTAACCAGTGATACGATTCATTTCTCTCTATTGCAGGCTGTAATCAGTGATCTAATTAACTTCTCCCTCCATTACAGTTTGTAGCCACTGATCCAATTCCAGTGAAACTTCACTACGACAAATCACATGACCAGGTTTGGGTTCTCAGTTGGGGCGATACCGAGAAAAACTCACCAACACTGCAGGTAAATATCTCCCCCTCAATCCCACAATACTCAGTTTAAAACACCTTTTCCAACAGGAATGTAATTATAATGAATCAAAAATCGAAAAGGCGAGAATGTAGATTGTATTAATAGAAATAACAAGATTCATTGAGAAAAATTCAGTATTTCATTGATTATTATTAATCTAGAGAAATATCTCATTGAAATTAAGCCTGGATGACTGTCAATATCTATTGCAAATACATAACAGATTGTTTGAGAAAGGCTGTCTGCTAGTCACCTGAGATCCAAGACCAATCTTCCCCAATAGACTTAATTTAAGCAAGGTAGCTCAATGAGGGAATTGTTCTTACCTTTCTGTTAAATGGTAGTGAATGCTTTAAGCATTCTGAGACACTACCCTGTATGGGGGCGCTATATAAGTACATGTTGTTATTGTTGTTGCTTTGGATTGGTGAATTTACTAAAGAGAGAACAGTTACTAATGTGTGTTCCTGCTCTCTTCCCCTTCTTTGGGAGACCAAAGATAATAATTCCTCCAAAAAAAATTAAAAAAATAATAAATTGGTCATCTCAATCTACGACTGTTTGTGGGACACTGCTGTGCGAAATTGACTGCCGCATTTCACCCACAAATATATGGTCAATTCACTTTACAGTCTATTCTGTGAAGCGCTTTGAGACATCGAGAAGACGTGAAAAGTGCTATATCAAATGCAAGGATTATTATTATTATTGTAAAACCAATCTGGCAAAGGTTTTCCTGGAGAAATTACAATCAGTGATCTGTTGTAAGGCTTGGCTCTTTATCATCAGTGCCAGGGAAATTTGCAAGTCTCTTGGGTGAGGTTTGAACTCGCAGCTTTCTCATTCACACTGAAATGATGACAAACTGAATTGAAATTGCTTTACAGTGAAGCCAAGATAGATCCATTTGCAATGTCTTCTGTTTTACTTTGATGCTTCATATATGTTTCATGGCCTCTTCATATATTTCCCAACCCCCTATCTTGTTTACAATCTTTTGGCCATGGATATGTTTTTCAAATGAAATAATAATCCCCAAATAATCCTTACATTTTATATAGTGCCTTTCATGTCAGGAGGGCTTCTTGAAGCAAGTCACAGGATATACTGTAAAATTCACTGGATGTTTTGTGGGCCAAAGCAGCAGCCAATTTATGAACAACAATATCCCACAAACAATTATGAAACGAATGACCAATTTTATTTGGGGGATTGTTGGCCAGACACCAGGAGAAGCCCCCTTCTCTTTTCAAATAGGTTATCAGATATAGAATTTCCTAACAAAGCCAACGGTTGTAGTAGAATCAATAATAGCTTTTAAAAGGGATTTGGATAAAAATCTTAAGAAAAATATAAAAGGGTATAGGTGAAAGGGCACGAGAGTAGGTTATATAGATAATTCTTTTGGAGAGCAGGTATGATACGCCAAATGGCGTCTTTCAGTGCTGTAAAATCCTACAATGCTGAGTGTAAGACTAGAATCATAAAAAAATATTATGTTCTTTGTTATTGACAAAGGTTAGAAATGATGTAAAACCACTCATAGAAAGCACAAATAGTTTCTTCTTATACCACGTGTTCACACCTTATGTTTTAATATTTTGCTACATTTTATCATGAGACGGTCACATAACCTTAAACAATATCTGTCTATTCCAAATGCTGTTATGTCTTTCATAACTAGCAATTAAGTGCGGAAGTAAGCAAACACGTTTGAAACAATGATAGTGATAATAAAACTTGCAGATACATTTCAAAGGTTAAGCCTTGATGAATATTTAATCACTGATACTGTTCAAATAAAAATGCTTGATTAATGATTTTATTCTCTATCCAGGAAGAGATGGGGTCATTAATTGACATTGCAGCTCTACTGGGATAAGATTCTGTACCTTTATTGCACTTATCTACTTAAATATAATCAGTGACCAGAACAGAAAAGATTATAAAATGCTATGACCTTTCACAATCAGCTACGTACAAATTGTGTTCACTCTCGACTGAATAGCGAATTGGATATGAATTGATTTATCATGGAAATGAGCTAACAGTGATATCAGAACCTTTTAAAGAAGAAATGTTTTTTAAAAATTATTAAATCAAAAGGTATTCAATCAATGAACATTTTTTGTCCAAAAGGACCTGCCTTCCCAAATCTGAATATTTATATATCAGTAAATATTGTCACATAGAAGATTGGATGAAGAAGGCCCTTTGTCCTTTTTGATCTCAACTTTAATGGTCACTGAACAATCTGCCCGAAAAACGTCCTTGCATTTTTTAAATAAGTCCAACATCCTGGCCTCAATTGCCCAACACTTCCCTGACTGGTAATCAAACTTCAGACTCTGGCAGTGAGAATGATGAATGCTAACCATCAGACCATCAGGGAATCCTCATGCTTAGCAGGAATGGATCACGTATCTTTTCCATTTCATTTGTGTCGGTGTCAGTGTATTATTTCACTTGTGTCTTCCATGCAGGTGATTAATCAGGCCAGCGGGAGCACAGCCCATCACACTATCCACACTCAACCAGTCGGCAAACAGTTTGACAGAGTGGATGATTTCTTCATTCCATCGACAACGCTCATCATTAATCACATCAGGTAGGTGTGTGGGTATACAACCCCTAACAGGATGAATTCATTCACAGCCTGGCTTTCTATGGGAGAGTAAATGAAGAGTCCAACATTCCTCTTTAGTTTTAACAGGGTGTCAAAATGCTGTTCTTATTTTAATGAAATGCTATCAATCACACGAGTGCCTGATATTCCTGAAGGCTGTATCCATTTACCTAGTGTTAGGAAGAGTGCAGGTAATGATGAGCAACCATATTCTGAAGCAGTTAAACCATTACCTGAGTCCCGTAAAACTCTTAACCATCTAAGATTACTGGTATAAGGTGCAGAGATCAAAGTAAAATTAACCAAGGACCAATTGTTCAAAATTTCTGGTGAGTTCAGGCTAATGTGTTAATTGGATGATGCCAAGACATTTTTGGCTGGGGACTAATATGCTTAGGAGGTGCCAAGCATCCAATTTATGTGACAGACACTCATTGGCAAAAGTGCCATTCAAAGGATCAGACAGGAAAACAAAAGGATTAAAATAAAGGTTGCATTTTGCTATGCAGTGCAATCACATAATGTTCTGTCCTGTGCTTAATACACTCTTTATTAATGCTATGTTGCCCTAAGCAGAAGGGCGTAAGGGTATATGCAGATTGAGAATTAAATCCTGTCGGTTCAACTTATTGTATCCGCACTTGCAATCGCAAGAGAGTCTCTCTACTACTTTGCAGTCTCTGTGTTTTACTGTAGCTAAACAAAAGACTGCATTTTTCTTTAAACGTATACTTTTTTGTTTTATATATTTATTCCCTTTGCAATTCTCTCTGAAGGTTGAGATTGGCTTTGTCAGGAGAGCCAATGGGAAGCTACTAATTATAGCAGCACCAATTTATCAGCTGAAGGTCAGGAGGCGGAAGAGACATGGCTTTGCTCTGAGCTGAGAGATCACCTGAACCAGCCAGACAACATTACATTACAGTTCTTGTTTTCACAATCTTCAATTATCATTTCAGAATTTAAGCTTCTCTCCGCTTGAA
This sequence comes from Callorhinchus milii, assembly GCF_018977255.1. Lineage (NCBI taxonomy): Eukaryota > Metazoa > Chordata > Chondrichthyes > Chimaeriformes > Callorhinchidae > Callorhinchus > Callorhinchus milii. The sequence continues at coordinate 20,275,260 of NW_024704742.1, read as the reverse complement.
TTCAATTTTGTTGCGGCAGATTTTCCCTTAAAAAGATTTTAAAGTATTTTGATCAATTATTCATGTTGGTGGTTTTTACCTATTTATTCTCCTCTGTGACAGTGAAACAGGAGGATTTGAGCAGCGATATCAGTGAAAACAGGTAGCTGACGTGCTGGAGTGGGGTGGGGGTTAACATTACCTCCAGGATCTGCAGCATTGCTCCATATACTATTTTTCTCCTTATAGAAATAAATAGTTGACCGTTCATGAACAAACTTTATATCCTACATTGCTAATTGCCTTCAGTTGTCAACATCTGAACAATGGACAATATCAGCTGATAATAGTAGTTGTTAGTATCTGTGCATTGAATATGTTCTACTTTTAACCTTTAATCTGCTGTTTTTTGACATCTTATCCGAAGGACGGCATCTCCAACAAGTGCAGCACAGTTTCAGCACTGCTTAAGATTGTCAACATAGACTATGTGAGTTCAAAGTCCCGATGTGGGGTCTGAACTCACAATGTTCTGACTCAAAGGAGACAGTGCTACCAACTGAGCCAGACTAGGACACTTCAGTTACTTAGAAGTACAGGGACTGTTGTAATGAAACTAATAATAATCCTTGTATTTGATATAGCACCTTATCACATCTCCAAGACGTCTCAAAACGCTTCACAGAATATACTGTAAAGTGAATTGACTGTATATTTTGTGGCAAAACAGCGAATTGTGCACAGCAGTGTTCCATAAACAGTCGTGGATTGAATGACCAAAATATTACTATTTTTTAAATTTTATTTTTTTAAGGGATTATTACACCCGAAATCAGAGGTTTGTGGAGTAAGGAAACTTGTCTAACATTTTGCTCTGCCCGGGAATCAAGTCCAGGTCCTCTCACATGCGAGGTGAGTGCTCTAGCCATTGAGCTACAGGACTCCATGTAACATCTGGAAAATAGCAATGAGCTGCATGGCTAAATGCAGTTTATTTTTCATGACTTTGGATCAGGGAGGAATATCGGCATTTTGTGAGTTGCGCAAACTATATGTAAATATTGATGTTCTGCACCATCTATAAACAAAATGTAAAGAGAGAATCACAGACGCACTTAACGGTTTAATTAACTAATGGAAATGATTGGTTTAATTATTTGTAAATTCTTTCCATTGGGTGTCAATTCCTTAATTTAAGGAATCTGTAAATTCATTGTATGCAAATGTTTGACATGTGTTTTCACCTGGTTTACTGGTTCACATGCACTACATGGTTTATTATAGTGCAAAATACACATGCATTTACACGTTTTACACAACTCACATAACAGACCCCCTTGTGCTGAGCACTGGAAGAATTATTTGCTCCTTTTCTAAATACTGCATTTTCATGAGATCTTAACCAGATTTTCCTCTTCCAGATTTTCATTAACCACCAGAATAGATATATGGGACATTGATTTAACATGTCATTTAAAGGACTTTCTATTCATATTTTTGGAGTTCATGAAAGTTTATCTACAAGTTAATTAATAGTCCAATTACTGTATGTTACAGAAATCATTTTGAACATGCATTAATCCTACAGTACAACTCCAGTATAAGGATCTTGATTTGGATTTAGAAAGGCAGTGAGCAATCTGTCACGGCTCTGTGTTCATAACCACAGCTGGTCTGACGCATTCTTGGATAGTCTTTAAGATTTTTCATGTGAATAAAGAGCCGTTGGTACTCCTGGATCTGAAACAAATTGATATTCTGATCGCCTTCAAAGCCCTCCACAGCCTTGCTCCTTCCTACATCTGTAACTTGCTCACTCCATATCTACCTGTCGCTCCCTTCGTTCAGCAGTCCTGCTGCACGTCCCCTGCCAGCCCGCCCCACCATTGGTGATCAAGCCTTCAGCCTCTCTTCAGCTCTCACCCTTTGGATCTCCATCCCACAGACCTTTCGTCCTGCTCCCTGCCTTGCCTCCTTCAATGCCCATCTTAAAACCCTCCTCTTTACTGCACCTTCAGTTACCCTCCTACCCCTACCTTCCCTGACCTCCACCCCTCCTCATTCCAACCCCCTGCTCAGGTCCAAATCTCTGACTGTCCAGCGCCTTCTGATGTGAAAGGTGCTATACAAATGCAATTTGTTGTTGTTGATGTTGTTGCTGTGCAACAGAGCCCAACACAAGTTGCTTTTTCTTCAAGTTAGTGCAGGGACTCAGCATGCAGTGCCACTCTGTGATGCTGGTTCTAACTGTTTAGGCAGTGGGTACTGCTTTGATATGGTTCTCACTCTGAGCCATAATACTGCACATTGATACTACAGAAGATAAAGATTGACAGCAGCATTGAAGAATTGGAATCAGCACAGTTGATGAAGTTGTTACAAATCACCAGTTTTAAATATTTAAACACTGGGTTGAGTAGACCAATTGTCGCAGTCAATCATTGGCAGTCACTTTGAAAATAAGGCAACCATGATCCTATTGATCAGAAGTATGACAACAGGCAACTTTCTACTCATTTTATTTCAAGATGTATTTCAATGGGAGCTTATTAGCATTGCCTATTCCTGAGATACTCTCTATTATATCACCCAGCTCCTTCTAATCTGTACTCCATGAGAGATTCTTGCCTCCATGACACTATCTTAACAAGCTTATCAGTTGTATTTCTCAACATAAAAGGCAATGCTCACAGTTTACTGCAGATGAGCAGTAGAGGAGATAAGCTGGCTTTTTATGACATTTAAAGGCACATTCAGATTATGTTATCAGACCCATTTTATTGTTACTGAATTGTAGGGGGTCTACATTGGTCAGCTCAATGGGATGGTTTTGTGCTTAAAGTAGTTGTAACCTATCTAAACACACCAGGCTTTGACTCCACATCACTGAGCAGGTGGCTAATAAAGATAATGAAGAGAGTTGCTTCAAATACAGTTGCTTGTGGGCCTGTCCGCTCCCTTCATTCAGCAGACCTGCTCCACGTCCCCCGCCAGCATTTTCTCAGGAAAGCCAGCATCTACGTCAAGTATACATTCCATTTTTATCATTGCTAAGCGACCATGATGATAGCTGAGGTCCAAATCAGGATTAAAATGTAAAACAAATGCTATCTCCCTCTTTGCTTTTCGTGGCTTCTTCACACTATTGGCAGAAACAAATTGCAATATTGCCTTCTAATCATAGTTTGCCTTTTGTCTTCTGATTAGTTTGACTGGAAATCAAATTGATTTGAAGGGAGAAAATCATGGTTTAAAATTTATTCAAGAATGGGCAGTAGAGGATTTGTCATTACTACCCAAATCCTATTTTTCTCTTGTGGCTTTACGAGTGGTGTAACCTCAAATATCCACTGCCTGATTATCCACTTTGCAGATAATCCATGATAATTGGGGCGATGGATGATCTCCAGAACATTGCAGAAACATTTAATATAAGTCAGAACGAGAGAGCTCATTCCAGAGTTAAAAGCCTCTGTGTTGGCACAGACGGCCATAGTCCTCCAGTCTCAGTACAGCCTTTGTACCCCGCAACATTCAGAACCAGCAACCAACTCAGCCGTGCTACATTAAACTCTGAACACCTCAGAGCCATAAGACTACTGCCCGAATTTGGCATTAAAGGGTAGGCCAGGCAACTCATGTTAGGCTTTCTGCCATAAGATGGATAGGAGAGGCAGTTCTCCAGGGGTTCTTCAATTGGTAATAACGTCCCACAGTACATGAAGCTCCAGTTTATTTGCAATACCCATGCCATTATTGTAGCCCCTGAGTAGTAATAATAATAATTCTTGCATTTGATATAACGCCTTATCACGTCATTGAGACGACACAAAGTGCTTCACAGAATATACTGACTTTATATTTTGTAGGCGAAATGCAGCAGTCAATTGCACACAGCAGTGTCCCACGTACAGTCGTGGATTGAGTGAAAAAATGCAAATATAAGAAACTAAAAGATTCAGAGGGGAAACATTTGGAGATTGTGAGTTAACATTGGCATTTGTGGGACTGCATTGAATTTGCTTTCTGCATTTAAACTATTTTTGAATGTTTTGAAGCCTTTCTGTGTCAAGCCTATTTTTACTGGAGTGTTTCTATGAACGTGAAATAGATATAAACATTTCACCTGAGTACCGATCCTAATCTTGCAACGCTGGGGTTAACTATCTTCTTATGAGAATAACATTGCAGCATGTTCTTTTAATTCGTCATCTGGGGTCTGACTTTGCAGAACTTAACAGCAAGCAGCTCTTTCAAAAGAAGAATGAAATATATAGGTACACTCTGAGCCTTAGAAAGTACTATCGACCTTCACAGTCAATTTTCCCATCATTGTGTGTACAAGATCATTTATACTTACAGACACTTAGGAAGAAAACCCAAATCCTTGCAGTTATTTTCTGTTCATTTCATATGCTTCCAAACTTATTGAATCGGGGAAGTGGGACTCATTGGGTAGCTTTTCCAAAGAACCGGTACTGGTACAATGGGCTGAATGGCCTCCTTCTGTGCTGTAATATTTTATGATTCTATGATCTTTTATCTACACGATTCATGCATGAATTTGCCCTGTTTTCACTCTGTTCTTAATGTGCCACAGCACTGTTCAGATCCACTGTACATGGTTGGCTAAGTGCTTGTGAACATTCATTGATAAATATACAGCAGCATTTTGTACCCCTACTCCATATTCTCCTTTGCTCCACACTCCCCCGATCCCTTTCTCAACATCCTATTCCATCTTTGTGAAATTTTCCACAAAATTTTACATGAAGAGCACTAGGCTGTTGTTTGCTGCTATTAGGGTTTCATGTTACAAATAATATAAGTCCAGGATTCCAAGTCCACAACATTTTCCCAAAGTGCTTTGTTAACATAAATTACAAGGTACCTATCATTTAAGGTTTTACCATTAATGCTTGCTTTGATATAATGCATTTACCACACCATCGAAAAATGTCTCAAAGCACATCCAAGGATTTTACTGCATTTTGATTGTAATCACAAATATATCTGACAGACATTGCTTGCATTCATGAAAATGCATGTAGATTTAAGGTTGTATGTCAATGAATTTGTCGTCAAAATTAACTAATGCAGAGAAAATGTTTGCTGCTTTCACAAATATATGATTAGATTTTTGTTTAATGCCAGAGGATTGTAATGATTTCAATGAAAGAATAATTAAAGCTTTTCAAATCTGTTGTTTTTAGAGTAAAACTAATTATCTCTCGCTGATGAATGGATAAAAGTATTCATTCGCAGACAGAGTATGGGCGTGGAAGCAATACTGCAAAGTTTTAGAAACATCAGGAAGCCTGCTGTTTGTTCATTTCTAGTTTTAACCAACTGGAGTATTATTCAGGAAAGCTGAGAAGTGTAACATGCACAGGATCCACCAAATTACAGCAACCTAAGGGCTCCTTGTCTGATAGGATGACTACCTGAAATGTCTGTCATACCCAGTCACCAGAGACTCGTCTTGATTTTCGAGTCAGATAGTCTCCCAGTTGTCTATTCGTTGCAAATACCACCACAGAAATGAGAGTTTTTGAAAGAAAATCAGATTGTTTCCTCTGTGGAGTTAACCTTGCAGATGTTATGGTGCACTGTAGTTCCAAGACATTGTTTGTATCCCTCTCACACACAAGTCATTCTACTACAAAGCTTGACAGGTTTACAATAAATGCCCATTGTTAAATTTAAGTTTGTATTTGAGCAACAACAAAACAACAACAAAATTACATTTGTAAAGCCCCTTTCACATTGGGAGGACATCCCAAGGCACTGAACAGTCAGGGATTAGGACCCAAGTATGGGAGACAGGGTTGGGATGAGGGAGGGCAGAGGGGTTAGGAGGGCGGCTGAAGGCACAGTCAAAAAAGAGGGGCTTGAATCGTGCTTTAAAGGAGGCAGGAGAGGGAGCAAGGCAAAGGGAATGTGAGATGGAGTTCCAAAGAGTGGGGGCAGAGAGGCTGAAATCCCTCCCATCGGGTTGGGCGGGAGACCTGGAGCAGGTCAGAGCCTGCTGAAAGACAGGTTGATGGGGGGTCAGCAGGTCAGAGATGTAGGAGGAGGCAAGGCCAGGGAGAGCCTTGAAAGTGAGGATGAGGATTTTGAATTCTATCCTCTGAGGGATGGGGAGTTAGTGGAGGCAGGCGAGGGTGGAGGTGATGGGGTCACAGAGCCTGGTGCGGGAGAGGACACGAGCTGCGGCGTTCTACATGAACTGCAGCTTATGGAGGGAAGAGTTGGGGAGGCTGACAAGGAGGGAGTTTCCATAGTCGAACTTTGAGGTGACGAATGTTTGTTTGAGGGTTTTGGCAGCTTCAGGGGTGAGTCAATAGCAGAGTCGGGCAATGTTGCAGAGGTGGGGTAAGGCAGAGTAGGTCATGGCACGGATATGGGGGAAGAAGGACAGTTGAGGGGAACACACCACAGTGCATTTAACAAAAGTGTATCTGTGCATTAATTTGTTGGTATAAAGTTTACAGTGCAAAATAGAAATACAGAATGATTATTCAAATAATTGTTTTTACTCTAGTGTCAGAAAATGGGAAGAGGCCATTTGTCCCATCCCTAGTTTATTGGATCATGATATCCCTTTATATTAATCCAATGTTTCCACTGGTTCTCAACAACTTTCACGTATATAGCATCTTTCACAATGGAATCGGAACTCATGAGATGGAGTGCGGGGGAAGTTGTAGGGCTGAAGAGCAATCCAAGAGGTAGGGTTCAGAAGGGTACCTTAGCAGGAGGGTGTATGGTACAAGACTTTAGGAGAAGAATCCCAGAGAGTGGAGGTAAGATAAACATAAAAACATAGAAATCTACCGTACAGAAGGAGACCATTTGACCTATTGTTTCCGCATCAGGTCGCAGAGCAAGGATATCAATTTAGTCCCACCATCCTGCCTTATTCCCATACACCTTCAAGCCCCTCTCTTTCACATGCCTGTCTACTTCTCTCCTGTAAGCTACTGTCTTCACTATCTTCAACAAACCTACTCAGAGGGCATTCCACAAACCAGAATCTCTCTCTTTCACTGTTCTTGTGACTATCTGAGACACTGACTCCCTATCAATAGAAATAATGTCTCCCTTTTTACCATGTCAAACTCCCTCTTCATTTTGCACACCTGGTACATGATATTTTTTAAAATGCAATTTTATAGATTTTGTAAATGAAATTATTGGTATGTTTTAGTGATCAGTATATGATAGTCCCTAACACTTAATTTGATATATTACTTGATCCATGCTAAATATTTATTTTAATACCTTCTTTAGCACCCCCTGGTGTTTGTGCACATGAGGGAGATTCGACAATATAACAGATAGAGAAATATATTGCTCAATGTTATGTTTTAAATGATAATGATTGACCACTTAGTGAAAGTGAATCTCCATATTTCATAATGTATCTCCATTTTGTAATTAGCAGGGATCGATCGATAATTACATAATTTATCTTCATCTGTTAATTATATTGGAGTCCTATAGCTCAGTGGTTAGAGCACAGGCCTCGCAAGAGAGAGACCTGGGTTCGATTCCCAGCAGGGCAAAATATTGGGCAAGTTTCCTTACTCCACATGCCTCTGTTTACCTAGCAATAAGTAGAAACTCGTTTGTTAGTCAATTGGTATTTCGCTTTTCTGGGGGTAATAATTCCTTCAAAAAAAAATAATAAATTGGTCACTTCAGTGCATGACTGTTTGTGGGACACTGCTGTGTGCATTTCGCTCACAAAATGTACAGTCAATTTGCTTTACAGTATATTCTGTGAAGGGCTTTGAGACATCTCGAAGACATGATAAGGTGCTATACCAAATGCAAGGATTATTATTGTTATTAAGGACATCCTGTAACCTGTAATACCTGTATACATATGCGTTTGAACGTGACTTACACATGGTGCAAAATGGGCAAGCAATTACACAGGGTTTACACAGCTCATATAATAGCAATAAATCAGTTCCGGACCCACCATCATCTATATTACTGACAGATATATAGAGGTGAAAGGTACAGCTAGTAATTAACCATAGCATGCCAGGACCAGAGGTTCTGATAATGTAATCATTATTTGGTCATTCATCTACAAAATACAGTCACTACACTTGACAGTACATCCTGTGAAATATTTTGAAACATCCTCCCATGAAAGGAGCTTGATCAACTGCAAGGATTACATTATAATTAATTATTATCAGTGATAATTATCAGGTTGAATTTTTTTCACCTCCTAGAATCATAATGGTTCTTGGCTAGGAGATATCTTCTCTAATCTCAATTCTCTGCACCCTTTTTAATATTGTTCTTCCAGATGTTACAAAAACAGCGGAGGTTCCATTTCATTTGAAGGCTATTTATAATGGTAGAAATTAAATTTAACTAAAAATGGACATAACAATCTACTTTATCATATTATTGTTCTCATTTAAGAAGTGGACAGTTACGGTTATGGGAAGATGGCAGGGTTGTTGTTCTGGAAGGTAAGATAAAATGGGATGAACAGCACTCTTTATCCCAACCTGTCTTATGATCTCTAATGTACAATTAGAGAAAAGACATGTCCCTAAATCCAGCAATATGATCAGAATAGAAGTGTTTAATTTCTAATAAAGGTTTTGAAATGTACACCAGGACTTAGAAGAATTGTGCTGCAAATTGATTTGGGTCAAACTTTAGTGTTGTTAATATCAGCAATCCTGCAGTAGCTGATAATTATCTGAGTTTTAAGGTTATTATTATCATTAGTTAGACATTTTGAAGACTTGACAGCACGAAAAATTTGAATGTATTTATCATGTCACAATGAATTGAAGGATAATGCTGCTTAGTCCAATTCTTGATGGACTGTTTCAAATGCTTTTGTTGGTTAAAACATCATTTTCTAGAAGGATTTTTTCAGAACTCTCCTGCCTGCAATTTCTTGCAGTCTTAGTAAAAGTTAGTGTGATAACCTTAAATAGAATTTCAGCGAGAAAAGTTAAATTAATATTGGTATAGCTGTAATGAAATGTCCGATTTTTATCTTCTATCTGGAGATTGAGAGCTGATGTACTGTCTGTTTTATTCAGTGTCCTGTCAATCAAAGGGTGATTTATGTCGGTTCTTCTTTGCACATTGTAACTTGCGTGCCAGGATAGGGAATATCCTGCCTGTAGCACTGCTGTCTTAGTTGCTGGGCGCCATCATTATCAGGTCACTCATTGTGCTACTAAGAAATGCACTGATGCCTGAGGTATAAAGCTATTCAAAATTTAAGAGAATAATAATAATCTTTGCATTTGATATAACGCCTTATTACGTCTTTGAGAAGTCTCAAAGCTTTATTGTAATAATATAAACTAAAATAAACTCACAAACACAATTTTAAATCAACCATTTTAAAACTAGTATCTGTCCTTGTCCTCTTGTTTCTTATGCTTTCTCTTTCTTCATTCCTATTCTAACTTTTTTCACCCTGTATCTAACATTAAACATTTTTACTCACGTTTCCTGAGCAACCATATTTTATGAATAAAATGGAATGGAATACAGAGAATCATCATAAGTTCCCCCTTAAGAGTAAATCAAGGACTGATATTTCTGAACGTTTACATGTCTGTTTGGCTCAGTTGGCAGCACTCTCACGTCCAAGTCAGAAGGTTGGGGATTCAAGGTCCATATCATGACTTTTATAACTCATAATCTACGCTGACACTCCAAAGAAGTGCTGCGGGTGCACAGCATTGTTAAATTTTGTTTTACACCATCCTTCAAATGAGATGTTAGATCGAGACTCTGTCTGCCTGTTCAAAATTGCAAAATGTTAAAGATCCCATGACACTACTTTACAAAGAGAAGGCAGTTTCTACTGGTATCCTGGCCAACAATCCCCCAAATAAAATTTGTCATTGAATTCATCGCTGTTTGTGGGGATATTGCTGTAGATAGATAAATTGGCTGAAAGTTCACTTGTTAATCTAGTCACTTGTGAAATACTTTGAGATATCTTACTGATATGAAAGGGGCTGTATCAGATACAAAGATTATTATTAATAAATCTTTTTGAAATTTACTCATGACCAATCAGACAGGTGATTTTGAAGGCAATGCAAACCTAATAAATAGATGATTAACAGGGTTTGCATTATAGATGCAATCATAAACAAGCTTATCCATCAGTATTCCCTCAAACTTACTTGTGCAAAGATGAGTGAGCTTATTCATGGCACTCCAAGGCACAATAAGGAGATAATGGTTTGAGGTAAAACAAAATTTAATTTGTAACCATCAATTGCCAACATTTTTACGTTGTATCATCTGTTAAATGTGTGTCCCAGCAAACAGAGTAAACGTTGTCTAGTATCCAATATTCCAGTCATATTCCCCTTTTAAAGCAACATCTGTTTGGCTTGCCTCTTGGGTCTAAAGTGCCTATGGGGTAAAATCACCCAGCATGTTGACAGCTTCTTGCCTTGTTTTTTGCCATACCCTGTCCATACTTCCTGCTGATAACAAGCTTGTTCCTACCACAGCACAGTAGTCATTAGTGCATATTAAAGAAAATTGACAATACATTACAGCTTAACATATCCCATGGAGAACAGAACTACTTTAGGTTAAAATTCATCAGTCGTCCTATATTTTTTTGATTGTTTGCAGATAAACAGGCAATTGGTATTGTATCTTATGATCCTAAGTATGTGCAGAGCATGGAGACAAAAACAATGTATGTAACATGAGTTATTCTATCAAGTTGACAAACTAACAATTAGAGTTTGGGTAAAAAATTACATGCATCAGTGTATCTCAGACCTGGTGTTGAATCACACCCATACAGATAGATGGAGTTCACTTTCTGTTGGGTTTAAGGGTTCAACTTGAAATGTGTTTAGGGTGATTTGAATCAGTTGTGAAAGACCTACAGCCTGTAGTAAACTCTACCAAGTTTTTAGTTTTGGTCAGAGCAGTTAGAAAGATTAGTAGGTGTGGAAATATTTTAAAAATTTCAACACGGAGTGGGGAGATAATGGTCTGAGGTTGGAACATTTTAAGCGCAGAAATAGTGGAAACTTTACATCTGAATATCTTGTACCTGGCCTAGAAGCACTAAATGCTGGAACTGAGGTCTTAAAATGTTAAAGAGATCCTGTTCTCCAGCACTAGCAATTCTTACTTGATGAGCACAAACTTCAGTTTGAAAAGTTGATACAGAATTGCTAACTCAGGATCCTTCAGTCATCATTGCATGTCAGATGCATCTGGATCAATTCAGCTGTTGGGATTGTCAAGAGTAGTTTATATATCAATGGAAATCAATAGGATAATAAAAAGATGTTAAAACACATATAAAGGGAATCTTGTTTTGGTTAGTATAGGTGAATTTTCTTAAAGTGCATTTTCTATTGCAATTCAATTTTCAGAAGTATAACTTATTTATTTAATAACCTAGAAATAAAGCAGATACTTTTTAAAATCATAATCCTAAGAAGGTGGAGGGAGGACTGGTATTTATCTTGGTTTTCAAGATAAACATAATTATGATTATTATGAATATAAATTATTTCCAAATTGAGTGAGGTTCCAATGCTAGAAGGGCCACATCGCAAACTTAGTGACAATCTTACGAATGCTGTCAACGTTGTGAACGGAAGAAAATGAACAGTTTTGAAATGGAAGTGAGATTTTATTGATACTGTCTGTAGGTATAATGCAATGAGGGTTCAAAACTAGCTTGTACAGCAGCTCCTGAGAAACGTGGAGCATTTACTGTTGCCTCACTGCCACAAAAGCCACTGAGAACATAAGTCTTCAGCGAGGAACTCCACTCTCACTCGTATAAACTCGCTCCAACCTTGGGTGCATGCCTGGGTCTTGTGAGTTGGATTGAGCATGGAGTTCGATGCTGGAACCCAGTTTGTGAGCCCTTTGATTACTCTAGAGCTGGATTTAGACGTTCAGGCGCTCACACTATTAAAGATACGAATCTGAGTATCCTTAGAGTAAATCCTATTTGTTTTCATACTCAGTCTACGTTTATCTGTGTGCTTCTCCCCAGTTATCACATTATTTTCATTCTAAATTTGATGTTAATTTTTTTTTGTAATATGGTTTTCAAGTTGTTAACAAAATGCTTTTGATAATGAACAGGTCTGATGAAGCAAGATATGTGTTTAATAATGGTTCTGTGACTCACTTTAGGAGACGCAGAGTTGCTGGAGCATGCAGTTAGCTCTCACTTGCCGAATGGCACTACAGTGCAGTACTCGAAATCCTCATGTGTTCAACATTGGGAGGCTTATACCCTCAATTAATTTAGTTACCTCTGCCCATTGCTACCCCCACTTAATACACTGCAATGAAATACAGGAGCTGAAAACTGAATTAGTACCTGGAAAGGAAGACATTTTATAAAGTTTCAATGCAAGCAAAATTGAGTCCTGTAACCTTTTGGAGCTTTTACTGAGCAAGAAAGCTAAGGTAAACACTGCTGTGTGTTTTCTTTGCAGCTTTCCTCATGCTGTGCAAATGGCTCAGTGAATTGGAGATATAATTCTTGTTGACATTCGGACTTCAGCATTGGGCCTGATGGTAGTTTTTGGAAACTGCTGGAGGTAGCAAAGCCAATATACAATTTTTTTCTTCTGTTACTTCACCTTTAGCATGTCATCATATTGCCAATGTACAAAAAAATACAGTCCATTGCACAAAAGGAACTGAAAGCTGAGCATTGGTTATTCATCCCTATCCCCTCTAGATGCCTGATGGTTCTGCTCCATAAAACCTATCCATTTTTATTATTCTTCACAGCTAACTACCGTGAAGGACACCAAATTTACCTAATTACTGTGCTCAATAGGGAACAATCAGGAATATAACACAGTTGTGCAGAACAACTACTCGTACTTAAGTAACTCCTTTTATATAGTCAATGCTTTACAGAGACAGATTGTTTACCCAAGCAAGTTGGGAACTAGAGGTACAGGAGGAAGCTAATCAAAGCATGGTTAATGTGGCAGGGTTTTTAGGAGAGCTTTTAAAGCAGCAAGGCAGAGTAAAAGGCGGGGAAGCAATTCCAGTGAGCGGGAGCATACTGGATGAAAACTCGGATGCCAAAAGTAAGGCAGAGGTGGAGGGATCAATGCAACAAGAGTTTGTGGAATGGAGGGAGGGGAAATGGGCCTGGATGAGATTGCAGAGGAAACATGAGGTAATGCTTTGGAGACATTTGAAAATCAAAACAAGGATCTCGCAGTCGACCAAGTATTGTTTTATATTAAAGCAGTATCAAAGATTGTTAGAACTGAAGTCAGGAAACATTTTTTCTAACTCACTTGACAGCATTCTTTGCCTCTTGAGTCAAACGATTATGGTTCAAGCCCCGTGTTGGAACTTTGAGTTTGTAATCCAGGCTGACACTTCAGTGCAGTGCTGAGAGCGCGATGCATTGTCACATACAATGAAACAGTTGATTTTATCTTAGGTTGAAAGCTAAAGTTAGAAGAAAATAAATATAAAATCCCCCAAAACCCGTTTGACCCCAATTCAAAGCTCCAACTGTACCTTTGTTCAAAAGATGGGAAGGGTAATATTAATCTGATTGCTGAAAGGCAGCTTTTTGGAAGAGTCAGATTCAAGATGTGAGCAAAGGGAATAAAATGTCATCCACAGGAATGAGGATTCAATTTATTTCTGGACAGATTCTGATCACCCATTCAAGACAGAATTCTGACGGTTCAACGTCATATAAACATTGACCCTGCAAGCAGAGGTAGTGACTGCTTGCAAAATTGGATGGATTGAATTGTCAGATTGAACCTTTCCCCACTCAACAGGCTAAAATCAGGCTACTTCCTTATATACTGACTAGACAGCCACAGAAAAAAACAGAGCTTAGTGACAACACAGAAAAAATTGCAAGGAAACTGCCCACTTGTTATTCAGCAGCTGCCTGCTTCCTGGAGCCACGCAATTGCATGGCAGACCAAAATCAATCCAAGTACTTGACCTGCCACACACTGTTGTATTTTTAATATAAGAAGGAAACTTTCAAATCATCTAACTTGTGGCAGGGAGTCATCCCACTCAGCTCCTGTCAACCCTGCAAGCCAAAGCCCTAATGGATCAGGTGGTCCTAACTGCACAAGCAGCAGGAAACCTTGCAATCGAGCGCTCTCAAATAGCAAACTTGTTTTAAACCTTCAAACTCTAACAGTACCCCAAATCTCACTGTGGGGTCTCCAAGTCTTTGTTCTTCCCAACCTGTCTGGTTTGGATACTCTTTAAGCATGGTGAGGGGTTTTCACACATGTCAGACATCCAGGGGACCAAGAAGAGAAGCAGAATCCATCAATTATTTCGAAAGGGAATTAAATGATTGGAGAAGGTAAAAGAATATTAAACATTATGTAGAAGTGACTGGGAAAATGCGATTATACCAGATGGTTCCAGTCAAGCAAGACCCACCATACATTTTCTATCCCTAAAATTCTGCCATGTACTGTCGTTCAGTGTAGATAAAAGAAAGATAAAAGTCTGTAACAGGAGCACAGTCTGAAGGGAGAGCCAACACCAGCTGCTTCTGATGTACTTTTTAATGTAACTTAAATCAATTAGCTAAGCAGAAGAAGCAGTTGCTGAAATATCAGGAGGCTTCAGGCCTGCAATCAGTTTCTTTCAAGTGCCCTTCACAATTTAAATGTCAACTTGTAAACTGGGAGGTGAGGTGATAAATAATCCTTGTATTTGATATCGCTTCTGTAAGCATCAAACATTTAAAGATCTTCACAGGGAATTGAGACTGTGTTTGTTTGTAAGTAACTGGAGAATTGTTGGCATGGATGCCCAGTACTACTTTTCGAGTAGTGCCTTGGAATCTCAAATATCCACCTGAACAGGCTGTCAGAACTTGCTTATGTATCATTTGATTTGCGACACTCCCCCACTACTGCACAGAATTGTCATCCTGGACTATGAACTCAAAGTCCAGACATGGGATTTGATCCCATAGCCTTCTGACTCAGAGGTAACCCCTGACCCAGGTTGCCCTTTTGATGCAAAGAAACAGTTTGACTCAGGACAAACCTGGAACTACCACCTTCTGCAGTAATGAGGATGAAGAGCATTGAGATGCTCTCCCGACATGAAAGGCGCAATATAAATGTAAATTGTATCGTATTGTAAATGTCCCTGAAGGCGATGATACCCCTTTCCTGACCAAAAAATGTTGCTTTCAGACATGGAAAATAACAGGGGTTTTTTTTCTTGACAGAAACAAATAAGGAACAAATTGCAATGCCAACTGTTCACTACTTTATGACTTTCCAATAACATGTGATGAAATGAATACCCCATTCACAGCAGCCATTTTCCAGAAGTTTGGACATTTTTTTGAAGAAAGGGTAGAAAATACTAGTTTTGATAATTATGAGTATCAACGGTTGCAAAATAATCAAGTTTTATACCTTTTTTTAAATTAGACCTGTTTCTCCCTGAGAGATTTGCTCAAGGCATTTGTGGAGCTGTCGGACTCTCATAATGTTGGCAGAGTGAATGTGGAAATACATTCACGCAGGATGGTAAAAACAGGATATTTGGGAAGGACGGCTGATCTCATCTTTCAGGGCAGAGAAAGAAATGAACAAATATCTCTCTACTTGGACAAAGAGAGGTGTCCTTCAGAGTCTGATGTTTTATTAACCTCTTCAAATGTATTGGTGTAATTCAGAATGTTACTTTGTTATTTTCCCTACCAACCAACCAACCAACCAACCATTGAGTGTAAAGTTCCTCATGTGGACATGCAACTGGATGATTGAGACCAAAGCTATGTGATAACTAGATTATCATATCCTTAGGACTTTGTTATGTAACCGTTCTGTATTGCTACACAATGCATTTTCTAATGTTAAAATGTTACACACTTTCACAATTGACAGGAGAATCAGTATCATTGCACAGTTGGGTATAGCACAGCTGTCATTTATTGGACTATTATATATAATTCAATACCACAATACTGATCAATACTTTCTATTCATTATAGGATTCTGGAGCTTTCGCCTTCATAATTGTTTACTGTAGAACATATTGCAGAATGGTTTGTTTACTGTTGGAATAATTGCACATGTAATGCATTACTTTCACCGTCTGGATTAATATTTCACTGCACTAACAATGATGTACTTTCAATTGCAGGTTTGGATTTATTCTTCACAAAGGTGAGCCAGCCCTTCACAAAATTGACCTTGAAACTATGATGTACATCAAGACCATCAGTCTGAAGGACTATAACTGTGTACCAAAGTCTCTTGCCTACACTCACCTGGGTGGATATGACTTTGTTCATTGCCACCCAGACAGTACAGGAGCTATTCAGCCACAGATCATAGTTGACAGTGTCACAGATTCTGTGATCGGGTACAATGGTGATATAACGGGCACGCCTTACATCTCTCCAGATGGACATTATTTGGTCAGCATAGATGATCAGAAGGGTCGCATGAGAGTCCAGTCCATCACTATCCAAGGAGAAATCCAAGAATCCTTTGAGATTCACACTAACCTTCACATCTCCGATGCCACGTTCCAGCCTTCTTTCACTGAGGCCAACCAGTACAATGTCTACGCCAGCTCGGGTGTGCAAACGGACGTGCTCTTTGTGGAACTCTCCACAGGGAAAGTGAAGATGGTGAAGAGCCTGAAAGAACCAATGAAGACAGAAGAGTGGTCATGGAACAGTAAAAACCGGGTGATCGTGGACAGTGGTCTATTCGGCCAGTACCTGATGACACCATCCAAGGAATCCTTGTTTATTCTGGATGGAAGGCTTAATAAGTTAAACTGTGAGATCACTGAGGTGGAGAAAGGCAACACAGTAATTTGGGTTGGTGAAGCCTAAAGAGGGCAATTTAGTTACCTAATCCCTGGTCTAACCTTTTCCACTGCACTTAACCTGCAACTCACCATTTTTGCTCTTTTATACACTATGAAAAGTACCTAACTAAATGTGAACCAGGTTTGCAGGCACAAAAAAAAACAACAGGTATTTTTGAGTGAAATAACCATAGGTAATAATTGGAATGTTCTGATTTGTTAGCACTATTAACAACAAGGGGGTGAGTGGCTATTGTTTCTTTAAATTGTACAAGGCAGCCCTCTAGCTACTTAGGTGCATTCGCTATACAAAACATAACAGCAGCTGCAGATAATTATTGCAGATGCACTAAAACCCATTTCTTTGATTTTTCCACTTTTGCTTCTACAGTATGCAGGATAGATTTTTGCTTATGGTGTCTCATTCAACAACCAGAGTTTTCACATTGGAGTCATTTTTTTTTCTTTGTCAGCTTTTTTGTGCCTTGAAAAGATGCATTTCCAGGGACAGGGATGAAAAAAAAATGGATAAGTATTCCCATTGTGGCTGCTTGATTGCTTGTCATAAGAGTTTTAAAAAAAGCTTTTCAGAACCTCATTGTTTAGTGCTGTTCAAGCTGAGAACAGGTCTGTAGAGGTATTGACTAACTCAATGTTACCAGATGTAGACATGCCCTCAATATTAGTTGATTGACCATGTGAAAGGATCAATCAGTCCCTCTTTCTCAGTAGATGTACTGACACGAGTTAAAACTAGCCTACACCAAACAGTTAATACCTTTTAAGTAACATTATAGAAATCTGTCATTCACTTGTCTGTAATTGAATGTTATCTCTGCAGGCTTTAATACTAAAGGGAAGAGTACATGCGAGAGTGTCAACATATGCTACACAGTAAAAACGAATGCAACTGGATGAGCTGGTGGTATTTTTAGGAGATTTCCTTTGAGTATCTGAATTAACTTAATTAACTAGTCATGTATTGTGCTTTGGATTTTATACCCGTGTCCATCCCTGTATATTGCAGCTGCTCAGTTCTGTAATTGTCATCTGTTAGTTGGGAAAATATGGTGTGTGGGGAGAATGGGATTCTTTGCTCTACTCCATAGCAGCTGATAAACTACAGTGTTTAGGTTTGTAGTGACTGAAATGGTTCCCTTTTTAAAACCAGTAATGTTTTATCATGTGTGGTCATCTAGGGTGTTAAACGTCTCTTACCTAACCATTTGTCTATCAAATAATAATTTTTCTGTGTCATGTAATGGATTCCATAACTCGTGAATGTTGTGTATGTAGAAATTTGCTTGACACTGGGGCAAATAAAGATCCTACATTTTGAAAGTTGTTTCAGTGAGTCTGAATGCGCAAATTCTAATGCAAAGGATACAAACTAACTTTAATAGCAAGAGATCAGAACTCTTACTACAGGAAACATTTGAGGATCAAATATCGTACACAAATACATCCTGTGCTACACAAACACAAGCATTACTTAGTTCAACAATATTGCTACACATGATGTGTAGGGGCTGATTGAAGAGGAACATTTGAGGTAAAAGTGGACTCACACTGTTTCATTATTCAACCGGCAACATTAAGAAAATCAGAGTACAGAAAGCAGCAAGAAATGCAAAAAGATCATTCCAGAAAGGAAAAAGCAGAGAGAGAGAGAGAGAGAGAGGGCTGGCAGAGTCTGGTATTATAGTGACAAATAATTCTTAATGGAAAAGTATTTCAGTTAGCCAGCTGCTGCCTATTTGTTTTGATGTAATGACCCATCATTCACACTTTTCCTATATCCACAATGCAGTCAGTACCGATCAGTGGTAGATCAGGTTGCTTGCTGTACGCACTCTTGGCGCACACCATTTCAAGTCCTGAAAGTAATCTCAATTCAAATAAAGACGAGTTCAACTCTGCAACGATCTACTCAAAACTTGGAGTCCTAAGACATATAATCATCTTAGGTGCTATTCTCTGAACCTGTCTCTGCTGCATCAGCACCATTTTGAAAGTAGATCTATTTGAGGTATAGTATTGGAAATCTGACAACACAAGTAATCTGAACAAGGTTGGAATAATTAGTTTTGACTTTCATCACATGGCCTGGAGATGGAACCGAGTATCTCATCAATTTGGCTGATAAAACACTGAGTGAAAATTGTCATTGAATGATCAATAGCCAAGAAGACAATAGGCATTGCCTTGGAGAGAACTGCAAACATTGTTCTGTACAATTGATGTGAAAGGTCCTATTCAAAATCTAATTAAAGGATTACAGGACTAATTTTGGTCAATGGCAACAACAACTTGCTTTTATATTGTGCCCCTCATACTGGATAGTGTCTCAGAGCTCTTGAATGAACTAGATTGCAAAGCTTTCCAGGCTGCCTAAAATAAAGGGACTTTAAGTGCTTGGGAACTGATCAGATGAACTGAGAGTTTGGTTCTCTGATATGAACTGATGTGCCATCCATTTATAAATCAGGGTGCTCGTAAATTGAAAGGGTTCTTGCTAGAATCCTTTGACCGTGTGACGACTAAAGGCCAAAGTGAAACAAGTGACTAAATACAGCAGAAAGATGTGCTGATCATAGAATCATAGAATCATATAGCACAAAAAGAGGCCATTCGGCCCATCGACTCTGTGCCGGCTCTTTGAAAAGAGCAATGTAACGTCAATCCCACTCCCCAGCCTTTCCCCATAACCCTACAGACCCGTCCACCGCGTTTTTAAAAGTTGTCATCGAATCGGCCTCGACCACCCTTTCAGGCAATGCATTCCAGATTCGAACAACTCGCTGCGTGAAAACATTTCTTCTCACCTCCCCTCTGCTTCTTTTAGACTATCTTAAATCTGTGATCTCGAGTCATCGACACACCCACCAGTGGAAACAGTTATTCCTTTTCTAACCTATCAAATCCCCTCATGATTTTGAAGACCTCTATTACGTCTCCTCGTAACCTTCTCTGCTCCAATGAGAATAATCCAAACCTCTCTAGCTTTTCCTCATAATCATGGTCCCTCATTCCTGGTACCATCCTCGTAAATCTCCTCTGCACTCTTTCCAATGCCTTAACATCCTTCCTATAGTGTGGTGCCCAGAACTGGGCGCAGTATTCTAGCTGAGGCCTAACCAATGTTTTATATAGGTTAATCATAACCTCCTGACTCTTGTACTCCATGCCCATATTTATAAAGCCTAGTATCCCACATGCTCCTTTTACAGCTTTATCTACCTGTGCTGCCACCTTCAAGGATTCATTTACCTGAACGCCCAGGTCTCTCTGTTCTTTCACCCCCCCTTAAGATTGTTTTGCCTAGTCTATATTGCCTCCCCTCATTCTTTCTAACAAAATCCATTACCTCACATTTATCCACATTGATGCACAAGAAATGTGGGAAGATTCTATTTACAAAGAGGGAATGGGAGAGCAACTAATTCAGTGAACCTCAGGCACTTGCTCAGAAACGTTGAAAAGTCAGAGCAACACAGAGCCTAGAAAGAACTAAAAGAAAAGTCAGAAAAGTACAAGATAGAAGCCAGCGGGAAAAGTCAGAAAGATGGTGAAAGCCTTTAAAGCTAAACGATGGATGGTAACCAATATTCTCAGCCAAGGTGTAAGTATTCAGAAACAAGTCAAGCTATATGTAAATTAATAGAAACAAAAACAGAAATCACTGGAAACACTCAGCAGGTCAGGCAGCATTCATGGAGAAAGGAAAGTGAGTCAACGAAGAGTCGTGGACCTGAAACGTTGACTCACTTTTCTTTCTTCATAGATGCTGCCTGACCTGCTGAGTGTTCCCAGCAGCTTCTGTTTTTGTTTCAGATTTCCAGCATCTGCAGTATTTTGCTTTTTGTAAACTAATGGAAGCCAGGCACAATATAAACAAAGACTGACAAAAACAAAGACAAAGATGTGAAGCTCTACTGTATCACATAAAGTAAATTAAAAGAGACAGTGCAGTCCATTAGGCCAGTCAGGACAGAGACAAGTGATGCTGACTATCCGCCAAGAATAGGCTATTCTGGGGCTGGCTGATGTGCATCTGCTTCCTGTTCCACGATGGTTTCATTCTGCTCCACTTCCATGGTGAGGCTTTGTGTAACATATGCAACATGCAGCAACAATCCTAGCCACCTTCCTTTGCAGTATTGGGGTTGAAAATTCCTCTCGTAAGCAATAAAGTTACTGGACCTGGGTTCATCTTTGACTCATGAAACCTTTGCTCTGATCTCCTCAGAACTAAAGTCTTATGAGGTTTCACTAAGAAAACGTAGGCTATATGGCCAATTTCTAGCTGTGAGGAGCTGTTAACACAGCTGTTCTTTCTTCCACCTCCGACACATTGCTCGCCTCCTACTGTACCTTACCCCAAATGCAGCCGAAACCCTCGTGCATTTGTTTGTCACTTGGATTACTCAAATGCACTCCTCGCCAGTCTCCCCAGGTCCACTATTCAAAAGATCCAGCTCATTCAGAACTCTGCCACCCACATACTTACCCTAATCAAACTCCTAACTCCATCTGATTAGTTGTGGCCAGGCTCCACTGGCTCCCCATCACCAAACGGATCGATATCAAGATCCTCACACTCGTGTTCAAATTCCTTCACTCTCTAGCACCTCCCAACTTCTCCAACCTTCTCACCCCCCAATCCACCACCTCATGCCTCCGCTCAGTTGGCACCGATTTCTTGCTTGTCCCTCGCACCCTCCGCTCTACCATTGGAAGTCGCGCTTTCAGCCACTATGCCCCGAAACTCTGCAACACTCTCTCTCAATCCTTCCGCCTTGCCTCCCTATCCCCTTTTTCAAGTCTTGTCTGAAGACCTTCTTCTTTGACCGCAGCACAGCCCCCCCGTTCCCCTCTTCCCCCTACCCCCCACGATTCGGGGTCAGGCTCGGGCACTGTTAAGCACTCTGAGACGCTACCCTGGGTGGAGAGCACTATATAAGTGCAAGTTGTTGTTGTAGCTGGTTTCAAGAGTAGAACTATGACCAATATAAATAGCAGGAACATTAAAAACACTAAATAGATCTTCAGTGAACACTCTGGGTTTGCCCGAGTAGATGGAGCAGTGGTGGCAACCTTTACGGTCATCCAACAAAATGAATGTTTTCTTTTTTCGTTAAAATTTTTTTAAAAAATGAGAACAGATTAACATTAAACACGAACTTACCTAGACTCGTGCGAATGTTCAGCGAGGCCGCTGCTTGATGGGTCCACAGTGATGGGAGTGAATCCCAGCCCACAGACCGCAGGTAGGCTACCATTGAGCTAGAATATGGGATTGTGCTAGAGTGTCATGAGACAGAAAACATTTTTATTTTTTTATTTTCTTTCAAAAAAGTTAGGGATGTGTCCTCAATATCCATGAGTTTTGGGTTTCTTCTGGCTACTGAACATTAGTGTGATTTCCCAATTACTTGTTGAGTGAAGTTGCTGATTTCTGCTCTGATGGACGCGTGCATGCTTTTCTATAGAGACAATCACTTATACCCTTGATGGAACAACTTATTTCCTTGGATGAACTGACTGGCTTCAGTAACGGTCCTGTGAGTGCCTAGTAGATGCTGCTAGAAAATTGGCACAAAGATCAGTATATCTGCCTGTGGGAATGCTGAGTGGCTTGTGGACTGACTCTGCAGCATTGTAACCATGACAATAGCTCCTTAGCTTTCTGCCTCACTGTTGTCAAGTCCAGGAAGAGTTTTCTATTCGAGTACACTCAACCCTTGGGGTAATTACTGCCACCAGAAGATTCTCCATGAAGAACCTCCTCATCATCCTAAAATGTAAATTCCTGCACTTATCATCTTCATCTCAAAAATTGTGCTCCATGTGATGTTGCTATCATATGGCTCAGACATCATCCACCATTATATACTATTGGTCGAAGCCTCCCCCCACCAAAACGTTGGCCATCCTGTTCCATCGTAGCACTTAACAATCATTACAGGTAACTGTTTTCATTTTCGTCCAAAAAACAGTTTTATGTTGTAATTCGAAAATATTGAGAGTGCTGTTGACATCTGATAATTTCACAGCTCTTTATATTTCACTACAATATGGCTAGTAACAGCAACCTGAAGCATATTTCTCACTCAATTTCTTATATGCAGCATGCAACTTTAGATGGGCGAATTTCAGGAGTATGAGGGCTGAGATAAGTGACGTGGACTGAGAGGCATTACTCACAGAGAAATCAATTGGAGTCCTGAAGCTTCGGGGTTAGAGTACTCGCCTGGCAAGCAACAGGACCTGGGTTCGATTCCCAGGCAGGGCGAAACGTTGGGCAAGTTTCTGTTTGTGGGACAGTGCTGTGCGCAATTGGCTGCCGTGTTTCGCCTACAAAATATACACTTTACAATTTACTCTGTGAGGTGCTTTGAGACAGCTCGAAGACGTGATAAGACGTTAAATCAAATGCAAGGATTATTATTATAATGTGACCTATGTAACCTATCATTTATTTTATAAACAGTTACTAACATGATCCCATTTTTTTATTAATCTTTATTGCAACATAATATGTTACACGCAATAATGAATAATACTTTAAAACAAGACAGTTGTCTTTACAAATAAAATAAAATGTGTCCCTTAACTTGGAATTTACAAAGAAAAGGTTAACAGGAACAGGATTTGGGTTTTGAACAAGCTCCAGTGCTATGGATTACCAGAGAGTTGTTTTTCCATTATATATTTGTTTCTCATGTGCAAATATCCCTGATATGCACCGCAGAAGTTTAAACAAGATTGTCATTTATAGATGTATAAATAATTCAGGTGCAATATTTTTTCAACTGTAAAACTTAATATATTCCCTATTATGGTAACTTTTTTACAAAAATTCTACAGGTTTTTCAAATCTGTGATGTGTCATAACGTACCAATGCAGCCATGAAGCCCATTCTTTGACCACAGGTAATGAAGCCTGTTGTGAGCCTTGTTTTTTGCAATGAATGACCTGTGCTATTGCTGCTGGAGAGAAAGGAAACATGAATGCTCCATCAGTATGCTAAAATCAAAACGAAACAACTCCTTTGCCAAACTCAAGCTTGGCCGCATATTCGGATCCATCAAAGATATAGAATTATTATATCAAAGAATTAAATCTTTACAATTTACTTCATTGGAAGCATTCCCGGAGCTCTCAGCAACAAAAAAATGTTTTCAGTGCAGTAATGAAACTCCAAGACTGCCTAATATTTTACCTTCTCCTTTTAATTCTCATACATTTTCCTTCAATGTTCCTGCAAGGGTGAGATACGGGAAAAAACAAAACGGATTAATGTCCACCCAATATAGACACATTTTTTTCTTTTCAAAATATTAATTTCAAGGGCCGACATGGAAACTGTCAAGATGCTAAATATATTTTTCCATCATGTCTACAGACGTGTCAGATATTATATTCAGTATCAGGATAGAGGTAGAAAATGAAGGCGGACACTTTTCAGGGCCAATTAAAGGACTGCTCCACTGTCACTTTATGTGTGAATCAGCTGAAAGATCAGCTACTAACATAGATATTCGTTGTCTGATCGAGTAAAGTAGTGTCAGCTACATATCCACAAGATCATAAAGGTTTTGATGACAAGATCCTTTTGGCCCATTTGATCTCATTCTCCAGAATACTGTCAAACAGTCCTATCTTCCATACAGAGTGTGCAAGCGATTCTTAAATAAGCCGTTTCAACTATGCTTCCTGATGTTGGTCAAGAGAGATCTATTTCTTACGTTGTATATTAAGCAATCATTAAAATGAGTCCAGATGAAAGCCCTTCGAACTATCTAATCTGATCCTTCCAGAATAACCACCCCACTGTATGACCTTCTAAGCATCGTGCCCTGGCCTCAAACACGCAATGTGTTCTAGGTAAGCAGGATACATCCCTCCAGGGAGAGAGGGCGCATTCCATTCCAACAATCTATCTCTAAAATTGCCGTGTGTAGATGGGATGCATGGCATTCTCAGTTTGGTTAGGATACACATGTGTCAGATACCCGGCTGACCCCCCAAAAAAATTACTCTTTGGGTAATAAAAATCTTCCATTTGCTTCCGAATACGTATTCCATCAGTTTTTCAGTTATTGTGGCCCTGTCATATCCCCTGAATATATCAGCCACATTTACTTCTTTGCAGTGCGTTAGAGCCTCCCCAATGGTCACCGATTCCCTCAACCTGATCATCAGTGCATTACAAACCACTTCCCATGTTTATCTAAGTACAAAAGTATAATAATCTATGCTAGGGAATGCAGTCATTTTTAGCCCCTTAAAGCTAATGTAAAAATCACAGAGCTCACATGCTGGTGCATGTCATGCCTTGAGGCATAATGTCCTTGTCATATCCTACTTTGACAAGATCCTAATTGTGGATTCACAATTAATGTTAGGTTGCTTTAACAGTTTTCCAGCAGTCCCATACCTTCCATTCCTCTCTCATCTTTCTAATATTTTTATCTTAAAGTGACAAGTTATTTTCCTCACTTTGAATTGGAAGGATCTGAGCCACTCTCCAAATATTACCCTGTCCTTTTCCTTTGTAAGCACATCTTACCATGCAAGTGAATTGTATATCTTTTGAGCATGTGGTGCAATGATATCTGAGTACAAGTCAAAACTTGTATAGATCAATGATCAGGCCATATTTGGACTATTGTACACACCTGCAGTATCTGATATTTACAACAGCAACTTGCACTTATATAGTGCCCTCTACACCGGTCGGCATCTTAGAGTGCTTAACAATGGCGGAGCCCGAGGCCAAGCCAGGGGGAGGGGGAAGGTGACCATAGGCGCGGTCGAAAAGAAAGGTCTTCAGGCATGACCTGAAGATGGGGAAGGAGGGAATGAGGTGAAGGGATTGAGGGAGAGAGTTCAAACGTTTCGGGGCATAGTGGCTGAAGGCACGGCCGCCGATGGCGAAGCGGAGGATCCGGGAGATGCGGAGGAGGCCGGACCCAGTAGAACGGAGGCAGCGGGTACTGCAGTGGGGAGAGAGGAGGTTAGAGATAGGGGGGTGCCAAGGAATGGAGGGATTTAAACACAAGAGTGAGGATCTTGAAATCGATCGGCTCTGTGACAGGGAGACAGTGGAGTTTGGCAAGGACTGGAGTAATCGGGGTATGCAGTTTGGTGCGGGTGAGAATGCGAGTGGTGGAGTTTTGAATGAGCTGAGTTTCGTGAATAGTGGAGGAGGGGAGACTGGCGAGGAGGGCGTTAAAGTAGTTCAGCCGAGAGGTGATAAAGGCATGGATAAGGGTTTTGGCAGCTTTTGGGGTGAGGTATTGTCGGAGACGGGCAATGTGGCGGAGGTGGAAGAAAGCGGTGCTGGTCACGGACCGGATATGGGGGAGGAAGGATAATTGAGGATCTGCATTAAATGGACTAAATTTATCTGCTTTAAATGGGCTAAATTTACCAACCTTGGACAGTCACTCCTGATAATAGATCAATATTGGTGCTCAATATGCAACGCACAGTATGAAGGAAGAAATACAATGCAAGGTAATCTATCTGGACAATACAAGTCCACCAACATAGTAATCAATCTAAACACACAGTCAGAGTCAAATTCATAAGGCAAGTCAATAAACATAGCAGATGTGCAATGTAAGGCCACAATGAAGGATTGTCCTCTCACATCGTTAATCTGAACAC
Source organism: Callorhinchus milii (assembly GCF_018977255.1). Taxonomy (NCBI): domain Eukaryota; kingdom Metazoa; phylum Chordata; class Chondrichthyes; order Chimaeriformes; family Callorhinchidae; genus Callorhinchus; species Callorhinchus milii. The sequence goes on along the minus strand of NW_024704742.1, from coordinate 20,248,733 downwards.
ATAATCTAAATCAATCTAAGTGAACACTGTTGTACAAGTCAACAAGCATCATGCAAATCAATGAACTCAGTGGTGTCCACCTAAATATCAGCACAATAAACACATCAGTACAAATACATCTAATCATACTGCGGCAAAGGATATTGTTTTAAGTTTTCATCTTATAATGGTGCTGGTACAGATTCAATGGGCAGAATGGCCTCTTTCTGCACTGTAAATTTCGATGATTCTATCTTTATAATAGGTTTTCCAACCATAAGGATGCAGATAACATTTTCTATTGTGTGTTTACAAATTTCATGCTCTAATGCTGAGCCATAATTCATGATATTGTATACACTCGATATGAAGAAATGGACATGGCTTTCACCAAGCGTTTGCTCTGTGCGATCATGTTGACTCGTACTCCTTCAAATCTTTCATCTGGGCTCGGACCAAGTCTGCTTTCCCCTATCACTGCAACAACCTACTCCTTTGCCTACCCCCTCCGTTCTGCTAACTCTGGCCTCCTTCATTTCACCATCAGTGAGCCAGCTTTCTCCGCTCTCAGGAACTCTCTTCTGAAATTCTTCCTCCTTGTACTACTTCTGCTTTCAAAACCCAACTAATAACCTATCACTTTGACTGCACCTTCAGCCAACTTCCTTTCCCAATCTCCTTCCCAACTCAGACTCCCAATAAGACTTTATAAAGCGCATTGAGACGTTCCACATGTAAGGATCCATATACATGCAAATTATTGATGTAGATAATATTAATAATCCTTTCAGTTTGTATAGTACCCTTGATATCGGGAGGACGTCTCTCAAAGAGCTTCACAGAAATTTACTGTGAAGTGTAGTGATCGGATTTGTTGGTGAAAGCAGCAGCTAATTTGCACACAGCAATGTCCCACAATCAATAATAACAACAACAACAAGATTGCATATATTGAGCGCCTTTCACGTCGGGAGGACGTCCCAAGGCGCTGGACAGTTGGGTCGGGACCTGACCAGGGGGGAAATGGTCAGGGTGAAGGGAGGGAGCGAGGAGGAGGTAGAGAGTCGAGAGGGGAGGTGAAGGCAAGGTTGAAAAGAAAGGTCTTGAGACCGACCTTGAAGGAGGAAAGGGAGGAAGCAAGGCGAAGGCACTGGAGGATGGAGTTCCAGAGCCTGGGGGCTGAGAGGCTGAAAGCCCGGCCACCGATGGTAGGGCGGTTGGGGCGGGGGATGTGGAGCAGACCGGAGCCAGAGGAACGGAGGGTACGGGCGGGTAGGTAGGGGGACAGTAGGTCGGAGAGGTAGGAGGGAGCGAGGCCGTGAATGGCCTTGTAGGTGAGGATCAGGATCTTGAAATCGATCCTCTGGGGGATGGAGAGCCAGTGGAGGTGAGCGAGGGTGGGAGTGATGTGGTCCCGAAGCCTGGTGCGGGACAGTACACAAGCTGCAGAGTTCTGAATGACCTGCAGCTTGTGGAGGGAGGTGCCGGGAAGGCCGGCGAGGAGAGAGTTCCCATAGTCCAGCCTTGAGGTGATAAAGGCGTGGACCAGAGTTTCAGCAGCGTGAGGGGTGAGGTAGTGCCGTAGTCTGGCGATGTTCCGGAAGTGATGGAAGGCGGTGCCAGTTGTGCCGCTGATATGAGGAAGAAAGGACAGCTCAGGGACGAACAGAACGCCGAGGTTCCTGACTGGCTTTGAGAGGTAGAGAGTGCAGCCTTGGATGCTGATGCTGTCAGCGCCTGAGGTGCGGAGGCGCTGACGTGAGCCAATCAGGAGGGCCTCAGTTTTGCGCACGTTGAGCTGAAGAAAGTTGTCTCTCGTCCAGGACTCGATGTCGGACAGGCAGCTGTCAAGACATTGGTGGTCATGGAGTTGAGGGTAGAGGAGGAAAGGTAGAGTTGGGTATCATCCGCATACATGTGGAAGTTAACCCCATGTCTGCGGATGATGTCACCGAGGGGGAGCATATAGAGGGTGAAGAGGAGGGGACCGAGGACAGAGCCCTGAGGGACACCACACGAGACAGTGCGGGGGGTGGAGGAAAAGCCGTTTGTGGAAACAAACTAAAGACAGTGGGAGAGGTACGACCTAAACCACTCAAGGACAAGGCCTTGAAGGTTGAGGTGGGAGGACAAGCGGTGGAGGAGAATAACGTAGTCGACCATATCGAATGCTGCCGATAGGTCGAGAAGGACGAGGAGGCAGAGGGAGCCCTGGTCGCAGATGGTCAAGATGTCGTTGGTGACCTTGACCAGGGCAGTTTCTGTGCTATGGGCAGCACGGAAACCCGACTGAAGCGGTTCGAATAATGCATGGGTGGAGAGGAAAGAGCGCAGCTGGGAGGCGACAACTCTTTCAAGGACCTTGGACAGGAAGGGGAGGTTGGAGATCGGCCGGCAGCTTGATAGCTGCGACGCATCAAGGGAGGGTTTTTTCAAAGTGGGAGTGATGATGGCAGTTTTTAGGGGATTGGGAACAGAGCCAGAGGAGAGGGACAGGTTGATGATGTCTGTGAGAAGTGGGGCAAGGAGGCGGAGCTGAGAGATAAGGGGTGGAGTGGGGATGGGGTCAAGGGAGCAGGTGGTAGGTTTCAGGGAGAGGATGAGTTTGGTGACAGAGGGTGGAGAAATGGGTTCGAAGGTGTGTAGGGGAGGATGGGTAGGAGTCGGATTGTGAGAGGGAAGGGGTGGGGGGTGGGTGGAAGTTGGAGGGGGAGTGACCGCGGAGCGGATTCCCTTGATTTTGGATTCAAGGAAATCCAGCATCTCCTTGCAGTGAAGGTTGGAGGAGATGACCTGCGCGGGGTGGCGGGGGGGACGGATGAGTCGGAATGTGGTAGAAAACAGAAGCCTGGGGTTGTTCTTCGCCTCCAGGATTATCCTGGAGTAGAAGGACGAATTGGCCGAGGCTAGAGTGGAGCGGTAGATTTTGAGGAGGTCCAGCCAGATTTGTCGGTATAAACAACATTTATATTTATATAGATCGGTCACATGAAGGAGCACATCAGAGCACTTAGCCATGGCGGAGCTTGATGCCGAGGCAAGAGATGGATTAAGAGAAAGGTTTTCTGTGAGATCTGAAGACAGACAAGGTGGGGGAGAGATTAAAAATGAGAGTTCCAGTGTTGCGTAGCAGTAGCTGAAAGCAAAGCCACTGATGGTGGACTGGAGAGCTGAGGGACGTGAGGAGACTGGAGCCAACTGAACAAAGGGACGGGTAGAGGAGGTGGTGTAAGCAGATCAGAGAGGTTGAGAGGTGCCGGGGCATAAAATGATTCATACAAGATATATTATACCTTCAACTATTTTCTGGGTTATTTCATAAAATAACTCAGTAAGATTTGTCAGGCAAAATTAGCTCTTTAACAAATCCAACCTGACTATATCGAAGCAACCCATGGATTTCCAAGTGATTATTAATATTACCCCGTATTGTAGATCCTAAAAGTTTGCCCACAATGGATGTAAGACTGTCTGGTTGATAATTACTTGGCCGATCCCATTGTCCTATTTTAAACAGAAGCTTTACATTAGTTATCCTGCAGTTTCGTGGCACAACTTTTGAATCCAAGCATGACACACATTAGGATGAGCAAGAGCATTTGTTGAAACTGGCTAATTTCATTTTGTTCAGTGTCAAAGAGTTTATTCAGCAGACGTACAATAGCTCTGTAATTTACAGATCTCGTATTCACCACTTTAGAATATTTTGTGGCAAAGCTTGTTCAAATAAAGCAAACAGAATCTGCAAAGTAGCATGTAACTAATAAGCAGTGTTGAAAAGCCCCAAAAGGTCAGGCTTCAAAGGAAATATCCTCCCTTATACAAAAAGATCTGAAATAAGTGGGCAAGGAGAAAGGCGAACTCACCACCTCGAAAACAAAGCTTTCTAACTGTTAATTATATCCACTGTACAACATGCGGTCAAATCTCTCCCAAATATCATTGTCCTGGGAAAGAATAATTGTACCATTAATCACACATACTTCTTAAAAGTTGAATTCATGCAAGCAATTGATGAAACAATAATTCATTGCTGACTTGCTTTGCCTTTCCAGCATTTTCTAGTTGCATTCTCAGATTTACAGTATTCTTTTTAACTCATTGCTAGCCCTTACCCAAACACGAGAAAGTGATGGGTGGCTTATAGTCAAATTATTTCTGTTAAGTAGTTCAGCGGCAACATCAGAACTCTTGGGACTGTACATTTGAGTAACTAAAGAATTCTTGATGTATTTTGCTTTTCTGCCAGCAATTTATTTTTCTTTGGATCTAAGTATTTGCTCCTTACAATTAAAACTCTCTTTGGATGCTTTTGGATGAGAAAGACCCAGCGTCTCACATGAATAAAAATTATAGCTGTGTTAGTCAATATCTTTTATCACTTGCTTCCACATATAAAGAACTAATATTATTGCTAGTTATTCCTGTAGGCTGGGTCCCAATATCAGTCACTGCTCTTCTATTTAATGCACTACACCAAGTGCAACCATCACATTTCTTGCTTTATAGTCACCATTTCATGACTTTTCAGTGATTTTTGCTAACCATTTTTAGTTCCTCTTCACACTATTTGCCCCTATTAATGTTTGCACCTTTCACAAGATTGCACAAGATCACAAAATTGCTTTGGATGAAAGCCCTTTGGACTATTTGATCTCTTCCTTCCACAATACCCATCCTATCAATTGGCTGCCACTTTTCATCCACAAATATACAGTCAATTCACTTTATAGTGTATTCTGTGAAGTGCTTTGAGACGTCTAGAAGACATGAAAAGCGCTAAAACAAATGCAAGGATTATTATTCTCATCAGCACATCAAGCTGCTTTTTAAATGTGTCCGATATCCTGGCCTCAGCCACCCTTCCTGGTAACTTGTTCCAGTCATTAATTCCAACAACTTTCATTTTTCACTCTTTGGGTGTAAGGAAATACTTCCTGGTGTCTGTCCTGAAATGACCCTTTGCAACTCTAAACCTATAACTTTTTGCTCTGCTGTTTGGTGCATCCTAATGTATTGTTCTAGGTTTATTTTTTCAATCCCGTTTAAATTTTTATGTATCTCTATAAAGTCTCCCCTGACACATCTGCCAGATTGAGTTAACAAGCCTCCAATTAAAAGGGAAATATGCCTCAGAATCAAGGAACAGAAATATAGTGAGAGCATGGACCATTTCTCTTTGTATTAAATATTTATTTTGTCATGTTTCTTATTTGTTTTCCCATAAAATTGGCTCTTTTTCGCATCCCTTGCCTCTTGAGCTCCCAATCAAACTGGTTTCCTTGTGCCACTGATAACTGGCTTGAGGCTATGCTCAGCTGATAAGTATCTGTATTTACTACAAGTAATGCTTATTCAGAGAATCACAGTAACAGCTAGGTTACTTGCGTGGAAGTTATTTATTTCTTATTGTCTTGAATGCGTTTTATTTTATAGCTGCAGTGAAGACATGATTTTACTTCAAGAATTCACTACACAATTTCTAGCTGCAAAACACTTTACAATGTACTAAAACTCTATCCCCGCCCTGAGAAAATATGGGAAGGCAGTGCTCACAACAGTAAACATTTTGGTTGTTAAAATTAAAAGCTTTCTGTTGTTTTCATTCTGACTACATTTTAAGGTGAATAAGTATGATTTTTGGTATGCAGATTGACACATTGCCCATTTTTCATATAAATGCTTTATACACTCCCTGGTGCCCAAAATTAACAATATCCACTCCATTGTATCTCTGCTGTTTTGACACTAACCATTCCTTCCTTCTCCACATCATTCTTCCTTTAGAATCATACCCACAGGTAGGTTACTTGCATACAAAATACTTATTTCTTATTGTCTTGAATGTGTATTATTTATATAGGTTCTGCACCTTCCTGGTTTCCATACTACCTGTACCAACATCTCAAATAATGGCTTCTCCTCTCACTCCTGCAAAGTCTTATACCATGTTCTTCAGGGCTCTATCCTCTTTTTCATGATAAACATGCTGATCTTTAAAGACATCAGCTGGACATAGAGTCCATTTCCAAAAGTACGTGGATGACATGCAACTCTGCTTTTCTGCCTTCATCCTTGATTCCAGGACCACTGCAGTTCTGTTCTGACAAACTGTCTGTCAGACATCAATTCCCAAATGAGCCAAACCTTTCTCCAACTCAACATTTGCAAACAGAGACTATTCTGCTCACCTCCCGTCAGCACCTCCTCATCTCAGAATGTGATAACTCCAACTCACGGAGCCTGCGTGAAACTTTGGTGCTTTGTTTGACTTTCAACTCTCCTCATACCCGGGCTCTGATCAAGTTCGCATTCTTCCATCCCGGCAACATCACGTAATAGTGTGATTAACTCATGTTACAGAGGGATTCTTTTGCACAACTGCAAGCTGATCAATGCACTCAAGGCTGAAGTGGTCAGTCTTAGGGAATGACTGGCCATGCATTAAAGTGCTGGGCAGGATGATTTTTTTATAAATTAGGTATTAGAGGAGACCATGCTGGAGGGCAGAGTAGAAGAAGAGTCCCTGGTACCTAGATGAGTGGGTGGGTCTCTATTAGAAAAGGCTCTGGAAATTGTAGTCAGTTAATGAGGCAGGAGCAGGCATGCCTGGCACTCTCAAACAGTTTGTCTCCTCTGCAGAGAGACAATATGGAAACCCAAGGGCTGGCTGAGATAGGCAAGAATGTGCCGTCCCCCGACACCATCCAGAGCCTGTCAGAGAAGAAGAATAATAAATTACATTTGTACAGCGCCTTTTATGTCAGGAGGACATCCCAAGGAGGGAAAAAGAAAAAAAAAAAGAGACAAATTTGTAGTTGGGGATTCAACTCCTCGGTTAAGGAAGGAAGCTTAAGGGAAAGACCTCAAGTGTATTTTTTTCAGAATTATGTCCCATACCATGTGCTAGTTAGGAGAGACAGAGGGTAATAAGGACAATGTGTGGTTAAGGCATCAGTGTAGGGAATCAGGTTTTAGTTCCTCAGACAGTGGGGCACCTTTTGTAATAGGGGGCACCTATATAGACCAGATGGGTTCCACTGAACAAAAGGGGGTTGGAGATGTTGGCAGGCAGGATAGGTAATATGCTAAGGGTGTGTTTAAATTAGATACAGAGGTGGTTTTGATAGCTGTAAGAGAGCACCCAAACCGATTAGGCAATACCTTAAAGTATACCAATGGAAGCATAAACCTAAGTATAATAGGTCTAACTCCATTGGTGGGAGATAAGGAAGCTAATAATGCTATGAAGTAAAGGGGAAAGGCAACAAACAATGGAGCTGTGCTTGCATTAATGTAAAAAGTCTGGCCAACAAGATCTACAACCTGGAAGGTCTCACAAGGGGCCACAGATTGAACATCATTAGCATCACAGAAACATGGTGGAATGATTCCAATCAATGGGATACAAATCTGGAAGGATTCATATTGTTTAGGAGGGATTGCATTGGCAAAGTGAGAGAGGATATAAAAAGGAAAGGGCAGCCACAGAATCACTTTGGGTAGAATCAATAGATGGGAACAGAGGTAAATTACTATTTGGGGTTTGTTAGAGACCCCCAGGCTGGGGTGAGAGTCTTGATCTGGAACTCTGGGATGAGGTAAAGAAGGCAACTAGCAGGGGATCAACCATAGTAATTGAAGATTTTAACTTACCAGAAAATGATTGGTATAAAAATATGTCGACTGGTAACAACAACAACAACAAGATTCCATTTATAGAGCGCCTTTCACGTCGGGAGGACGTCCCAAGGTGCTGGACAGTTGGATCAGGACCCGAGCAGAGGGGAAATGGTCAGGGTGAGTGGAGGGAAGGGAGGGAGCGAGGAGGGGGTAGAAAGTCGAGAGGGGAGCTGAAGGCACGGTCAAAGAGAAAGGTCTTGAGACCGGCCTTGAAGAAGGAATGGGAGGAAGCAAGGCAAAGGCACTGGGGGATGGAGTTCCAGAGCCTAGGGGCTGAGAGGCTGAAGGCCCGGCCACCGATAGTAGGGCGGTTGGGGCGGGGATGTGGAGCAGACCGGAGCCAGAGGAACGGAGGGTACGGGCAGGTAGATAGGGGGATAGTAGGTCGGAGAGGTAAGATAGGGAAGGAATTTCTAGAGTTAAAGGTAGACTGTTTGATGACTCCATTTGTAAAGAAGTCAACAAGGGGAAATAACATCTTGGACTTAGTTATGAAGAATAGGGATGATCAAATCACCAACACAAAGGTGTGTTATGGTTTAAGCAACAGTGATCATAATGTTATCACATTTGGTATTGCAAGGATTGGTGAGGTTATAAAAACAAAAACAAAATTGTCAAATTATAAGAAGACCAATTTTATGCATTGGAGAAGTATTGTTAGAGTGGGTCTGGCAGGTTTAAACATGGTTAAGGGAGCAGAGAAACTATGGAGCTTATTCAAGGAGGTGATTCGGAATACAATGGACCAATGTGTACCCATGCAAAACAAATTTACCAAGTTTAAAGGCACTCCTGTCTGGTTGGACGGGGCCACAAAGCAACTCACAAAGAGGAAAAAAAGGCATTTAAGGCCATGAAGGTAAATGGCACAGAGGAAAGACAGACTCATTACCAGAAGGCATGCCAGAATTGTAAGAAAGGTATCTTTCTTACCAAGGCTCCATACAATTGAAGCATTATTTCCTCTTCCTTATATTACAGCCCCTTGAGATAAAGGCTAACATTCCATTAGGCTTTTTGGTAACTTTTTGTGCCTGTAAGCTTGTTTTTAGTGATTTGTGTACGTGGACACCCAAATCTATTTACTCTTCCACAGTTTTCAGTTCCTCCCCATTTAGAAAATATTTTGTTTTGCTATTTTTGGATCCATAGTGGATGACCTCATACATCCCTACATTGAATTCCATCTGTCACAGTTTCACCTACTCATTTAATTTGTCTAAGTCCCTTCGTTAATTATTTGTTCCCATCGACACAATTTACAGTGCCTCCTAACTTTGTGTCATCTGCAAATTTTGATATAAAACTCTCTATTAGTTCATCCAAGTCATTTATATATATATGGTGAAGAGCTGAGACCCCAGTACAGACCCCTGGGGAACACCGCTTATCACTTTCCGCCAATAGAGAAGATTCCTTTGATCCCTAATCTCTGTTTCCTGCCTCCCAAACAATTTCAAAGTCACTTCGCAAGGTTACCTCCAATTCCATGCACCTTTTATTTTTCCTAATAACCTCTTGCGCGGAACCTTGCCAAATGCCTTCTAAAAGTTCATGTAGACAACAACAATAACTTGCATTTATATCATACTCCTCACACACGGTAGCATCCCAGAGCACGTCACAGTGGTGGAGGACGACACCAAGCCAGGTGGAGGTGACTGTAGGCATGAAGGAAGAGAGGAAGAGTGTTCCAGACTTTCGGGACATAGTGGCTGAAGGTGCAGCCATCAATGGTAGAACAGAGGCATGAGGGACATGCAGAAGACTGGAGCCAGTCGAGCAGAGGCAACGGGTTGTGGGTTGGGGGATTAAGCTGGTCGGAGAGGTATAGAGGTGCCAGGGCACTCGATTTGAAAACTCATCTGAGGATCTTGAAATTTATCCATTGAGTGATAGGGAGCCAGTGGAGCCTGACTAGAACTGATGTGATATATGATATCCATAGACACTCTCTTATTCACCATGTTAGTTACCTCCTCAAAAAATTCAATTAGATTCGTCAGACATGACCTACTATTCACAAATCCATGTTGATTCTCTTTGATTAGCTCATACTTGTCCAAGTGCTCAGTCACTGTGTCCCTGATGAGTGATTCCAGTAATCTGACAGGACTGTAGTTCCCAGGTTTCTCCCTTCTTAAATAATAGTGACATTTGCAATTTTCCAATTCAAGACAGATGTTACTCTTATCTTTAACATGTAAACTCCAGTCCATCCAGAACTCAATAATCCATGTTCTCATCTGCATAAGCCTTTGAGAATCCATGAACTCCATTTTTATTCAGCTCCATTGGCTCCCAAAACCCTCTGTGGATTGATTTAAAGTTCATTGTCAGTATCTTTAAATGCCTCTACGGCCTTGTCCCACTGTACTTGTGTAATGTCCTACATAGCTCGATCCCACAGTCATCCCTTCGCTCTGCCATCTCTGGTCTGCTTCATGCCCCCTGCTCATTCTGCCCCACCATCAGTGGGTGAGACTTTGCCCCCCATCCTTTGGAACTCTTTTCCAAAATCCTTAACTATGCATTCAGTCACCTCCCCCTACCCTAGTCTCCCAACCTCCACCCCAGGTACCCTCCACCCCCAGCCACCCTCCACCCCCCCATCCCTCCACCCACCGCAGCTCCCTCCCAGCTCAGGCACCCACATGCTCTTTTTGAAGTGATTTGAGACATTCTCCTGATGTAAATCTTATATAAGTGTAAATTGCAGATGCACATTGATAAGGATCTGACTGAAAATATTGCCACTAGCAATGAAGATTTGCCCTCGGTAAAACATCCTCAGTTAATGAGAGCTTCACTATTGGGAGAACATGTTGTACGTTCCAAAGTTAAAGGAACTTAACTGGAAAGATATCTTCATAATTAATCTGTGTGATTCTCCGAAGGAGAGCATGCATTAGCTAATGAAATGATATACATCTCAAAATCCCTTTACATCATCTTATTCTTGCAGGTTGTGATTGATGATTAATGACTATCACAAACTACGTTGTTTTCAGAGCAAAATAAATTGGGATTTTTTCCCCCAAGTGCATGCCCTAATGGGCGCTAACATGATTTTATTCCAGCATGACCTGACAAAGCCAGTTTCCTTAATTCAAAACTCCAGGCAAGCTTTCGATCTTCATCATAAAGCTATTGGAGCAGTTTGCTTAGCTGGCGATAAGCCATGAATTCTGAGTACAGAAAGCTAGCATTTCATCCAGTATTCAGCAAATCTGTATTCCTCTCCACAAGCCCATTGATATTGAGGAAACACTATTGGTCGTCTCCCTCATCCAAACTGTTTCATAATTGTCATGGGCCAGGCAGTTCTTCCCATTGGGAAGAAGATACACTGAAACTTCAATTATCGGTTTTCAATCTTATTTCCCAATGCTGGCACATCTGGCATACAAATAACCAAATTCAGAGTCCTTCATTCTCATTCGAAGCACAGAGAGTGCATTTAATTATCCCTTACGTTCTCAAACTTCCATCTACATTCATTCTAAGTAAACACTTATTGTGCAAACAGCACAGAAGAGGCTGAAAGTAGATTGTATTGCTGATGCATTTGGTATTACAATTTGCTGCAAGGTCTTTTTGCTGCCTTTTTGCTTTTTTAATACCTTTGGCCCTATTGTGTTTTTGTGAATCTTTAATACCTTCAGTAATGTGGAAGAACTCTCGGTGAAAGAATGAAGCAATTGTTTATTTTCAAGTGTCTGGACCTCTTTATGCCTTCTATTATTCTGGTCCACAGGCGTCTCTCTTGTAAATCTAAACTTTGCCCCAGAGAAGGAAAAACAAGTGCGAGTTGCACATGGTTTGTTTCATAAAGCTGCAACAACACTGAGAAGTGAAAACCTAGCAGCTTCCAGATCATGTCAGTAGGTATTAATTTCATCCAGGAATATGCATAATTTGAAATCAATAAGGGGAAGTGTTTCTGAGCAAAAGGGATAAGTTGTGTTGAAGGTATACATTGGTATTTAATTCAATTGCACTCTTTTGCTGGAAACTGTTACTCTAAAGGAGGTTTCTAATTGTCTCTTTCAGTACCCGATGTACGTGAAAAATCCCACAAGTGCTTTAGAAATTCATCCCCTCAGAAAGGTCTAAAGAGATTTTACCTACTGATAAATTTACCATTCTTGGTGGACAAACATCTTAGATTCTCCCTGGTCAATAAATTTACTGAGCTTGTAATGGGATTTCCAATTGTAATCTCACAGCACTATGGTCAGTAAATTTACAGTTTAGCAGAGAATCAGCTTTCTCTCCATTGAATACTGTAAATGGATAAATGTGAAGCTGATCTAGTTTTCAGTCAAGAGTGCTTGATCTAGTGCTCAGCCACACAATACAGCAAAGTAATGGCCAGACCAAAATAGAAATTATCAGCAACATTGCCATTTAATTTATTTATTAAACGTATTTTTTGGTTAAAGTTATATTTCATGCTTTATGATACTTTCATTTAAAATAATGCTGTGTTTATAATAATGATAATAATAATAATCCTTGCATTTGATATAGCACTTTTCATATCTTGTAGAATATACTGCAAAGTGAATTAACTGTATATTTGTGGGCGAAACGCGCACAGCAGTGTCCCACAAACAGTCGTGGATTGAAAATGACCAATTTTATTATTGTTTTTGTTTCTTGGAGGGATTATTATTAGTGTGTGGAGTAAGGAAACTTGCCTAAGGTTTTGCCCTGCCTGGAATTGAACCCAGGTGTCTCGCTTGCAAGGCAAGTGCTCTAACCACTGAGCTACAGGACTCCACAAGGCAGAATCATACAAGATTATATAAATATAAAATAAATTAACATGTATTTTGGAAACTGCAATGAAAATTATTACTTTCATCCATTTAACATAGAGTTACATGATAGAATAATTGTTTTGCATTATGATAAAAGTTCATGGCTTTCTCCCTATTAGGGACATTGCTGTGTGCAAATGGACTGCTGTGTTTGCCTAGAAATACACAGTCACTACACTATTCAGTACATCCCGTGAAGCACTTTAAGGTGTCTTCCCGACATGAAAGGCATTATATCAAATGCAAGGATTATTATAATTATTATTATCATTATGCCCATTCTGGATAATGAAGGCAGAACCAAAATGGAAATCCAAAGTCTTAATCTCTTCTGCCCTCAACCGTAGGCAGAAGAATTGCTCAAGAGTTTATTCGTGGAAGAACAGAACAATTCCCACAATAAACATATTACAGGACTTGTACAGATCTTGGCAAGCATCCCACCAGAGCCATAGGAAATAATAATAACAATTGTAACATTTGGATATAGTGCCTTTCACATTGGGAGGATGTTTCAAAGCACTTCAAAGGATCTACAGTAAATTGTAATGACTGTATTTTTGTAGGTGAATGCACCAGCCCATTTGCACACAGCAATGTCTCATGAACAGACATGGAGTCAGTGACCAATTTTGCAATAGACTCCAGCTCAGAAAGTATTCAGGAAATAACAAATAAATCAAAAGCAATCCATTGTAGCATACTGGGAAGGGGACAGCACAGATACTTAAAAGGGAATCTTTCCAGTTCTAGAGTAAAATCATTGCAGTAGCTCTCTAAGATGAGCAATTATAGACACCCTTCACAGAAGCCACCATGCCAATAGGCTCAGTAATAATAATAATCCTTGCATTTGATATAGTGCTTTTCACATTTTCTTGACGTCTCATAGTGCTTCACAGAATATATTGTAAAGTGGACTGACTATATTTGTGGGCGAAACTACCCCCATTGGGTAATTGCCCCCAATCAGTAGATGTAGATATAAAACTACATCATTGAGGACAAGGATTCTTTTCTTCACCTCCTGTTAACCCTCCAAGCCAAAGCTCTGATGGGTAGATTGATCCTAGTAGGGGACCAGAAGGAAACTTGCTAGACAATGCTATCAATGGCAAGCTGTGCAGTTTTAGATGGTTAAACTCCAGCATTGCCCCAATGCACGCTCTGTGGTCACCAAGCCTTGGCTCTTGCCAAGCTATGCATAATACTCTCCAGAATTAGGTACACAGGACATGTGCCTCAGGAAAAAGAGTACATTTTCAATTCCAGATATAGGAATTTCCATGATCTCTCAGTCTAGTTTGGGTTCTTTCAAGTATTGCGATGGGTTTTCGAAAGGGTCAGACATTCGACTGACCAAAACAAAACTACATCCTGCATCTCCACATCCATTTACTTGATGCCAACAAATGCAGAGCCTAAATAATGGTCAAAGGGCAAGGAATAGTCAATGTATGATTCTGAAATTAACATCAGCAGTGAAAGAAATCTCAAGATTTCAAAATAGAACTATGGCGTAGGAAGAAAGTCAGAACTGGAACAGCAAAATGGACCATTCTCATTCACTGTAAACCCTGAATGGGACTAGTAAATTGATTTCATTATTGAAGTTTAGGATTGAAAAGGCATGGCGTCACATTGTCTGCACAGCTCCCATCAGCCATGACCCTGGTATCACTCATGACTGTAGCTTATACTACAGTTCAGTTCTAACTATATAAATCTTATCTATAATTCAGTTACATTCACAACTGAGTTACTAATCAAGATGCTATAAAAAAAATTGGTAAAGGTAAATGCTTGCTTTCACCTGTAAAGCAATATCAAGCGTATGGAAGCCACAATACATCTGCTGTTATTTTTCTGCATCGAGCTTGTGTACAGTTTTATCAATAGTCCTAAGAGCTTTGTCAATACACTGACTCAAGTACAACAAAAGCAACAACAACAAAATTACATTTGTATAGCGCCTTTCACGTCAGAAGGACATCCCAAGGCACTGGACAGACAGAGTTTTGAACCCGAGCTGGGGGTTGGTGTCGGGGAGGGTGGAGGGCAAGAGGGAAAGGAAGGAGATTGAAAGCACAGTTGAAGAGGAGGGTCTTGAGATGGGTCTTGAAGGAGGCAAGGGAGGAAGTGAAGCGGAGGGACTGCGGGATGGAGTTCCAGAAGGAGGGGGCAGAGTGGCAAAAGGGCCGCCCGTCAATAGTGGGGCGAGCGAGTTGGGGACATGAAGCAGGTCGGAGCCCGCTGAGCAGAGGGAGAGAGCAAGATGGTAGGGGTTTAGGAGATCACAGAAGTAGGGGGAGCAAGACCATGGAGGGCTTTGAAGATGAAGACCAGGATCTTGAACTGTACCCTCTGTGTGATGAGAAGCCAGCAGAGTTGGGCGAGGATGGGGGTGATAGTGTTACGGAACATGGTGTGGGAGAGGGCATGGGCTGCAGAGTTCTGGATGATCTGCAGCCTATGGAGGGAGGAGTTGGGGAGGCTGACAAGCAATGAATTTGCATAGTTAAGACTCAGTGTAATGAAAGCATGTATGAGGGTTTTGGTGGGCTTTGGTGAGAGACAGTGACGGAGCCGGGCGATGTTGCGGAGGTGGGGAAGGCAGAGTGGGTCATGGCACAGATGTGGGGTAGAACGGATAGTTGAGGGTCAAACAAGATGCCAAGGTTCCAGACTGACCTGTTCTGAGAACAGTGGACAAATTAAAATGTAATTGAGTATGATTAGATGAATCAAAGATGAATCAAATTGTATGAAAAAAATATCGGGCAGCATAGACCCAATTACAAGCTACTTAAACATGCACTAATATAGACAGATGTAAAGGCTATTGGCTCGCCTCAGGTCAGTAAAGTACTGATCCCATCAGACTTCATTAAATCAGTTAAGATCTAGTCTGATTGGGAGGATAAGAAGAATCAAATTACATCTGATGGCAATGCCACACAGCCACAGGGTTAGTTCAAATTTAATATTGAAATCTATAATAAGGAACTACTTTAGCAAATCAATTAGTGACATATGGTTATAGAGAAAGCTTTACCAGCTTCTGCTTCACTCACCGTGACTTCTTGAGATGTCATTACAAACTTACAGGAATAGGAACAAGAACAGGAAAAGCTTGAGTTTAACAGAGTATTCTGACGATTCTGAACTTCCAAAATGTTGTTTTCTTCAGAACAAGTTTTAACCTTGTTAGCATTTAAGAGCATTTTTTACATAGATTTACGTAGATGCACATAAGTTGTACAGCACAAAAACAAGCCATTCTGCCCAACCAGTCTGTGTGTATATCTTAATTAAAAACAATTTATATTGTGTTCAACGTCAGTCTTGTATGGAGGAAAATGAATGAATCTTACCTGCAGCTAACGAATATTACTGTTTTCTGGGGACCATCCAAATATGTTAAAATAACAGAGTTTACGACAGAACTGGACAGACATATATATCTCCTGCTAGTAAACTGAGTTTAAACTGCACAAGTGGATATCAGACCCACATTCACTTGGGGCTCAATTTTTACAACAAATCCCAAGAATAATTTATTCTTGCCAATATGATGTTTTCCAAAAAATAAGTCAAAATGCAATTGGACCCATTGTTTGCGGTAAAACTCCCATTTTGGATATTAATTCCTGCTGGTATAAATAATAATAATAATAATTATCCTTGCATTTGAATCATCTTATCACATCACAAACAGCCATGGCGTGAGTGACCATTTTTTAATTTTGGAGGGATTGTTGACCAGGACATTGGGAGAAACTTCCTTCTCTTTTTGAATGGTGCCATGGGACCTTTAACAATTAAATAGGCAGAACCTTGGTTTAACTTCTCATCTGAAGGACGGAATGTAATTGAGGTCACCGTTGATCTTATCCCTCAAGTAGCAAATGGGCCATTATGGATGAAGTAAAATCTTTCTCACTCTATATATATATATAGATTAGTTGTACCCATTGCAGTTACGCTTGCAATCAAAGGATCTAATATGAATGTACAAAAAGAGAAGGGAGTTTCTCCCAGTGTCCTGACCAACAATCCCCCCAAATAAAATTGGTCATTCACTTCATGACTGTTTATGGAACATTGCTCTGTGCCAATTGGCTGCCACATTCCCTGCAAAATCCAGAGTCACTAGTAAATCCTATGAAAAACTTTGAGATGTCCTCCCGACCTGAAAGGTGCTATATCCAATGCAAGGATTATTACAATTTCAGTAATATTCTTGCAGTGATCATGTCAACAACAACAACTTACCTAGATATATATATATAGCGCCCCTCTCAGAGGTTGGCATCCCAGAGCATTAATGTCATTCTATGATTTAAAGCAATTGATCTTAAAATTAAGATGTAGCAAACGTGATGTACGTTAAGCCTAAGCCACTGTTTCTTAGACTTCTGAGAATGAACATTCTAGGGCGGACCTGTTCTGAACTTGAGTTAGCTCTTAATAGTCATTTGAAGATTGGTGTTTTCATTTAAGAAATATGTCCTTCGGCAAAAAATGAATCATTTTCACACAGACAGTGAATAATAGATAAATAGGAACATCACTAGAATCAATAGCCTAAGGCTGTATGTGTTCTACTTTAATTAGCTACATTAATTAACTCTAGCATTTCCTGAAATTGATTCAATTACTTCAAGAAACTAAAGGAAGATAAGCTAATTTTGCAACAATGAAAAAACTTATCAAACTTGTGTCTCCTTTTGTAAAGGCAAACATACAGCAACTTTTAACATGTAGTTATTAATTTGGAGATTAATAATGGAGGCATCCAACAGTTCAAATTCAATTATTCACTTTATGGAGTATCATTATTTATGATCATTGATCTTATTCACATCAATGTGTAAAACATCACAGCTGGTTATGAACAGTTTCAGAGGAAACTTCTTTCAATTTTCTTTCAAACATCCCTTGTCCCCTCTGCTCCACCATTGGTGACTATGGTTTCAGCTACTGCGCCCCAAAGCTATGGAACTCTCTTCCTCAATCCTTCATATTGCCACCCTCTCCTCTCCCCATCTTTAAATCACACCTGAAGACCCTCTTCGACCAAGCCTACAGTGACCTCTCACCTATCTCTGGCTCCCCCACTGATAAACTCTATAAGATACTACCCTGTGTGAAGGGCATTATATGAATACAAGATATTGTTGTTGAAAGAGAGAAAAATACCCAAATGTCCAGTGGGTCTACTCCAAGAAGAATCCTCACCATCCATCTGCTCTACAATATACACCTGACATCTCTCCCAGTGCTTGTCAGTCATTCCCCACTGATGTTAAGGTGTAATGCAGTGTTCTTCAGCAACTACATCCAGCACCAGGCATGAAGACGTCATGGCCAGGCCTTACTAGAGATATCTTTAGATTGGTAACTTGATAGATTCATTTATACTGAGGGCAAAGGCTACGTTTGGTTTGTGCATGTGACATTAAGATGAGATTTCAATCTCATCGCGTTTTAATTAACAAGAGTGGGTGCCAAAATAAATTGCACTCACGTTGCTCTGTGAGACAGATACACAAGAATTCTAGAAGGAAACACAAGGTGACAAATATAAATGCAAGTTATTGTTGTTAGTGTTATTGTCATATTGATTCACAGCTTAGTTGTGATTGTGAAGTTGCATGTGTCTATATTGATGCACCAGAAGCAAACTAAAATGTTGATTCACCAGAGCCCATCTGAGAAATGAACCATCAATTTATGGAAAATTGTCTTTCCTATTTTATCAGTGACAACACGATTTATTTAAATTGGTCATCAGGCCATCAAATTTTACACTAGGGGAAAGCGTCCTGACGACGAGGCTGAACTTGTGAAACCTCAGCCACGGTACAGTGTATTAACAATTTTGTACATGATTAATTATTCAGCAAATTTTCTAGCCATCACTTTCTGGTGGAGGAAATTAGTTCAGTTACTGCACAGTTCATGATGATAAATATCAGGTTTTGTAAGATTAGATTATTATTAATTCATTTCAGTTGCTGCCTATTTCTCTTAGCAATCTGTTTCCTGACAGTTTGGGTTCCTAAGACAGCTGATAATTGTCAGATCACAGGATAATGTGCAACTCCTATTTGCTATTACTGTCTGTTACCACTCAACTATATTGACAGCAACAGGATGTCAGCTAGTGCAAGACAGCAATGGATTAACAATGTTCTGTGCAACAAGATTTAAATAGCTTTGCATATTTATTGCTAGAAGCCCAGTAGAACTATCAGCTGCTGTTAAACATCCCTTTCCGACAAGTATTGTACAAAGCTATAGAAAGTATATGCATCACGCAGAAAACTTGTAACTTTTTACTTTTAGGTATTTGCTGGCTCCACATTACCTGTAAATACAGACTCCAAATCCTGAGAATGTGGCACTTCACTATGGTTTGGTCTAAGAGCTATCAACAACACAAATAGTTCTATCATTTATTGGAGTTCAAGGATATTTTTAGAGGGAAAGTGAAACAAAAATGCATTTACAAGTGATCCAAATGGCTTGTAAACTAAAATTGGTGATTGGTCTTTCACTTATGATGTTTATGGGATGTTGATGTGTGTAAATTGGCTGCCACATTCGCCTACAAATGCACAGTCACTACACTTTACAGTAAATTCTACTTTGAGACATGCTCCTGACATGACAGGTGTTATTTAATACAACAACATTCATATAATGTCCTTCATGTCGGGAGGACATCCAAAAGTGCTGGAGAGTAGAAGGTTTGCACTTGAGCTGCGTTGGATTTGGGGGGAGGGGAAAGGCGGGGCAAGGCAAGGATTATTATTCTTGTTATTATTATTGTTATTATTATTAACTGCTTGCTCTTCTCAGGAAACAGCACGTACCTGTCTTGCTATTCAGTTATATCTGTAAATACAGTGGCAGATTCCTTCTCCATTGTTTCTAGGTTGAATTTATGTAATCTGTAATAAATACTGCATAATTTCAGGAGAAATTCAGGGTAAACCTGCACTGCCATTCAAACACAAAGAGCAATGACCTAATGTTTAACCAGAATGTTTTGGAGCAGAACACTTACACGGAAAAAAAACACAAATGATTTAACAACCTGACTGCTTGCCTGCCCACCTGCCACAGTATAGTATTGGTCTTATTTGAGCAAGGATAAAGGGTGAAAGCAGACTCAGTGACAGTGTGCATATCTGATATCAGTAATATTCAGTAATATTCCAAACGTGCATTTTTTGTTAGTTGAGGAATATTTCAGATGATGAACTGTACTCATTGGAAGTCATTCATTTTCTTTACTACGAACCGTGACCTCTAGACCGACTGTTTGAGCTGTGGATCTGTGATCAATCTACATGTAACAGGTGAGCATCCATCCTGCAGTGCTCCAGCTTCAGCACTAACATTTGGAAGGGTGCAATCAGACAACCCTATAAATCATTGTCACTCCCAAGCAATCGGGAGTGACCTTTTACAGAAGTGAGAAGCATTATCAAATTTCGTATGGATGCTGATAGGCTGCACTTTGGAAACAGCACACATCAGGCATACTAAATGTGCTCACAGCTTCCAGGGGCTGCTGGACTGGAAGAATCTTCTCATTGTGAGGGTTGAGTGGGAATGTAACAATGTCATACCGTTCTTTAGCTAAAGGGACTTTCTGAAGTTTTAGAGCACGAGGAGGAGTAAACTCTAAGAGGCAAGAAGCTCCAAATAACTCAGGAAACGTTTCAGAATGCTAGCTATCCATCCCGACAATCCTTTGAAAACAATTAATTCAATTTAACTGTCTTTCATTTTTTTGCACACTTGATTTCAACCTTATCATAGATTTTTAGTCTCTGTTGTCATACAATAAGTTAACAGCAACAATAGAAATACCTTACATTTATATAGTGCCCTTCACACAAGATAAGGTGTCGGAGAGTTGCACAGTGATGGGGTTGGATGCTGAGCAAGGGGTAGGAAGCTGGGGAAGGTGACACGAGACACTGTCGAAGAAGTAGGGCTTAGTTGGAATTTAAAGATAGATAAATAGACGACGAGGCAGAGAGATTGAGGCAGGAAGTTCCAGATCACAGTGACAAGTTCTATTCATATTCATTTTCGGATGTATCACGAGTACATCACATGAAAGTGGTACAAAACATTTTTGTAATGACTTACATTAACTATTAACTATATTAACTCGGCAAATGGTTTCTCCTCCCTCCTTCCTTCCTCCCCTACTTCTGGTCCCTGACCAGGACCATCTTCCTCCACCTCTTGCCCGCCATCGACCGTAACTTACCCTGAATGCTGCCGAAACCCTAGTGCATGCGTTTGTTACCTCCTGCCTAGATTACTCAAATGCACTCCTCGCAGGTCTCCCCAGCTCCACTATTTAAAAAATCCAGCTCATTCAGAACTCTGCCGCCCGCATACTGACCCAGACGAAACTCTGTACCCACATCTCACCAGTTCTGGCAAGGCTCCACTGGCTCCCCATCACCAAACAGATCGACTTGAAGATCCTCACACCCATGTTCAAATCCATTCACTCCATGGCACCTCCCTCACTCTCCGACCTCCTCAATCCCTAATCCACCACCCGGCTGTTATACTGGACAGGCACCAGCCGCCTGCTCATCCCTCGTTGCCCTCTGCTCCACCATTGGAGGTCGTGCTTTCAGCCATTATGTCCTGAAGCTCTGGAACACTCTCTCTCAATCCCTTCGCTTTAACCCTCTCTCTCCTTTATCAAGTCCCCCCTGAAAACCTTCCTTTTCAACTGAGCTTACAGTCGCCTCCCCCCCACCCCACCTCCCCCCCACACCCCACCGGCTGGGAGTCAGGATCCACTGCTGTTTAAGCTTTCTAAGACGCTACCCTGCATGGAGGGCGCTGTATAAGTGCAAGTTGTTGTTGTTGTCAACATAAATTGCATTCATTGTGTGTCTGGGTATATAGCAAGCAATAAATTGATTTATCCATTAATTTAGATAAAGACTAAACTCAAGGCTAACATCTAAGACACTGAAACTGAAGGAAATTAACTTATCAGTTAAAAGTAATTTTCTTACAATGAACTCAGTGAAATAGAACATGAAGTGATTATCATTCTATTCTTTTCCTTATAGAGTTGATTCCCAACTCTGCCAACTGGCAAGGAGTAAAAAATTTTGCATGAGACAGGTTGCAAAAAGCCACTGAAACATATCGAGCTAAATTTATTTTCAGAGCATGACACATTTTGTGCAGATAATTAATGAATGAATGTATGCATTCCTGAGAATAGGAAAGTTGTTTAATTAACCCTGATGATGTTGATGACTAATAGAGAAATTGAAGCTAGAAATGTGTCCTTAAAAGCCAGTCCCAGCACATCCAGTTCTGGTCAATGTTTTCTCCCACAAGTTTCACATCTAAACTGCAACTGCATTTGTTTGCATTTGTTTCTCCCACAAAATTTACAGTCAATTCACTTTACAGTGTATTCTGTGAAGCAGCTTTGAGACATCTCGAAGACATGATAAGGTGCTATATCAAATGCAAGGATTATTATTATTATTTGGAGACTCCATGACTTTTAACCCCACTGGACGGAATGGCGTTTTAAGTATTTATTATTACATTTAAAATTAAATTGAAGCCAGTATCTGTGAAGAAGCATTAAATCGGTACCCTGGGGCATGATTAAAAGCCTTCACGATCTTCTAATCGCATAAAAACAAATCAAAGCGAGCAAAATATGCAAAGACCTATAATCCCACCCATGGGACAGTAGATTTAGTACTTCTTCCCCAGACGTCATCATATAATGTATCTCAAAAGTTAAATTACTGGAAATTAATTTCCCGGCCTCTGTGTTCAATAAATAAGAATGGACACCATTTGAAATGTAAAACCTCAGTAGGAGAAATCTAAATTCAGATAAACAGGTGAGATGGAGGGGAAGGGGGAGGTCAGTCCCAAACTTTTCATTAAAGAAATACCTTAAGAAGGAACTACAATCATCTTTTCTGAAAGGGTAGGATCTCATTTACAGGTCGGGAAGCATAATCAATATAATTTGCAACTTGTGTGCTGTGAGACTGAGCATCCCTAAATGAACCAGGCTATAATATCAATATTAATCATCATTTGATATAATTTGATATAATGCCTTTCACATCGAGAGAGTGTCTCAAAGTACTTCACAGGATCTACTATGAAGTCCAATGATTGTGTATTTTTTTAGGCAAACACTTCTCTGATATTTAGTTGGTCAAAACATTTGTTTGGATGTTTCCCAACCACTATATTAAACATTGGAATGGCAGACACTTAATTTAAGGAAGTGTCAGCTGGCTCAATTGGTAGCACATTCGCTTGTGAATCCGATAGTTGTTTGAATTCATATAGTCGATAACACTCAATGCAATGCTGTGTGTGCCGCATTGTTAGAAGTGGAGTCCTGTGGCTCAGTGGTTAGAGCACTCGCTTTGCAAGTGAGAGACCTGAGTTCAATTCCAGGCAGGGCGAAACCTTGGGCAAGTAATAATAATGATAATAATAATCCTTGCATTTGATATAGCGCTTTTCACGTCGGGAGGACGTCCCAAAGCGCTTCACAGAACACACTGTAAAGTGAATCGACTGTATATTTGTGGGCGAACGCGGCAGCCAATTGCGCACAGCAATGTCCCACAAACAGTCGTAGATTGAAAATGACCAATTTATTATTGTTTTTGGTTTTGGAGGAATTAATTTTAGGCTCTGTGTGGAGTAAGGAAACTTGCCCAAGGTTTCGCCCTCTGCCTGGAATTGAACTCAGGTCTCTCACTTGCAAAGCGAGTGCTCTAACCACTGAGCTGCAGGACTCCTTATTAGGTGTGTAGAGTAAGTTTCCTTACTCCACACACCTAATAATAATCCCTCCAAAAAAACAAAATAATAAATTGGTCATTTTCAATCCATGACTGTTTGCGGGACATTGCTGTGCGCAATTGGCTGCCGCGTTCGCCCACAAATATACAGTCAATTCACTTTACAGTATATTCTGTGAAGCGCTAGAAGATGTGAAAAGCGCTATATCAAATGCAAGGATTATTATTATTATTATAAGTGCCATCCTTCAGATGAGACATTAAACCAAAGTCCCGTCTGCCTGTTTAGGTGGACTTGAAAGTTCCCATGACACCAATCAAAACATTGAAAAGAGAGGGTGGTTCCTCCCAGTATCCTGGCCAACAATTCCTCATATAACTTTGATCATTTGCTTCACGGCTTTTTGTTGGACATCACTGTGCATAAGTTGGTTATCACTTTTGCAAATCGCTTCACAATAAATCCTGTGAAGTGGTTTCAGGCATTCTTCCAACGTAAAATACCCTATTTCAAATACAACTATTATTATTGTTTCAAATATTAAAGTCAAAAGATGAAACTCAGGACTGAGAGAAAAGGATAGCAAGGATAAAGATTGGCAATTGTGCGCTCCATCTGGAACAGTCAGTCATGATAAAAGAGAAGCCGTAATCAAAGTTAGTTGATAATATTTGATAACATTTTATTAAATTGAAAGGAAGTACCTAGGTTTAAATGCCAGATTTAGATGTCTGAACACTGTTTACCACAGTCGCTTTGGCCAGAAATAGATCCACATGGCATTGATGTCTGTCATTTAGCAGAGGGAACAATCAAAGATACAAACCTATAGCAGCTAGAATATTGAATAGTGGCTGTGATTAAGTCTAGGCATGAAGACACATTTGTGAAAATGAATGTTATTTAGTTTGGGAATATAGATGACAGCAATTGTGCTGTTTTATGCTTGAGTGACTGCCATGTGAAACATTTATCCTGTTTCACAGTTTCTTTTACTCTGACCACAGTTATAGCAGGGGGTTTTTCCCCACTGGATTTGTAGTAATTTTTAATGCTCCATCAAATATGAAATCTGGGTATGTTGACAAAACCTTTGTAACTTTTGTATTGTTTTTACTAACATGGATTTGCGTAGGTTTTGAAAATAAAACATAGCGGAGAAGCAGCTGTCAACATTCTCAACAACATCAAAACATTTTGTATTGATAAAAAATAATCCCTGCATCTGATATAACTTCACAGGAGTTTTCTGTAAAATGTGAAGTGCCTGTGTATTTGTAGGCAAATGTGTCAGCTTATTTCTAAACAGCAATCTGCTACAAATAGCCATGAAGTAAGCAACTGATTTTATTTGGGGGATTGTTGGCCAGAACACCGGGGGAAACACCCTTCTCTTTCCACACAGTGCCATGGGATCTTTAATATCCATCTGAACAGGCAGACAGGACCTCAGTTTAATGTCTCATCCAAAGGATGGCAACTCTGACAATGCAGCAATAAATTAGGGCGTGTAGGGCAGCGCTTTCAAATGTGGCCACCCGTGTGATTTTGAGCACCCACAAGGCACATGCATGCCCGAATGGCTGCCCACCCGCCCTCACGGCGCTCCCTGGGAGCTGCAGTCTTCCCACCCATTCCACAGCAATAACGCTGTCAATGAGTGCTCCAACTATAAGGTCCAGCAGGCACGGTGCTCACGCACACTCCACACACTCTCCCTCCCCCCACACACACTGTGATAATGCAGCCCCTCTGGAGCTTAACAATTTTTTGCTTCATCTACTGACTTTTCAAGGTCCATCTGGCGACTTACACTGAGTGGCAGTTGGTATCACTATCTCTCTCTCTCTCTCTCTCTCTCTCTCTCTCTCTCCATCGCTCCCTGTGCCAACTGACTCGCGAAGGGGGGTGGGGGGTGTTGGGGAGTGACACAGATTACAAACTGTCGACAGAAGATCGGCAGATTTCATTAAACATTTCAGTATTGCGACTTGTCGCAGCAAAGCTTAAAAAATATCCAACAGACCTAAAAAGTCACTAGACCTAGTGACAAAATCACTAAATTGGGAACACTGGCCACACAGCAGCCCCAGGGATAGAACAAACATGGAGCCGCAAGTTTGTTCATGTAATCGCTCTTAACCGTTAAGTCGATTACAACTCTACTGACAATCCTGGTCCCTAATAATAATAATTTTCATGCATATCTCAAATGGTTTTTATTTATTGTGCCATTCTTGTTCCTGTATGTGCAAGGATTTCTGCAAAAAAGTGTTTTCTCAGATGTGGTTTGGCAAATGTACAGAAATTAATGAAAACCATGTGCTTATGCCTATATTTCCTAAGTATTTTTAGGAAATAACAGCACTATGACCATCATTAAGTGTTGGTGGCTGCACACTGAGGCTACCAAAATTATTATCTGCAAACTACTGGCCTATTCTGTGAGCTCAAAGTTCAGATGGCCTGAATTCCATTCGCTAGCAAATAAAAAGCAGAAATATATACTAACACAGAGGAAACAACTTGATATTAACAAGGAACGGATGAAGACCCCTTCTTATCAACAAAGCTGCATTGGGGAGAGAGGCATCTGAAAGCACACCTGAAGCGCTCTGAGATGCCATTCGGCGTGGAGGGCGCTATATAAATCCGAGTTGTTATTGTTATTGTTGTTGAGCAGTTTAAGATTAACTAAAAAGTTTATCTGGTTCTTTGAATCTCTATGGTATTAACGTTTCAAAACTTTGAACGTAAGATAACCTTTGAAAAAAATAAATCCTTATCTATAGGTGGTCTGTGAAAGTAAACTATTAATTCAAGCTTTACTGAGGATCCCACAGAGGTCTAAGTATTAGGAAATATTTTTTCTACCACTGCAAGAATGTGCACTTTGTTGCAAAATATAGGTATCTATGTGAAGCTTGCAAGCTCCAATTAATAAATAAATAATCATTATATTTAATATTGCACCTTTCACATCAGGAGAACACCTCAAAGTGCTTCTCAGGATTTTACTTTAGAATAAAGTTTAGTGACTGTGCATTTTGTAGGCGAACGCAGCAGCCAATTTGCACACAGCAATGTCCTACTTTTATTTGGGGGAAAAAGTCCCAACGTGAGACTTAAACCCATGTCCTTCTGACTGAGAAGCACATTGCTACCACCTGAGACCAGGCTGACAGAACAATGTGTAAAAGAAACTGGTGATGGACACCTCATAGATTAAAAGTAATAGAGAAGTAGCAAAATAGAATTATAAAATGTTTACAGCACAGAAGGAGGCTATTTGGGCCAAATGTGCTTAGTCCAAGCTCCATCACTGAGTCTATCTATTTACTCTAATCTTATTCCACTGCTCTTTGCCGTATGTTTTAATGTTATTTTTCTTCAAGTATTTATCCAGTTGTTTTTTTAATCAAGTAGTGGCTTGGTTTGGGATTTTAAACTCACTCAGAGGCAGATGGAAGAAAAGATTCAGGCAGGTAATGGGTTTCCAAACCTTGAGGGGGCCAGCAAATTATGAGGTAGTGTTGGAAAACATATGATGAATTTTGCTTGAATATGCAACAAAATTATGCAGGTCAGAATATTTGGAGTTTGGAAATAACAAGGGATGGATGGTGGAGGAACAATAAGCAAACTGACGTGTTATCAATATTGAAAGACAAGAAACACATAATCAAACAAAAGTGGAGGCCAGAGGTGAGAAAAGGATCATCAATCAGGTGAATAGATTTGTTTGAATGCTTTATTATTATAATTATTATTATTCATAATTTGGTGTGGCACATTTTATGTTGAGAGGACGTCTTAAAGAAAGTACTGTACAGTGTTTTTTGTGGGTGAATTACTGTTGTGTAATATGGGAGAGGTACTAAAAGAGCCCCTCAGATAAGAAGAAATATCAGGAGAACGGTTAAACTTTAGGAGGAAGGTAAAAGTTTTTGAGGGGAATAATGATGTATTTAGCCCCAAAAAGCAGACTGGAATTTTATAGATTGGTTCACCAACAAAGGAGATGTAAGATTATTGAGATCAGAAGTGATAGTGAGGCCAAGAATATTGATAGATGAAGAAGATTAAGAGTGGAGCCATGGAAGTTAACGGTTGTAGTTTCAGTGGTTTCTGTGAAGGATTGAAAGAAACAAATTGTTCATTGTACCATCGAACTGCCTGCAGTAAATACTCCAGTTTTAGTGATTCTGCTGTTTCGCTGTGCAAGGAATGAATTTTATGTGTCCTGAAAGAAATTGATTAATGAAGCAATCCATTTGCTCAGCTCACTAATGCCAGATCAGACTTGGTGTTATTTATCGACTTTTCCATGCTTCTCCTAAGCAGCAAAAGTTCTTCCTACATGTTGTTGAGCTGAATAAATCAGCTTTTCCCTTTAATTTCCATTAAGGTGATTTCTGATGAAGCAGGAATAATGACACAAAATATTAAATATACGCCTTGCATTTGATATATGTAATCATTGCTTTTAATATTGCTCCTTTCACATCAGGAGGACATCTCAAAGTGCTTCACAGGATATGCTATAAAGAGTAGTGACTATGTATTTTTAAGCAAACGCTGCAGTCAGTTTGCACACAACAATGTTCCATAAACAGCCATGAAATAAATGATTAATTTTATCTGGAGGATTTTTGGCTAGGATACTCCCTCTTCATTTGGAATAGTGCTATGGAATCTTTAACATCGACCTGAACAAACAGGAGGGACCTCGGTTTACAACAACAACAAATTCCATTTATATAGCACCTTTCACATTGCGTGGATGCCCAAAGGCACTGGACAGTCAACGGTTTGCACCCAAGCTGAGGCAAAGTGGGGTGGAGGGCAAATTGGGCGGTGGTGGAAAGATGACCAAAGGCCTGATCAGAGAGGAAGATCTTGAGATGGGCCTTGAAGGAGATAAAGGAGGGGGCAAGGCGGAGGGGCTCCAGGATGAGTTCCAGAAGATGGATTCAGGAAGGCTAAAGGCCCGACCTCCAATAGTGGAGAGGGCAAGGCAGGGGACATGGAGCAGGCAAGTGTGCACCGAACAGAGGGAGTGGACAGGTTGGTAAGGTTTTAGGAGGTCACAGAGGTAGGGTGGAGCAAGGCTGTGGAGGGCTTTAAAGGTGAGGACAAGGATTTTAAACTCAATCTTCTGGGGAATGAGGACCCAGTGAAGCTGGACGTATAAATAATAATAAGAGTATGTGATATTTGGCTCACGGAGTTCAGTGCGGGAGTACTTGAATAATCTGCAGCTTGTGGAGGGAATAGTTGGGAAGACCAGCAAGCAAGGAATCAGCATACTCAAGCCTGGATGTTATAAAGGTGTGGATAAGGATCTTGGCAGGCAACCTAATGGGAGAGGAAGTAGGGGAGGCGGGAAATGTTGCAGAGGTGGGGGAAGGCAGAAAGCAGGGCTTAATGTATCATGGCTTAATATCACATGATCAAGACATTTCAAAGTGCTCCACAGGAACTACTGTAAAGTGTAGTGACTGTATTTTGTAGGCAACCATCTACAGAAGTTAGAAGGGCAAAACATGGAATTGTTCATTAGCAATACCTCCCAACAGGTGCTGCTTATGCCCAGCGACATGATGCTAAAATTAGCAGTCAGAGGAATGTCAAGCCGTCCATGCTTAGAATTACAAGAGTGACAGGTAACATGGTCACCAAGATTGATTTCAGCTCTGAAAAGAGTTAAAATTTATGCCACCTTGCTAGGAGTTTTAGATGACTTCTAATTGTGTTATTTTGTGCCTGCCTGACTAAAGCAGGAAACATGTATTATCTTGCTTCACAATTTTCTTTAGGATGACCACATTCAGAAACTTGATGTTAATATACTCCAAAGAAAAAGAGGCATGCTGACTGTATTTACTGAGTGTAAATCAGTACTGTATCATTCAATCGTGGAGCCTTCATCATTGTTGGTGCATCTGTGTGATATTTAGCAAATGCAGTATGAATTATGGATATTCTCTTTGCATTCTGTAGCATTCAGCCACCCAAAAGTGAACAGCGTGCAACATAAGGCTGAATAAGCGATAAATAACGATAAGCTACTAGCCATGATTAAAGTCTGTTTTTATTGATTCTGACATTGCCATTTATACCTCATTGGCTATTGCTGAAAGAAAACATTATTATATTAAAAAGAAACTAATAAAGACTAAATGAACAGGTGCAAGGAAGAATAAAAAAGATCAGCATTGAGGAGAGGGGGAGGGATGGGCGGAAATTCCGAAAAAAAATTAATCTCCTATTCCTTTTTTAAAGTGTAATGTCATTGCTCACTTACAGCACTCTATTGGGTACAACATTAATTAAACGATCCCCTTCCTAAAGTAGTAACTGAGATGTATTCAATAACAACATCAACTTGCATTTATATAGTCCTCTTTTCATAGGGTTGGCGTGTCATACTATCTATGTCAATAGGCATAAGAAGATCAAATATGGTTCTATGGAAGTCCTACAATAAGAGCAGGCCACCAAGTGTAGCAACAGAGAATAGTACATGGATGGGAGTATTTATTAACATGTGGTGACTTATCTCCAGTGTTTATTGGAGTAGGACTGTGCCTAAGGAATGATGGCATAAAATCTCGATCCCCCTAATGGACTACCTATACCAGTGGTGGACAACCTTTATGGTCGGCCAACAAAATAACTTTTCTTGATAGAATATTTTGGATTTATGCCATAAACACCGACTTACCTAGACTCTTGCAAATGCCCACGGGTCACAGGTTGGCCACGACTGTCCTACGCAATAACTCATGGTTGCCTCGGGTCCCTCGCCCTAACCACACCACCATCAGTGGCCAAGCTTTCCAATTTCTACCTCTGGAATTCCATTCTTCCATCTCTCCACCACCCCCTCCCCCCCATCCCTCTTTAAAACCTACCACACCACCCATGCCAATGTTCACCTCCTTCCTCCTCCTCACACCCCAACTCACAGCTGTTGTAAAGTGCTCCGAAACATTATTGTTTGTGAAAGGCACAATCTAAATGCAGTTCTTGTTGTTGTTTCACTTTGCTAGCAATTTTTTTCAAACATGATGGTGATTTACCCACATCTCAGAGTTTATCATTACTTTGATATCACCCATTATAGTGGAATTTTAGATTAAAAATAGTGAGGTCTATTTTGCTTTATTTCTCAATGGGATTTGAAACCGGAAACCACAAACTGGAAATCTCCTGCTCCCAACAGCAGGAACGCTGCTCCAATGCAATCTCTATCCAGAGTGGAGTTCACACAGGTTGACAGGAATTCCAATGGGATTCCTCAATAAAAAATCCTGTTGTTGAAGTACCATAAATTTCATCCTCCCTGTATAATTTCAAGGTTTATGTGAGAAATATTGAAGGAACAGCCACATTCTATTGATTCAGCATCTCTGAAAAGGTATGTATCAGGGACACTTGACTATGAAAGATAATTAGTTAGGCTTGGAGATAGAAGAACAAGATTTATGCTTTTTTTAAGTGTATAACTCTTTCGCACATATTCTAAGTATAAGTAAAGGAAAGAAGAGCTGGTAAATTTTAATAGTTACGTCCATTTCACAGAAGGAATCCCCATTTGCATGATCATTCGACATGTCACGATAACATGATAAGGTACTAAAGCAAATGCAAGGATTATTATTTTAAAATTGGGAAATGGTATCAAGGTCAGAGAATAACCCCATCATACCAATTAACTGTGTATTGAATAATCACAATAGTTTTGCTTTGACTGTTTTTCAACTATTTGGTGTTAAGAATTTATCTTTTTCAATATAATGTCTTTCAATGCACTCAGTGAAGTTATTGCTGTCAAAACAATTTGAACTGATTGGCAAATTTTAGTGCATATGCAAGTACTATATCAAGATAAATTGCTCTTTCTGTTTCAGTGAATGACAAAGATGCATCTAGTCCATAAAGGTTTATTGATCTGTTTAAAGCTCAGAATAATAACATGCTGCACTGCATTGCACATATAGGCTGATGCGATTGTGTAGTTTTGTGGATAAACAGTGTGAGAATGTTGGTAAATTCATCTAATGAAAGACTTGCAGCTTGCCTCAGCATTGCTCACCCTGCAAAACGGTGGAAGAACATTAATGTCAACCCTGCTAAAGCAGCAATTTGCTTTGTTAAGCCCTTATTAAAGGCCATTGAAGAGGCACTCAACCAGCATTGCATAGTCGAGAAGGTACATTAGCAATGGTGTTCATAATACCATTTCAGATTTCTAAGGTAAATTGATTCCAATGATACTTCAGATTGTGCAAAACTTTACAGGGCAATTATGTTTGTCATTTCAAAAGTACCCCAGTTTGACGTGCAAAGATTAATTTCACTTTTACAAAGTAATTGAAAAAGTGCATCTCTCTTAAAAATAACTGAAGTTGGTAGAGTTAAGATCGGAGGGTGGGCTTTCTGGAACGATGAGATCAAATAGACTGAAGGGACCGTGTTCATGTGAACTAAGCTTGTGATCTTGTGATGTATTGATGTTTATTGTCTTCTGAAATCCGTTGCAGGTACAGCAATTAGATACTGTTCTTGATAGAAAAACACACAATGGTTTGCAACCCACACTGTGTAATGCAAGACAGAATAATCTAAATGACAGTGATAACTTACCATCTGTTCTATGTAGGTTGTCTCACAGGATTAGATCCACTTTTTATATAAATTTGCAATCAACATGAAATTCGGTATGAAATTGTTCAACTGGAAACCCACATTATTTTATAAAAGTTCTTGATTTTATTAAGTGTAACTCTTTATTAAACTTGTCCCACTCTCATTGAATAGCAATACAATGAGCATGTGTGATGTATAATTGGACCGAGAAAGTTAGGGGTCTAAAGAATCAGTGACAGGATACCAGAAATGAATTGCAAGGAAGATTGTTCTAACCTACATCATAAGCATCCTGCAATTTGTGCCTATTTAAATCTCTTGTGATTTAGTATTCAGTCATGAGGTCAATGTTTATCACCCACAAAATACACAGACAATTCACTTTACAGTATATTCTTTGAAGTTCTTTGAGATGTCTCAACAATGTGATAAAGCACTACGTCAAATGCAAGGATTATTATTATTATTATTGAACGTTCCCTGATAAAGCAAGCGGCATCCTGCTCGTTGAGCTCTCTCAATGGTGATGTCTGCTGATTAGCAGGATACCAATCTCACAGATTTATGGGTTCCATTCTGCATTACATACATTGACAAATGGTTGTTTATGACTAATACAACAACAACAACAAGATTTCATTTATAGAGCGCCTTTCACGTTGGGAGGACGTCCCAAGGCGCTGGACAGTTGGGTCGGGACCCGAGCAGGGGGAAAATGGTCAGGGTGAGGGGAGGGAAGGGAGGGAGTGAGAAGGGGGTAGAGAGTTGAGAGGGGAGCTGAAGGGACGGTCGAAGAGAAAGGTCTTGAGACCGGCCTTGAAGGAGGAAAGGGAGGAGGCAAGGTGAAGGCACTGGGGGATAGAGTTCCAGAGCCTAGGGGCTGAGAGGCTGAAGCCCCGGCCACCGATGGTAAGGCGGTTAGGGCGGGGGATGTGGAGTAGACGGAGGGTACGGGCAGGTACTTAGGGGGATAGTAGGTCGGAGAGGTAGGAGGGAGCAAGACCTACCTTGTAGGTGAGGATGAGGATCTTGAATTCGATACTCTGTGGAGTTCATTATAGGTGAATAGGTGCTACGCATTATGCTGAATGGAATGTTTAGCCGTTAACCCTGAGAATGGAATAGGGGAGGGAGTACAAGGATTCGGGATCCAGCCCAACCAGGTACATTTAATGCAATAAATCTGGATTTGTGGGTTTGTGTGACACCACCTCCCCCAATACACACACCAGGGTGGTTATATGGGGGTAGGGGGTCAGACTCTGCCACTGTCAAGTGCTCCAGGATGCTACCCCTCGCTATATAACTGCAAGTTGTTGTTGTTGTATATGACATCAGTGAAACAAATTGTTCTTTCTAAGAAGATATTTAAAGTGCTCTTAATGCTTCTGCAAAAAGTTAATCAATGTTCCAGGAGCGAGTTACAGTTTCCATAAAGTGGTATCATTCACACTATGGAAATCATCTGATCTGATCTGCCCTCAGCCTCAGCTCTGGGTAAAATAAATGCTGATATGATCCCCTGCAAATCTAATTATAAATTCACGCCGCTAATGTTTGTCAGTGTACTGACCTTCACAGAATTGCTCTTGGTTTACGTCCAAGAGTTTGCATGGATAATAAAAAATAAGAGAGAATAAAATATGAGTGTTTCCATGCTGAGTGTTGCCTGTGCCCAGTTACCTCAGAAGCAGAATTATATTAAAAAAAAGGAACTGAAAATAATTCGCAACCACAGCAAACTCTACAACTCCAGCCATTGTTGATGAAAGCAACGCCTAGTTCATCAACAGGATCTAGAAGGGCAGACAAGTCACTGGGGGTAGGGAGTCATCCCACTCAGCTCCTGTTAACCCTGCAAGCCAAAGCCCTAACACACACTCTGGGGTCCCCAAGCCTTGGCTCTTACCAACCTGCGCCTAATACTCTCTGGAATTAGGTAAGCAGGATGTGTCCCTCCGGGGAGAGAGTGCGCATTCCATTCCAATAATCTACCTCTGGAATTTCTATGTGTAGGTGGGATGCATGGAATTCTCAGCTTGGTTTGGGTACTCTTAAACATGGTGATGGGTTTCCGCATGTCAGACATTCACCTGACCAAAACAAAACCCGAATGACAAGGCAGATGGAACCTAAATCAATAACATAGTAAAAAAGGATGATTATCTGGAGTTGGAAAAAGCTCTTGCCAGATAAATGCCAGCAGCAATAGCATCTCAATGCCAGAAAAAAATCTCAGAACATAAAATGAACTGACTTCAGGGAAACTTATACGATGTTGAGCTGCAGGAACTAGGCTCCAGCCAAGGATCACATCGCAGTTGAATTCTTGCAATCGGTTCGCAATTGGCTGCCGCGTTTCACCCATAAAACATACAGTCAATTCACTTCACAGTATATTCTGTGAAGCGCTTTGAGATGTCCTGAAGACGTGATAAGTTGCTATATAAAATTTAATTAATATAAGTATAATGCATTACAGGGGATAAATACTATTGCTCAGCTTTTCCAGCATTAACAACATATATTTGTAATCATTTTAATACTGTGAAGTTTTGCTGATGATTGAACTTGTGTAATTCATTTGCTTGCTGGAAATGAATAGTGTCTACCTTTTCTTTACCTATTGTCCTTGCTCTCAGTGGTATGGTTATGTGGAAAATATATTTTTTCATTTATTATTATTATGCTTATTTTTCAAAAACATTTTGTTGAATAATAATTTGATCACTCAATCCACGACTATTTGTGAGACATTGCTATGGGCGATTGTGGCATTTCGCTCACAAAATATACAGTCAATTAATTTTACAGTATATTCTATGAAGTGCTTTGAGATGTCCTGAAGACGTGATAAGGCGCAATATCAAATGCAAGGATTATTATTATCATTAGTGGAAGCAAGTCCATGTGGTCAAACAGTCCCTCCAATTTACAGTAAATCCTGTGAAGCACTTTGAGGACTCAATGACATGATAAGGCTCTATATCGAATGCAGGATTATTATTTTATACAGTCATTCTAATTTGCAGTAAATAATGTGAAGCACCATCGGCTTTCGCATTCCTCCTCTATCATGTCTGCAAAGCTCCTTCTGGAGTTGTGGAGACCGCCTATACAATCATCCCCTAGGTTTCTAGGAGCCAATAAGGTGCTGCTGGCAGGCCATTTGTCTCTTCATGATCTCGACATCTTCAGTTGCTCATGTGAATTGTCTTCTTGCTTCTATTCAGTGACCCTGAAGATGCTGCCTTTCATTCATCCCAGAAATCCTGCAGACAAACAAATGCAAAACAAATACAAAAATTAACACCAAACACCAGGAGTGATCCCTGCAGCAATGCTTTCCATTCAGCTCTGATACACTGAGCAAAATAGCTCTGCCTTGAACCTTCTGATCCAATTTAATTGTACAATGACAACAAATGACTGGTTATGTATAGCTCGGTATTTCTTCACCTTCAGAACACTCATTCCGCGAAGTGGGCATGGCTAGGGCACAGTCTCCAGCGTGACTGACAGAGGTCATCAGTTCTTCCTGCCAACACACACTTCACTTCGCTGTGTCAGGGGAAAAAATATTAACTGCAGAAGCCTTTTAAATGTATTGAAGGCTGCCTGGGTTCCTACATACTGCTAGGTAAACAGAGGCAAATGGAGTAAGAAAACTTGCCCAACATTTTGCCCTACCTGGGAATCCAAGCTAATAATAATCCTTGCATTTGATATAGCGCTTTTCACGTCGGGAGGACGTCCCAAAGCGCTTCACAGAACACACTGTAAAGTGAATTGACTGTATATTTGTGGGCAAACGCGGCAGCCAATTGCGCACAGCAATGTCCCACAAACAGTCGTAGATTGAAAATGTCCAATTTAATTATTGTTCTTGGTTTTTGGAGGGATTATTATTAGGCGTGTGGAGTAAGGAAACTTGCCCAAGGTTTCGCCCTGCCTGGAATTGAACTCAGGTCTCTCGCTTGCAAAGCGAGTGCTCTAACCACTGAGCTACAGGACTCCCTCTCTCTTGAGAGGTGAGTGTTCTAATGATAATAATGATCAATGATAATAATAATAATGATCTGTGAGTTCACCACTTGAGGTCTAAACTTCCGTGTGGGCTTAAACTGTGAGACTATTTTGTCTTAAAAGGTTTGTGCAGAATAGTGGAAAATTCTCAATTTGGAAATCAGGCCTTTTTAAATGGGGGNAAAAAAATAGTTTCCAAATAGAATTGAAGAATTTTCCATAATTCTGCTGGATCTTAAAATTCAAGACAGAATGATGTGTCAGGACGAGACTAGATAGGGTTTCACACCATTGATTTCAACCAAGAGGCAAATATAATTTGAGTAGAATTGCATGATTTGGTTGTAATTTCTGTCCCAGATTGGTATAATGTTTATAACATGTTTATTTTTACAAATATAATAATTTGCAGGGATTGTACCGGGAGAAACTCCCTTCTCTTTCCAAATAGTGCCATGGGATCCCTAACATCCATCTGGATAGGCAGATTGGACCTAGTTTTTAAAGTCATCTCTGACAAGGCAGCTCACTCCCAGCAAAGCATTGGAGTGTCAGCATATACTATATGGGCTCCAATCCCCAACATGAAGCTTGAACAACCCATGCTTCTGACTCATGAGATGAGTGCTACCAACTGGGCCAGGCAGATAGATTTACTGTGTTATATAATAATAATATAATAATCCTTGCATTTGATATAGCGCCTTATCACGTCTTCTAGACGTATCAAAGCACGTCACAGAATAGACTGTAAAGTGAATTGACTGTATATTTGTGGGCGAAATTTGTGTATATTTGTGTGTGTTATGTGATAAAACCATACAATTTGCAGCACTACAGAATTCTCATTGTAGAATATGAACTGGAAGTAGAAATGCAAAATAGTATATGTTTGAGGTAGAAAATTGATTTCAGAATATGATTTTCTTTCACTAAAATTTTACCTGAATTCATCAGCATTGCATGATGCAATGGAAAGATTTTTGGAGCAATCCCGAATTAACCCTGAATACTGAATTGATTCCATAACAACTTTTAAGAGAGAAGTAGATAATTATTTGGGGAGGACACATTTGCCGGGTGATGGGGAGAGAGCAGGGGAATGGGATTGAGGTGGATAGCTGTTTTCAAAGAGCCGGCACAGACACAATGGGCCGAATGGCCTCCTTCTGTGCTGCATGATTCTATGATTCTATGAACCCAAGTTGCATTTATATAGCGTCTTTCACATAGGACATGTGTCAAACACACGGCTGATCAAAAAATGAAGTCAGCTCTGACTCTGTTCAGATCATATCAAGATTTTATTTTTTTCTATTTGGGCCATATTTGATTCTTTCACAATGAATACTGCTATTTTATTTTCTATTTTATTTAAACTTTTTTTTTGGCCTAAATCGATTCCTTTTGTCTGTTAATTTAATTTTGGCCATTGATTTCCAGCAAAGATCAAGTTACAGTTGTTCAGGTTTTGCGCCGAGGAATAAAAATTGTTTTTTAACAAACTATTGTTTGAGTGAGTTCAATGTGACTTTGGAAACAGTTCCATTGTTTGCTCTTGCATAGGATGAGAAAAAATTATTTCCAAAGGTGAATTTAGACAGATAATGCTGATAAGTACACTTTGCAAAGGTGAATCGTAATTGGATGTTTTATGTTGGGACTATTGGAAATCTTACTCCACTTGTATAAGATTTGTGTTCAGGCCCCATAATAATAATAATAATAATAATAATAATAATAATAATAATAATAATCATAATCATA
The DNA here is from genome assembly GCF_018977255.1 of Callorhinchus milii. Taxonomy (NCBI): domain Eukaryota; kingdom Metazoa; phylum Chordata; class Chondrichthyes; order Chimaeriformes; family Callorhinchidae; genus Callorhinchus; species Callorhinchus milii. The sequence continues at coordinate 20,210,940 of NW_024704742.1, read as the reverse complement.
ATCATAATCATAATCATAATAATAATAATAATAATAATAATAATAATAATAATAATAATAATAATAATAATAATAATAATAATAATCCTTGCATTTGATAATGCCTTATCACGTCTTCAAGACATCAGGATTTTGAGCTCAGAATTTAAGGGGAGGGTTGTATTGTAGGAGGTGATAAAATTAATCATTCACTTCATGACTGTTTGTGGAACATTGCTATGAACAAATTGGCTGCCATATTTGTCTCCAAAATAGACTATTATGAAATCGTAAGGATATATTGGACATTGTTTTTATATTGAAGGGATATTTTGGTATTCTGTGAAGCGCTTTTGAAGCACTAAGGACAAGTTGTTCTTGACATAAGAATACAATAATAAATTGGTCACTTCAATCCACGACTGTTTGGGAGACACTGCTGTGCGCAATTGGCTGCAGCATTTCGCCCACAGTCAAAATATACAGTCAATTTTCGTTACAGTATATTCTGTCAAGTGCTTTTGACGTCAAAAAGATGTGAACATCGCAATATCGAATGCAAGGATTATTATTATTAATAATGGAATCCTATAGCATATTGGTTAGCGCACTCGCCTCACATGTGAGAGGACCTGGGTTAAATTTCTGGGCAGAGCAAAACGTTAGGCAAGTTTCCTTACTCTCTTTACCTAGCAGTAAGTAGAAACAGGGTTGTTAGTCGATTGGCGGATCGCTTTCCGGGGGGGTAATAATCCCTTCAAAAACATATTTTTTTAAAATAATAATTTGGTCACTTGATCTACGACTGCTTGTGGGACACTGCTGTGCGCAATTGGTTGCTGCATTTAGCCCACCAAATATACAGTCAATTCATTTTACAGTATATTCTGAGAAGCGCATTGAGATGTCCCAAAGACATGATAAGCCGCTATATCAAATGCAAAGGATTATCATTAATATAAGTATACTGCATTAAGGGGGATATATACTATTGCTCAGCTTTGCCAGCATGAAAAATATATTTGTAATCACTTTAACACTGTGAAGTTTTGCTGATGATTGAACTCGTGTAACTTGTTTGCTTGCTGGAAATGAATCGTGTCCATCTTCTCTTTACCTATTGTCCTTGCTCTGTGTGGTACCACTAAAAGAAGAAGAAACTCTTGTAATTACTTCTTCTGTGCCCCAGATTGGTAACTATACCTCTTTGTAGTAGATACTGCCATTAAAACATTTGCAATTGACACAAGCCCTCTGAGAGCTTAGTTATTTTGGGTTCCAAACCACTCTTCTTCCCAACTTGAAAGACCCTGCAGCAAATGTAAAGACTATTTTTATTATCCAAATTGATGATTTTGGGATTACATTTCTTCAGTTTTTAAAACCTCATTCACAATACTCCAGCTCAACCTGTCACTAAAAACAATATTTTGAACATATATCCTCTTCCATCAAGGAACTGAGGAATTTGCAAATCAGTCTTTTTTGTGTGTGATTCCGATTTTAAGCTTAGACCAAGATACAAATTATTCCATTTATAAAGTTTCTTGGAAAATATTTGTTCATACAGAATCTCATTTGGGGGGGGGGGGGGGGGGGTCAGCCGGGTGTCTGACACCAATCACCATGCTTAAGAGTACTCAAACCTGACAGAGTTCCACTTATGTATGCCATCTACACATGGAAATTTCCCTATATCTGTAATGGAATATGCATTCTCTCCCTAGAAAGACATACCCTGCTCTACCTAATTTCAGAGAGTTTTAGAGCAGATTGGCTAGAGCCAAGGCATAGTGTGCATTGGGGTACTGCTGTAGTCTAACCAGCTAAAACTCTGTGCTGCTTGTCCAGCATCGAGAATCCTACTTGTTAGGGCTTTGGCTTGCAGGAGCTGAGTGGGAAAAATTCCTATCCCCAGTGATCAATCTGCCCCTCCAAGTCATGTTGATGAGCCAGGCTGGCATATGAAATTCAAGTGCAATTTGAATTATCTCCCAATTTATCTCAAAACACACAGCCTTAATTTAATCTGACACAACAATATGTCAAATTATAACCTCTTTATCTCCATTCGATCCCCAATGCATTAACATTGCTACTTAAAGACCCCTTTCATTAATTTGCACATGCCCAATAATACTAATGCAACAAAGATAATTTAACAATTCGCACATTAATTAAAAACATCTCGATTTACAAACTTACCAGCTCACTGGCAGTACTTGTCTCAATGATACAAAATACAAATACAAAGTATAAAATTATATTCATAAAGCGCCTTTCCTATCGGGAGGGCATCCCAAGGCACTGAATAGTCAGGGATGATTGAACAGTATGACTCTTATCTCTTTCTCCACATTCAAGCCATGACTCGCTCCGTCTTCCCTCACCACCGTAACATCGCCCGACTCCGCTACTACCTCACTCCTCAGGCCGCTGAAACTCTTGTTCATGCCTTCATCACCTCCAGGCTCGACTATGCAAATGCCCTGCTTGTCGGCCTTCCCAGCTCCTCCCTCCACAGGCTGCAGATAATCCAGAACTCTGCAGCCCGTGTCCTCTCCCGCACCAAACTGCGTGACACCATCTCACCCACTCTCACCCAAGTCCACTGGCTCCCTATCCCTATCCCTATCCAAATACAAAGCCCTCCATGGCCTCACCCAACCTTATCTCTGCGATCTCCTAATCCCCTACCAACCCACCTGTTCCCTCCGCTAAATTGGCTCTGGCCTACTCCACGTCCTCCAACCCACCTGCCCCACCATTGGTGGGAGAGCCTTCAGTCACTCTGCCCCCAACCTCTGGAATTCCATCCCCCAGTCATTCCACCTCGCCTCCTCCTTAGTCTCCTTCAAGTCCCGCCTCAAGACCCTCCTCTTCGACTGTGCCATCAGTCACCCCCCTTCCCATCCCCTCTCTTACCCCTCCCAACCCCAGCACGGGTCTGAAATACTGTACTCTGTCCAGGGCTTTGGGACGTCCTCCCTACATGAAAGGCGCTATACAAATGTAATCTTGTTGTTGTTGTTCCCTCATTTGATTGATCAGCCGGTATCAGTATCAGAAAAATCAGTTAAGTCGTGATCACATTGAAGTGCTAAAATGTATCCAAATAAGACCCATGCCCAAGACAATGTGAAAAAGGATAGAAACCTTGGCCCACACTCAGTAGGTTCCCAATGTTAGTTACTGTATATACCATTTCTTATTGGTCAGCCAGGTGGTTGACAGATGTTCAAAGCAATTGCCACCCTTAAGAGTATCCAAACCAGATTGATCAAGCCAGAGCTCCACATATGTATGTTACCTACAAAAGGAGATATCCCTATGTCTGGAATGAAATGCACACTCTCTCCTTTTTGAGACATACCCTGCTTACCTAATTTGGGACAGCTTCAGGTGCAGTTTGGCAACGGGACCCCAGGGTGTGCGTTGAAGGTACTGAAAGAGGTTAACCCATTGAACCCAGTAAAAACTGCATAGCTTGCCATTGAGAGTACACAAGCTATTGAAGGGTGCTATATAAATGCAAGTTGTTGTTGTTGTTGTCTCTGCTTGTCCTTCTCCTCTCCACGTGCAAAGGAGCATCTGGTATCACATTTGTGAGAGGAGGTGGACACTGTGCATATGTGAGGGTATCTCTCTCCCTTCTGTGTGCACAGACACGTCTGCTTCATACAAACATACAAACACGAGAGAAGGGATGCACCAAGCATGCACAAAGGCACCTCTCTCCCCTCCTTGTGAGCAGGACAGCTCAATCTTCTCATTACAAGTATCTGAAAGCCCTGAAATACCCCGACCTTTTAGAACACAAACCTTGCTTAAAAATGAAACCTGAAAAATGACATTTTTAAACTCCGAAAAACAGAAGTTCTAGTTATAAGAAAGTCACAAGAACAAATGAAAGGAGAAGTTAAAATTATTTTTTTTTCACCCAGAAAATTGTTGGAATGTGGCATGCCCTTCTGAGTAGGGTAGTGGAGGTGGAGTCTATTGTAGCTTTCAAGAGGGAGGTAGACAGGCATATGAAAGAGAGGGGCTTGAAGGGGTCTCGGGATAAGGTGGGGCAGTGGGACAAAACTGATTTCCTTGCTCTGTAAACCAGTACAGACTCGATGGGTCGAAGGCTTCCTTCTGTGCTGAAGGTTTCTAAAATAATGACCTTAATGATGGAACAAATGCTGTTCAAATAACGCCTGATAAACACAGAGCTTGGTGAGGTCTTATTGACCACCGAACAAACTCCATTGTGATGGAAATGACAATAAGGACTATCACATGAAGTTAGAGGATAAGAACTTAACATCACAAACCCAGAGTGCTACCTAGTCTCAGCTTTTAAGATAATTAAAATTTAAGATTGCACATAATTGTCATAAATTCACAAATTCAATCTTACTGGGGAAGCCGTTTTTCAATATTGGATGCGTATTTTGTCAAGTCTGCTTGTAAACAACATTTTTCCTTTATAGAAATTCAAAGCACATTTTACAAAGGCTCGCATTTTATGTGTAGATGCATACACCCAAGGTCATCACTGATTCACTTTCCTTATGTATGAATTGGGACTTAAAATAAGCACAAGTACTGAGAAATATAGGATGACACTCCCATTAAAAATCCAGAAAGATACTATTGGATATAAAATAATGAATATTTTGTGCTGTTTTTTCATTCCCCAGCCACTGAAGTCCTCAGTGAAATGGTACTGGAGGATAATAGAACACAAAAGTCATAGCTCCTAAACAAACTAATAATCCTTGCATTTGAAATAGCACCTCATCACATCATTGAGGTTTCTCAAAGTGCTTCATAGGATATACTGTAAAGTGTATTTTGTGGGCGAACCTGGCAACCAACTCACACACAGCAATATCCCACAAACAGCTATGAAGTGAATGACCAATTTTTATTTGGGGGGTTGTTGGCCAGACACTTGGAGACACTTCTTGTGCCACAAGATCTTTAACATCCACCTAGACAGGGAGATAGACCTGAAGGATGGCACCTCCAACAATGCAGCACTGTATTGGAGCATCAGCTTTTTCCTCATCTCTTCCCCCTTGGTGACAACATCTGCATAGTTTCTGCATCTATGCAAATGATACCCAGGTCTATCTATCTTGTTGTCTAACTATCCACAACAACAACAAAATTACATTTGTATAGCCTTTTCACATCGGGAGCATGTCCCAAGGCACTGGACAGACAGAGTTACGGATCCGAGCTGGGGGTCGGAGTGGGGGCGAGTGGAGGGCAGGGGGAGAAACAGGGAGATGGAAAGCACGTTCGAAGAGGAGGGTCTTGAGATGGTGTTGGGATATAGGGATTCCCCTTTAATCATTTAGAATAGAACAAGATTTTTATGTCCATTCTTTTAAGATATGTTTAATTAATTGTATTAACAGGTCAAAATGACTGCCAAATTAGCTTTCTTACTAATGGAATGTGGCACAGGCTGGAACCACGGTATCCGTTATCTCTCCTTTCTCCAGATGCAGAGTCCTAAATGTTATTGTAACCTTCGGTACCAGCTAGAAATGGAGAGAAAAGGTCTGCAAAACATCATGCGCTAGGCCTAGGAAGATAAGGAGTAGATTTCCCAATAGGCCAGTCCCAAATAATATGATTATAGACAAGACAATGGAGACTCACCTTATCAACACCGGTCAGACTGGCGCTAGGCCAATGACTGATTAGGATGAGAATGTGCAGGATAAGTTATGACAGGGTATCTGGCTAGAGTCCAGAAAAGGGTATAATTAGTGAAGAGAGAGAGAGAGAAGTCAGTTGGTCCTGACTGGCAGGAGGGGAGCGAGAGACTTACACCAGCGAAACAAGGGCAAGCGCGTGACGACAGCCAAGAAATTTTCTTCCACTTTTGTTCTGCGCGGATTAACCAGTAGTATGCTCTTCTTTACACACTATTAAGCTCACTGTCTTATAATAAAAGAATTATTGCACCATCTTGGATTGTCGGGTCATATTTCGAACTCTCGGGATCGGAAATCGCAACAATGGGTCTTGAAGGTGGCGAGGGAGGGGGCGAGATGGAGGGACTGCGGAGTGGAGTTCCAGAGGGTGGGTGCAGAGTGGCGGAAGGCCAGCCCGCCAATAGTGGGGCCAGCAAGGCAGGGGATGTGAAGCAGGCAGGAGCCCGCTGAGCGGACGGAGTGAACAGGGTGGTAAGGAGGTTAGGAGGTTAGAGGGGTAGGGGGAGCAAGACTATGGAAGGCTTTGAAGGTGAGGACCAGGATCTTGAACTGTATCCTCTGTGTGATGGGAAGCCAGTGGATTTGGGCAAGGATGGGGGTGATAGGGGCGTGGAGCCTAGTGCGGGAGAGGACACTGGCTGCAGAGTTCTGGATGATCTGAAGCCTTTGGAGGGAGGAGTTGGAGAGGTCGACAAACTGTGAGTTTGCATGGTCGAGCCTTGATGTAATGAAGGTGCGTATGAGGGTTTCGGCGGCCTGCGGTGTGAGACAGTGTCGGAGCCGGGCGACGTTGCAGAGGTCGGGGAAGGCAGAGCAGGTCATGGCACAGATGTGGGGCAGATCTAAACATGAAAAGCCACCTAAAAACTTATTTCTTTGACTGTAACTGTGATTACCTCCCCCATTCCTCACCAGTGCTCAGTGCTCAGCACTGGCCCTGTAAACCGTTCTGAGAAGTTATTCAATGTGAAAAGCATATACATATGTTAGTTGTGGTAAAGTAGTATTTAAGCTAGGCAAATTCCCTCAAACAACAGCTTGGGTCATTATTGTGCAATTCAGCTTGCCTGATGCTTCTTATTTGCATCCAGAAAATACCATCAATAGATACTTTTATTTATGTGCACATTGGTAATGTCATGACCTGATGCTTAAAAAGATGTGTAGCTGCTTAAGTGAAATCAATGGCGTGGTACCAAAGTCCAGGAATTTATCCTTGAAAGGCACTGAAAGCATGAGACATTTGTTCACAGGCATTTGTGCGGAATTTTTTTTTCACAGTCGCTTTTTTCCAGTTCCTTTGCATCATTCCTGATGCTCTTCTACCAACGAGGACAATTTCAAGCTCCCTGGGGCATAATTTTCAAAATTGTAGTGAAAGGGAATGTAAATGCGTCGCAATGACTCTCACGGAAGTCAAAGCGGAAACTGGCATCCGAGTGGATTTACAAAGGATTGTCTGCAATCCATTGGAGATTCATACTCTACAGATAATTTTCCAAATCTCAAACTTCTTGAATTCAGTCTTTATGTGAAAGTCATTTGTTTGTAAGAACTGTGGAAATCCCGCTTTCCAGATAAAAATTATTTTATGAACTTTTGACAATTTTATACATTCTTAAATTTTAGGACAAAATGGTCTTGCAAGCTAAGACTGGGCGGAATTTTTGGCTAGTGATGTTCTGTTACGTCTCTCTTTAATTTCTCCTGGTACTTATCCTTATTGTTATTTCTGCTGTGCAATGTATTCTAAAAATGAAACCAGAAAACATTTCATCTTAGATTCATAATAATGTGCCCAAGAGGCCATAAAGATTTATTTTAGGTGTTTAAACATTAAATAGAATGTTAAATTTTTCCAAGCAGAACTCTGTTAGAAAGGAGTTTCTGCCAGGAGCTCGGCCAATAATCTTTGATACTATTGCTCATTCACTTCATGATTGTTGTTAGAAAGGTAGCAAGAAGGATTTTCAAGCAGCAGAAATGAAAAGTCGTCAATGTGATTGGGAGGAATGACATTAAAGGTATGTTTTTCCAAAACAGTTATGAAGGACGCTCACCAATTAATCTGGAGGATTGTTGGCCAGGGCACCTGATGAAAGAGCTGAAGGCCTCCTCCTGCTCCTGTTTTCCTATGTTCCTATGGCACAAGAAGTTGATGGAATTGGAGCCCGTTCTTGTTAACAAAGAATGCATCAAATCCATCCAATTTCTCCCCTCACTTCTCCTCACCTCTCAATGTTCATGGTAGGTGCATCTAAGTGAGGCTGCTTTTTTTCTGTGAAATTAGTCCCTTCTCCATTGTTTATGACCTATATAGCAGGTTGTTCGTTAACTTTGAAATGAATAAGATCTTGATAATATTTATGATTTAATAGTTACAGCATGTGTTACTTATAGCCTGGTTCAGTTGGTAGCACTCCAGATCTTAGTCAAAAGGTTGTGTGTTCACACAGTCTAGGCTGATACACTGATAGAGTGCTGAGGTGTGCAGTATTGTTGACAGTGCCATCCTTCAGATGAGGTCCTGATTGCCTGTTCAGGTTGACATTAAAGGCCCCATGGCACTAATCAAAAAGAAAAAGGAGTTTCTCTCAGGATCCTGGTCAACAATCCCCCAGATAAAATTGGTCATTCACTTCTGGCTGCTTGTGGGACATCGCTGTGTGAAAATTAGCTGTCGTGCTCGACTACACAATACACAGTCATGATACATTACAGTAAATATCCACGCCTGGTCCACGCCTTTATCACCTCAAGGCTGGACTACGGGAACTCTCTCATCGTCGGCCTTCCCAGTACCTCCCTCCACAAGCTGCAGGTCATTCAAAACTCTGCAGCTCGTGTACTGTCCCGCACCAGGCTATGCGACCACATCACTCCCACCCTCGCTCGCCTCCACTGGCCTTGGGACATCCTCCCGACATGATAGGCAGTCTATAAATGCAATCTTGTTGTTGTTGTAAATCTTGTGAAGTGCTTTGAGATGTTCTCCCATTGAGAAAGGTGCTATACCAATAGTAAGGATTATTATATAGATTTCCTGTTCGTGATATTGGAAGACTTATTATGAAAGCATCTGTCTGAAACATTCACTTTAATCAGCCTTTATCTCTGTTTCTAGAAACATAATCCACACACGATAAATTATTGGGGATTATTTTTCACTTGTTAGTGAATGTATTGACTTTGCCAGTGAATGCTGAATAACCGCAAATAATATGTTCTTGCCATCAAGGCCAGTAAATTGAAACCAGCCTTGTATTATTATATTTAATGAGATTGAATGAGACTTGTCTTATTTACTTTCTGAATTCTGCAGTAGTATTACATGCTGTGAATAGAAATTGTAGAACTTATCAGAGAAAGTCTCATTATCATATATTTGCTGGGCATCAAAGTACAGAGAGCACAAGATCACACATTGTCAATAGGGAAGACAATGATTGCTCAGTGATGAGAAACAGACACTCAGATTGCCTTCTTGTCTTTAGCTCACTCAAATAGGGTGAAGTGTCCCTCAACGACTGTCAGCAAGAGACCAGGCTAGCTCCAACTGACAATGCACCTGCCATGAACATTAAGAGGTGAGGAGAAGGGAGGGGAGAAATTGGATGGATTTGATGCAGTCTTGTTAACAAGAACGAGCTCAACGTCTTGTGCCATAGGAACATAGGAAAACAGGAGCAGGAGGAGGCCTTCAGCCCTTTCGTCAGGTGCCCTGGCCAACAATCCTCCAGAGTAATTGGTGAGCGTCGTCGTAGCTGTTTTAGAAAAAGAGTGATAAGAAAATTATCAAATGGTTTTGGCGAAAGGAAGGGAATTGTGTCTAAATAGATTGCTCTTTCAGAAACCTGGCACAAATATGATGGACCGAACGACCTCCAACTGTGTGTAAAATTCTATGATACTGTGTAACATTTGCTGAAGCAAGTTTCAAAACTGATGTTTTATGCGTTTTAGAAAACTAAGAATAAAATATTCCTACCGATTCCTGCACAGGCACACAAAATGTAACATATTGTATTTACTCAAAACATTCTTCATAGAATACAATAAAAATGACACAACAAAATAAAATCTGAAGCTCCAATTAGTTAGAAGGAATGAGGCATAATACACTCTAGAGTTGTTTCCATTTTTCACTGTCAATTTTATATTTCCATTCATTCCATAGGGACACAATCCAGCTGATTTGACAGAGCTAAAACCAGACATGGAACGAATGAGTTTAAGATCAAAGTGATTAAGCACATCTGAGCATTTAATGCATATCTTGCAATTACTCTAAATTCGAATAGTTCAGCTAAAACCTTGAATCATTTCTTCAACTATTCAAGATCTGCACCAATTATTTTAGTTTTCATTATTGTGAAATACATTGAAATCCCTGGAAAATCCAGAGTAAACCTTGTTTTCTTTATCCTCATAAATGAATTCTGTTGAAAACAATTTGGTCAACAACAATTCAGCTTCCTTAGATGAATCTTCTTTATAAATAATAAATGTATACATCTGGAGGAAAACAAAGTCTGTTTAGAGAGACATTATTTAAAATTGTCAGCTGTTGTTGTTGTTATGTGGGTAGGTTGTAAGAATCCTGGCTCAGCTACTAACACCTTTAACTTTGTGTCCAAATATGGTGTGTTCAAGCCTAACATTGGGACTTGGTGCTCACAGTTTAGGCTGCAAATCCACTTCATGTCTGTTTAGTGCTCAGGGAGCATTGCTCTGTTTGGAGGTGCTCTGCTTTGGATGAGATGTTAAATTGAGGTCCTGTCTGCCTGTTCAGGTGGACGTTAAAGAACCCATGGCACTATTCAAAAAGACAAGAGTTTCTCCTGGTGTCCTGGCCAACAATCTCCAATAAAATTGGTGATTAATTTTCATGGTTGTTGTGGGACATTACACAAATTAGGTGTTGTGATTGCCTACAAAATGTGCAATCACTGCATTGCACTGATTATTATTACTATTATAAATCTGCACACTATACTTTTAGAATGCACAGTTACAGTGGGAAAATCCATTAGTATTAAATGCAATACTGAGCACTCATCAGGACAATGGCTCGGTCCTGGCTTTACACAGAGGTTGTTAAGACTATACAGGACACCTGTTTTGCAACTTCATCAAAGTTGTTTTGGGATTACAAACCAAAAAATGAATGCAAAACTTCAATCACACACTATCTCCCAGCCTTCAATTATTTATAGCATAATCCCTGTATTATATATAGTTTTGCACATAGATTTTATGGTCCCAAGTTGCAACAGCGTGACAAGTAAAAATGCAAACTAAAGCGATTTCTTTCATGATGCAATAAAGATAGGATAGTGGAAGGCAGGCTTTCAAGGTATTGGAGTGAATAAATGAGTTCAAACATACAGCGTCTAGAGTTGTTGCAAAATTATGAATTTGTACATTATGACAAATGTGTGCGATTGATTTCTTCTGACTGTGACAGAAGTTTATGGAAGTTATAATGAAAAAATAAGCATGAGGCACATGAGAATATTGCATTGTGCTGTTGACAATGGATAAAATAATCCTTTACATTCACTGGATAAAATCCCAAGGATCATTATTTTCGCTTCACAAGCCAGATCCCTCCGCCTGAATCCCCAATCCTCAACAATCAGATGTAAAATATTCCAGAGCCTTCAGATTCTATCTCTTTGATAAAATTGATAGATCAATAATAATTTTCCTTTGACTGGTTTAGGGGTCCAGGGCACAAGGCAACCTTCAGTACTCCCAATAATCATTACACCTGAGACTTTACAGTCAACATTCGGACATGGGGAGAAGGGGAGGTGGGAGGGGGCATTGCAGCCAAGAGTGATCCTATTGTCACTTCTGACATCCACAATAACAACAACAACTTGCATTTATATAGCGCCCCTCATGCAAGATAGTGTCCCAGAGCGCTCGGCATTCTCGGAGCACGAAACCGAGCCAGGGGCAGGGGAAGAATACCATAGGCACGGTCAAAGAGGAAGGTCTTCAGGCATGACCCAAAGATGGGGAAGGAGGAGAGAAGGTGGAGGGATTTAGGAAGAGTATTCCAGAGTTTCGGGGTGTAGTGGCTGAAAGTGTGGCCATGTGATAAAACTGAGAAATAGAGGCACACGTGACTTGGAAAATTGTAACTATTGAGAAAATTTTCTTACATTGCCTCAAATTATATTTGATACAATGCTATATGCTTTAAATGAAAGCTAGTTTCTGGAATGAGTGGTAAATCTCATTGGCTAGAGATTTATTATGGCACGTCAATGAAAATCTCAAGTGCTATTAAACATGTATGAAACAACACTTGATGGAAGTCAGGAGCAGTATCCATAATTAATTCAAGGATGAATTCAAGAATCCAGCAAGAGCTTCCCATCTATGGGATAAATGGAATGGCTCACCAATGGCCATGAGTTTCAACCATGCCTTCACTTATGGAAAAGAGCACTGTAACTCACTTATCAATGTGTCACTCGTGAATTCTGAGTCTTTCGCGATACTAGAAAAAATGGTCCAATCTTTGTAACTGGAGAGATGGCCTCTATTTCTCAAAGCCAAAATATTATCCATCTTCAAGAGTACGATGCACAGCAATGTTACAACAAACCACATATTTAAACATTCTTCAAAGTCTTTGCAAATAGTCAGCGTATGTGTGAATATAATGAAAGCTTGAAGTGACCGCAGCATTGTGATGTAGGATGCATCTTTTTGATAGATGTCAGGCATGAAAGAATTCAGTATTGAAATGTTGTCACTGGACTTGTTTATAAGACTGTAATTACGCAAACTGCTTCCATCTACAGGATGTGCAAACTGCAGTCAGATCTTTAGGCCATTTGTACTCATTATGTAAATTCAGAATATCATTAGGACCTATTCACACATATTATTAATACTCTGCAGCTTGTAAAGGCATGCACAGAATAAAGCCAGACTGAAGTGAGGCTGACAAAACTGATACTTCAGTTAAGCATGTATTCATTTATTCTTTTACCTGATTATTTATTTCTATACGTTAAATCAAAACATTTACTTTTCAAACATTCACACAAGGGGAAGTTGCCGGTGTTGCAAAATTCCCTCAAGTTTTGCATAAAATCCTCGCTTTTTCCAGGGTTACAGTTGTGGAGAGAATACTGCTGTTGTTCAGCTCCATTTCTGCCACGGTCGAATGGAATGTGCTGTGAGGTTTGCATTACCTCAGATTTTGCCTGTAATGTACAAACAAGGATGAAAGTTATTGTGCAATTGAATCGGTCATTACATTTGTGAGTGACCCCATTTAAACTCGACACTTTATACCTGCATAAATCCAGCATCACTTTTATAGTCTCCAGGGTAAACACTCTGGTGCAGATATAACCACAAAGAACGTAGAACTGAATTAATATTGTTATACTCAACAACAACAAGATTACATTTGTATAGCGCCTTTCATGTCGGGAGGACGTCCCAAGTGCTGGATAGTGTACAGCATTTCAGACCAGAGCTGGGGTCGGGGAGGGAGAAGGGAGGGGAGCAGAAGGGAGGTGATTGATGGCATGGTCGAGGAGGATGGTTTTGGGGTGGGACTTGAAGGAGGCTAAGGTGGGGGCGAGGTATTTACTTTTTTAGGGATGAAGTGTATTCAAGCAGTTTATGGGTCGAAATTGAAACATCTGGTAAGCGATTTCTTAAGAAATGTGTAATTATCAAATTTCTAAAATATGCAACCTGCTGAGGAAAACATTTTTTAATATACGCAATGATTTAGAATTTTTGTAATGCCTTCTACAGCACATCTAACAACATGTGTTAGAAAGTTGATAATAGAACATCTTATTAAAATAAATCTGTTAAGAAATACTACAAAATTCTAAATTAAATGAGTTTCACTCCAAATAAGTGACATTTTTTAACAGCCTTGCCCTATAATATCTGGATAATATCTGGTGCAACAGCAATATCTATTTCTTGTACGTTCGTTTTGATGTTATGGCGCAACAACATGGCAAATGTACAAATGTCTGCCCACAATACTGCAGCTAGATGTTCGATAAAACACTGACTGTGAAACTCTAAGGAATAGGATAACAGCTGCTGGAGGTTGTTACCTAGAATCTGGATTCACCATAACACAAAGGGGCAGCTCAGACTCTAGAGACAGTGCAATGGAGAGCAACGAGATGATCCTCAGTGTTAGAAAATTGAGCTATGAACAATAATTAGATAAGTTAATGCTTTTCAATGTTGAAAAAGGATAGCTTGGAGAAATCACACAGTGATTTCTAAGATATTAAATCAGATTAAGTTTTTATATCCCAGGTTTGGTGGCTATCGCCAGATGCTGTGCAGATTGCAAAACTATTATTGCTGAAGCTTCACAGCTCTCCTTGTTGAAGTCACCATTCGATGGGTGCACTATGTGCTGTGACTATGGTTTACAGACAATGTTGGCAAGGCGATCGCATTAACTGGTGGAGAAAATAGTGTCATTTCCCATATTACGTGCAGCTATTCTGCTAATTACACAGGTCCATATACCATCTGGGGTTCAGAAAATCAGGCCCTCCATTGAAAGGGCATGGTGTAAAAGCAACTTCCAAGTTGTCTGGTCTGTGCTAACATCACTTCCTGTACGCTGTGTGTTCCAAAGATTGCTGGTATTCCAGGAGATCTTCTAATCCTGTGCTCTAAGCACCCAAAGCCAGAAGTATATTGCAATTTTGATATATTGTGGGTCCCTGTTGCAGTTGTGCTATAAATGGACCTGCCCTGTACCAGACACACTAAATTTCCCAATTCAATTTCATTCTCTACATACACTGCAGCTCTCTCAAGCCGACAGCTCAGTTTGTAAACTCCTTAAAACAATTGCCTTGATCCCCTTCTGAATCTCTTGATGTTTTGTACAATTTGATAATGCCATTTGTTAATTCACACCACATTGTATAGATTTAAATTGAATGTATTCACTTTATAATACTGTACACACACAAAGTATAGCGAATTTAGGCAGTTTACAATAGATCAAGACATCATTTGTACCTTAATATGTGGCCATTTTTGTGGGCGTTTCCCAGTCAATTCAATTTGTATTGTGTTCTTCAAAGCGCTTTAAGACATCTCGAAGACCTGGAAAGGCAAGGCCTCAAAATTGCATGCATCCAGATGTAATTACTTGGATTTGCCATAATCATTTCAAATGCAATATGAGTTTAGATGATATCCAGTGGATACAATTGGTTTAAAAATACCATGAACAGTGATATAAATTATAACATGAAACAGTTTGAAACAATCATGATGAGATGTCTAGAAATTAACTTATAAACATCACCAGATGATAATACAAACAAAATGAAGGTCCACAGAGCAACGTCATGGTTTATGTCACTCAGTCTTGAGAGAAGACACTTCAGAGGGGACCTCCTAGAAGTGTATCTTTAGTCATTTTTCTCCTCCCGTCACCTCACTCCTCCCCTAACCCCCCCGCCACCCCCCCCCTCCGACTCCAATCCCCAACTCGAGTGCCATTATTTGTAACCTAACCATTATCATAGGACATGAATTGTGCTAAATACATGTAAAGTATTGTATTGTGTAGATACCACAAAATTTTTCTTTACCCAGAGGATAATTAGTAACCGGAGCAGGTTGGCAGGCAGGACACTGGACTTATATAAATAGCAGATTGATGCAGTGATGGAGGGAAGATGGGTGAGTGTTCTGGAGGATGAGATCAGATGGGTCAAAGGGCCAAACTAATCTTGCCATCTTATGATAGAGGTTTTAGCCAATTTAACCAAAATGAGTTTAGTAACAGAGCGATTAAATAACATAATCTTAAAATAATAATAATAATAATAATAATCCTTGCATTTGATATAGCGCTTTTCACGTCGGGAGGACGTCCCAAAGCGCTTCACAGAATAGACTGTAAAGTGAATTGACTGTATATTTGTGGGCGAACGCGGCAGCCAATTGCGCACAGCAATGTCCCACAAACAGTCGTAGATTGAAAATGACCAATTTATTATTGTTTTTGTTTTTGGAGGGATTATTATTAGGCGTGTGGAGTAAGGAAACTTGCCCAAGGTTTCGCCCTGCCTGGAATTGAACTCAGGTCTCTCACTTGCAAAGCGAGTGCTCTAACCACTGAGCTACAGGACTCCACAGGACTAATAAAGCAGGCAAGTACACATTACTCGGAATGGGAATAATTAAAATGAACCTTCAAATGATTCTATAAAGCTTGATGGTCAATGAATTTCTTGTAATTTGAAAGTTGTCATTTCTTGTAAGTTGAAAGGCTGAGATTTTATGATGAAATACTATAACCGAGCTTGTATATTTTACCCTGGATCAGTGTCTATCCAACCGAAAGTTATTAGCATGGTCATCTTTGATCAAAAAACATTTCCATCATTATGCCCAAATGTTAGTTCAGTTTCCCTGAATATTAAAATAAAATGCTGATTGTAGACGTCAATATATCCTGAAGGTCCTTTTTGATCTTTAAATAGTGAGTCCTGACTGCATTTCAATTGAGGATTGTATTCAAGAGGTCAAGCGTGTCTTGGACCTTTCACACAATGCATCTTACGCCATTTTTATACTAAGGCTTTAAAGGTTTGAAATATGGTAGCAAGTGGCTTTGGTTATTTTGAGTCTCCTCTGTTTTCATATTGGCCCATCATTTCCAGAAGATGCTCTTGGTGGAATGAAGTTTCATGGTGTGCAATATCTGCTATTGTCGTGTAAGTAGCATGTTGACATCAAATATTTATCCATTTATAATAATGTTATCAGAGACTAGGAGATGCACTGGAATATCAAATGACTTTTGGGTAGAGGACATCACAAACATACTTTTTTGCATGGTGTCATTGAATAAGGAGGTGACCAGAGATACGTTCAAAGAAGTAGATTTTTAGGCGGCTTTTGTAGATAGCGAGTGGAGTGAAAAATATTTTTCCCCAAAAATTATCACTACTATTTAGTAATAATATATTATAAACTGGTAGAGAATCACTAATAGTTTTTTTTGAAAAGAGAACTAGACAACATAGAATCATACAGCACAGAAAGAGGCCATTCGGCCCATCATACCTGTACCGGCTCTTTGAAAAGAGCTTTCCAATTCAATCCCACTCCCCCGCTCTCTCCCCTTACCTTTTCAGGCAATGCATTCCAGATCTGAACAACTCGCTGTGTGAAAACATTTCCCTTCACCTCCCCTCTGTTTCTTTTAACAAATATTTTAAATCAGTATCCTCGGGTTATCAGTGGAAATAGTTTCTCCTTGTTCACCCTATCGAATCCCCTCATAATTTTTAAAGCTATGTATACAGCAGTCTATGAAGTCTTCTCTTAACCTTCTCTGCTCCAAGGAGAATAAACCTAACTTATCTACCCTCTCCTGATAACTGAAGTCCCTCATTCCTGGTACCATCCTGGTAAATCTCCTTAGCACCCTCTCCAATGCCTTGACATCCTTCCTAAAGTGTGGTGCCCAGAACTGAACACAGTACTGTAGCTGAGGCCTAACCAGTGTTTTATAAAGGTTTATCATAACTTCCTGATTTTTGTATTCTATGTCCCTAAGTGTCCTGTTTTCCCAGGCTTGAATTTACAGAATCATAGAATCATAAATCTGTACATTGCAGAAAGAGACAATGTGGCTCATTGTACCTTGAGCTCATTGTACATATATTTGAAAAAGAAAAAATGTAAGTGTTTGTGGGGAAAGGGCAAAGGAATGTGACTGAATGAAGAGTCAGCACTGGTACAATGAGCCACATTGTCTCCTTCTGCAATGCATAGATTCTTGATTCATTGGTTTTGTAAATTTAACCCTGGGAAAACAGGACGCTTTTTATTATGATTTTTCTCCAGAGGGGGCTTGCTTTCAGAAACAAACGTGTCATGGAAAAGCAGCTCACAGAACCTTCAGCTTTGTATTATATTTAAGTCTGACCTTTGACTGCTGTGCACATCTTGAAACTCAATACAGAAGTTGTCAGACTTTAGTCATCTTAATGAGATGAGTTGAGACTCATTGATTCCAGACAATTGCTGAGTTTCATTATTCCTTTTGATACACAAATACATCAAATTTGTGGCAAGCATGTTGAGGTCAGGTATGGAAGATTGCAGAGGAAACTGCCTCTCAGTACTCATCCAGGGCTGATTCATTCCAGCATGGGCTGTTATCACGTTCCTAACAGAAATGTTAAAGGATTGGGAGCTCTTTCATCTTTGATTAAGAAAGAAATTACATCATTTTGGCAAAACACAGTTTTCTTGAATAATCACTGTGTAATATTCTGCTTTAATGTTCTGTTTAAATTTTTCCTGACTAAATTAAGCATGTAATAACTACTTCATTACAGATATAAAGTAAAGTGATTAATAATGTATCACAACCTTTTCTTTATAATGAATTGCTTTAACAGTGTGAGAGCTAACTGAGATGAACTTGTATGTAATAAATATTTTATTCAAAAATACCTTTTGTTTTATCCATTAGACTCTTAAATCAAGGATATCAAAGCCTTGAAGAGGGTGCAGAGGAGGTTTACCAGAATGGTACCAGGGATGAGGGACTTTAGTGATGTGAAGAGACTAGAGAAGCTGGGATTGTTCTCCTTAAAACAGAGAAGGTTAAGGGGAGATTTAATAAAGCTTTCAAAATTATGAGGGGTTTTGATAGAGTAGATAGGGAGTAACTGTTTCCACTGACAGGTGGGTCATTAACCAGAGCACATAGATTTAAGATAATTGTCAAAAGAACCAAAGGGGAGATGAGGATATATTTCTTTACACAGAGAGTTGTTACAGTCTGGAATGCATTGCCTGAAACAGTGGTAGAAACAGATTCAATAACAACTTTCAAAAGGGAATTGGATGGGTACTTGACAAGGAAAAATTTGCAAAGATATGGGGAGAGAGCAGGGGAGTGGGACTGATTGGGTAGCTCTTCCAATGAGCCTGTACAGGCACGATGGGCCGAATGGCCTCCTTCTGTGCTGTAAATTCTATGATTCTATGATATTGTGCACTAATAAGCGGTGGTGGGTATGACATGGCCCCTGCTAACATTGACTGAACAACACAGAATACAACTCTCACACAAGTTTTTGAAACCCATATAATCTATCCTATCATTCCAATGCATTGCTGGGTATGCTGCATTGTTAGAGGTCCTGTTCTTTGGATGAGACATAAAACTGATGTCCTGTCTGCCTTGTCTGTGCAGGTGGATGTTAAAGATCCCATAGCACTATCCGAAAAGAGAAGCAAGTTTCTTCCAATATCCCCGCCAGCAATCCCTCAATTAAAATTGGTCATTCAATTATTGACTGTTTGTGAGTCATTGCTGTGCGTAAATTGGTTGTCATATTTGCACACATAATATACAGAATCTCCACTTCAGTGTAAAGCTCTTTGAGACGTCCTCCTCACATGAAAATGCTATATCAATGTATGGATTATTATTAACGGTTGAATATTTCACATCTTTCCTTTGTCCTAATTTCAGAGAGTGCAATTTCTATGGTTCCCAAGGCCTTGCTTCTTGCCAACTTCTGCTGAAGTGCTCTAAGATTAAGCAAGCAGTTTGTGTCCTTCTGGGGAGAGAGTATCCATTCCATTACAGAGAAACGGAAACCATTCGTATGTGGAACTCTCAGTAATGAGTTTCCTCATGTGCGAAACACCCAGCTAACCAAAAAGCAATCTTAACACCACATAGTATGAGGTTTATGACAGTTTTAAAATGCTTCAATGTAAAATTATATCAGTCAGTACTTTTCCAGACTGTCAGGGTTAAAATGGCAACCACAAGGAGACATCGACTTTCTCGCTTGAGTTTAAAGAATCATAAATAGGAGATGACTCATATAAAATGCAATGTCTGACCAACCTCATAGTCTGTTTTGATGAGGTGACATCCTAAATTCACTGTGAAAAGCCATATAATGGAGTCTACCTAAAGACATTTAATAAAATAAGTCATGAGAGACAACTTCACAAATGTATGTCACTGGATACTAGGTGTAAGATATGGATTAAAAATTGTGTGAAGGGAAGGAAGTGGGAGAGCTCAGGCCCCAATGAACATGGAGTGCACATTCTAGTCCTGACACAGGGTAATGTGTGTGGAATTCTCAATCAGATTTGGATACTCTTAAGCATGGTGATGGATTTCTACATGTGCCAAGAAAATATTCTCAACGAACGGTTTTGTGCAATGAGACATTTGTTCGACTTAAAAGGGCCAATCTACAGTAATTCTTTACTTCTGAAGATAGTTCCCAACAAAATGTTTTGGATGGCAGGACTCTGTTGGGTGTAACAGCTCATGCTTTCATATCATATAATGTACTATTCCTTATCTGAAGGTGGTTGCCAAGTAACCACCTTTAGCTATCAAGTAACCCTACCAGCAAGTCTATTCCGGCTTCTGAATTTGCATCCTGAGTCACATTCCTGAATCAAATGAATGGAAGTTACTAGCTTAATATAAAGCTATAAGAAACACCAATGCCTTGCAATAAACTCTTTTCAAACTTGATTCCTTGATACAGATTCAAAATGGTAAACAGGAAACGATGTACGTGAACAACGGCAGTTGGATTCAATCATGATTGAATCATGCTTGATCAGTGACTACATTTTCCGTCCTTCACAATACTCAGAAACAGCTATTTCAAATTTAAATTCAACTTGATGAAAGACGTGACACCATTCACCAGATCAGTACAGATAGACTAGTACATCATTCAGACCTACAGAAAATTGCATTGAACACTATCTTTTGAGAGTAGAGCTCTCACAGCTCTGAATAACTTATAACAGTTACTGGAAGAAATTCCCATTTGGGATTCAGACTTCACTTTAAGAAATCTCATTTGAATCTGTCGTATTTGAACCACTTCCCCTTGTCTTCGGTTTGCTTAGTGTTGCCTTGGTGCCCGTTTTGCAATCTTATTTCATCTAGTAAATAGAATTGATTTAGTTTCAGCCGGAACATCTGAGACTGGCGACATGGCAGGAAGCTAACCTGAGTCTGTTTGTATTCATCCCTTTCAAGATTTCATTGCTAGACCCACCCACTAGCTTTCAAGGTTAAAAAAAAATCTAATTTTCAGCTCAGCTCTGTTGGTTAGAATGGGTTAGAATGTTGGGGACCCAAGCCTCACAACAGGATATAAGCCTACAGTCTAGACCCAGGGGTCTCCAACCAGTCGATCACCATCCGGTGTCACTCTCACATGTGATCAAAAAGACAAGAGGAAGGAGCGATAGAACTGATTTGTTGTTGAGTCCAATAGAAAACAAAGCCACATGCACAAAGTATTTCATGAATCCCGAAATAAAAATATAAACTTTGATGTTAAACTGCAGTAAATATCGGTTCTTCCTTTTGTTTGGGCGAGGGTAACAACAACATCAACAACTTGCATTTATATAGCGCCCCTCACACCGGGTGGCATCCCAGAGAACTTGACAGTGGCGGAACACGACGCCACTGCAGTCAGTCCTGGGGGAGCACTGCATTATCGGTGGTGCAGGCTTTTAGATGTGTGGTTAAACTGCAATCCCCACCAGCTTGCACAGGAGGATGTTAAAGATCCCTTGATCAAAAAACAGGAGGAGGTTTCAGATCTCACAGACGTTTTGGGAACTTTACTTTGTTCAAAATGTCTGCTGAGTTTTCCTAAAAACACTTATTTCATGTGACAGGTATTTACTGTGAAATGCTTCGATATGTTTTAATGTTATATGCGCTGTAAAAGTTTTTTTCTGGAGTTTGAGCCTATCACAATTTATTAGTCCGTCTGCAGGGAACAATCTGGTGAATGGTGTCACATATTTCATCTACTTGAATTTTAAATATCTGTTCCTGATTATTGTGAAGGACAGTAAAAGGAGCCAGCATTAGTTCTTGAATCAATGATCAAATCTGACTGTTGTTCCACTTGCATATCTGTAACTCTGTAACTGTACCTGTAACTCTGGAACATTCTCCCTCAATCCCTCCGCCTCGCCCCCTCTTTCAAGTCCCACCTGAAAACATTCCTCTTCGACCGTGCTTACAGCCAACTCCCCACTCCCCCCAACTTGGAGTCAGGCTCCGCCACTGTTAAGCGCTCTCTGAGACGCTACCCTGTGTGGAGGACGCTATATAAGTGCAAGTTGTTGTTGTTGCATACACCTCTACTGAACAGACTAGATACCATTGTAAAACACTACAATAAAGCAGGATCTGTGTAAAAAGCAGACAACATCTAAGGTTTTTCAGCAGTTTGAGCTCTACATTCTCTCCACAACTCACTAAAGTCTTAATGACAGTGGATGTGATATGTGATTGTCGTCCTAAAGTTTGGTTAATGCTTCAATTTAGCTGTTAAATGCTTTTAGCCTGGTTCACTCTCAACTCTGAATCAATCGGTTGCACCACCTGATGATATCTCTGTAATCTATTCCAACCCATTTCTCCCTCTCCTCTCTTGCTCTACAAGCTCAGGTCTACTGCAAGTTCTACTACACTTATCCCCTCTATCCCACCATAAACAAAAACCTCTTTGGAATTCCTTCCCAAAGTCCCACCATCCTGCTTTCAAATCTTTTCCAAGATCATATCTCTTCATTAGTGTTTTCAGTTGCCTTCTTCCTACCCCGTTTTTTTTTGCTTAGATTTACACTCCATCTCTTTGAACTGCTTTGAGACACTTTCCAACTACTTATTCAGAAGTGATTATGGGTTCATGTCTCACATTGTAACATGAATTTGTAATCAATGCTGACATTGCAGTGCAGTGTTGGGCAAGCACTTTATTCGTCGAGATGCCATTCTTTGAATGAGATTTTAAAGCAAGCAACATTACTGTGTTTTTTCAGATGGCATTAAACATTCCATGACACAATTTGAAAAGAAAGCAAATGATGTTCTCACCAGCATATCCCCCAAATGCTGCAGAAGCAGTCACTACACTTGACAGCAATTACAATAAAGCGCTCTGAAATGTTTCAACGTGATAAGACGCTATAAACATCCAACTTGTTTATTTCATACCATTAAACAAATGAATTCATTGTAATCAATTCAAACCACTTCTGTCGGAATCAAATTGGACATTAAGGGCAGGGCAGCACCTCCAAACAACGTATTGATTCTCGGATAGGAATAAATCTATACTGAAGTTTGGAATTGTAAGCTGCTCTAAAGGGCTGACATCTGGAATCTGCATGCAGTGAAGTGGAGATGAATCCAGTTAACCTTGTTCTTTTAAGTATTTCTAGACATTTAATGGGTGAATTTGAATCATCTGGAGACATGTTCTAATGGTTTCTGCAGGTGATTGCTTTTCACTGTTTCACTTCACATAATTCCTGAGTAATTGCAGCTTCCAGTCCTTGCTTGCTTTTGCTTTCAGCAGCTGCTCTCCTACTTTTTTCAACCTGCATTCTCTCATGTAAGATAATAATAATAATCCTTATATTTGATATAGCACCTTATCATTCATTGAGACATCTCAAAACACTTCACAGAATATATTGCAAAGTGAATTGACTGTGATTTTGTGGGTGAATCACGGCAACCAATTGTGCACAGTGTTGTCCCACACACAGTCGTAGATTGAGTGACTGCAGAGGTTATTACCCCCAAAAAGCTATCCGACAATCAACTGACAGCCATGTTCTGACTTACTGCTAGGTAAATAGAGGATTAAAAGAATCTGCCTAAAGTTTCACCCCGCATGGGAATCGAACCATTCGCTTTGCGAGACAAGCGTGCTAACCAATACGTTATGGATCTCCAAGCTGTTTAGAACAAAGGGGCACAGCAAAAAACAAGTGTGCAATTTTGGAAAGGTATTGCTATGATTACAGGCTCAGTGCCATCATTTCAAAAACCCAATTCTGGCAAAATCTAACTCATTTAGAGCTGGAGAATTCTTTTCTTCTGAATTCTTTTAAGGTTTTATATTTTAAAAGAAAATTGGCATCTTCATTTGAAAAACAATCTGCACAGAGTTCAAGAACATTTCACATTTTGCTTCTGTGTGAATTGGTAGATAAAACAGTTAACAGCTTGCTGGCCTATTGCATTTAACAAAGGATTGGATAAAAAAAAACCAGCGTAAGTCTTCAATCGAAAACTGAAAATAGCCCATAGCACAGAAACTGGGAGCAGCTATCAAACTCAGAGTTACAGGAAAGGTTGTGTTTGTCATTAATTGCAATTGTAAATGTTCAAGTATGTCTGAGAAAAGAGCAGATATAATTCTTTTTTTCTCTCTAAATCAAAAGTTGACTTATTTTTCGGTGCAAGCTAATGAGCTTCAGTCAGGTCAACGATTTATTAAAATAAATATGATGGCTAGGTCTCAAGCCACAATCAATGCACATTAGAAGCTTAGTAACCAAGAAGTGGTATATTTTGGGTAATGGTATAGTACTTACCAGCTAGGACCACCTTACCCATTAGATCACAAGACATCTCTACATTACCAAGTTTCCTTTATAAGTCAAACAAGCTCGCCAATCATTGACAAAAAAGCTTTGGATTACTGTGGATCTCTCTGGCTTTGCCAGATGTGAGTCTGGTTCAGTCGACAACACACTCACCTCTGAGTCAAAAGGTTATAGGTTCAAATCCCACATCAGGCTTAGACTAGTTAGGTTAGTCTAGGTTGACACTCCAGGGCAGTGGCAGTGGAGCACTATATTGTCAGAGGTTCAATAATAAACCAAGGTCCTGTCTGCCTGTTCATGTGAGATTTCACCCAACTGAGATTTTTCGCTTCATGTTATATTTGCTGCTCATATTTAATTTCCATTTGTATATGCACAAGTTCACATTGTTTCCCCTCATTTACAATTCACCCAACCTTATTGGCCAAATGCAAGTTGATCCTGACAAAAATCTCTCTGCTTGCTAAGAACATCTTAAATTTCATCACAATTTTTTTATTTGATGTTAGTTTACTCTGCCATTTAAATGAAATAATGCCACAGCCCATTCTGTAGCATGCTTGACTTACTGTGAACTTGAACATGTAACACAAATTATTCATAATGCCAATTGTTAATAAAAGAAAACACATAAAAGCTCCTCTCAATTACAAACTCTTGCTCAAGTATGCAGTCTGTATAGCTCTCAAAGATTACATTATAGAGAGGATTTCCTCCATGTAACCTGTAACCTTGTATGGTGAATTGCCCAGCTATATACAATCATTCATTGCTTGTGCTATATTAAATTTAAATATCACCATTGTTTCTATTTAAAACTTACTTACTGAATCGTATAATGAGCACAGCGTGCCAGTATATATTATGCTCTGTCATTCACAAACAAATCTCAACTGTGATGAAATTTGCTTCCTTGAGTGGTATACTAAACTGTACAAGTTTTTCACAACTCTTAAAAAAAGAAGCATCCTGCGATCAGGAGATAAATGGTTTGTCACCTGTTTGGAATGAGAACACTTACACGTCCTTGCTGCAACCAAGCCTCTGCCCAGTGGAGTTTGCATTTACCAACCTGCAAAAGGCAACACTGAAGAATTTGGATAGAAGATGAATGTAATGATGAAACATGGCTTGTGTCATGTGGGAAAGTTAATAATAATAATAAGCCTTGCATTTGATTTAGCGCCTAATCACGTCTTCGAGACATCTCAAAGCGCTTCACACAATATACTGTAAAGCGAATTGACTGTAATTTGTGCGGGTGAAACATGCAGCAAATTCCAAACACAAGTGTCCCATTAACAGGCGTGGATTGAGTAACCAAATTATTTATTTATTTGTTTATTTTAGCTCATTTGGGCAACTTAGTTGGCAAGTGGGTTTCTGTTCTTGCAGCTTTGTTTGCCAGCCCCCCAAAATAATGTTAACAAGAGTGATTAGAAAAGTTTCTTATTCCAGCTGCAGTGTTTTTTTTCAGAATGACCTTCAAAAAGGATTAAATCACCATAAGCAAGGCTGTCATATTTTAGCATTGAAATTACAGCACAAAGAATGTCATTTAGTTTTTTGAACTTATAGTGAAACTGCTTCCTCCACTGACTCTCTATCAAATGCAAGGATTATTGGTAGTATTATTAAGTTTCTTGCATTTCCATTGTTTCTCTTCAAATATTAAGGTAACATTTTTAGACTGTATAATATTTATCACATTGAACAGTGAAGCTGTTCTCAATGGTGAGGTCCATGGTATTGGACTTCCAATTCACAGATTGCAGCCTTCATCTGCAGTTAGCAATTTAGTGAACAAAACTCAAAATGCTGGGATGCCACTAACAGACTTTCAAATTCAACCTTGCAGACCCAGATTCTGTGACTTAACCATTGAAATCAGTGTTGTGGTAAATATCACGTGTAATGCAAAATTCACCCCTCTCCCCCACTGCAGTTCCCTTTTAAAGGTTGTTACAGTCTTAGCTTCAATAGCCACTTGAGGCAAAGCATTGCATGGCATGTTCCATCGTGAAGATGCTACATTAAAGAAATCCACCAGTTGATCGGGACGGAAATGCAATCAAAATCAATTTGACAGCTGTTTTTTGGAAGCACAGAATGAAAAGCTCAATGACAGCCTGGATGATCAAGCAGAGTCTTCTCTGGCCACAGGTAGACAAATTGAGCAATGAGGAAACAAATCTTTTTCTAATACTTTATGTAGAAAAGATCACTTTATAGCTTTGGAGAAATGAAATGCTATGACCAATTAAATAATACTACAGTACTTGCATTTCGGCTGTTTTGTTTGCTCAAAATACACACAATCACATCACTTTACAATACATTCTGTGGAATGCTTTGAAACGTCTCAGTGATGTGAAAAGGTGCTATATCAAATGCAATGATTATTATATTACTTTATATAATGTTGAAACATCTTAAGGAGCTTCACAGATACTGTAGTCGTAGGCAAACATAGCAGCCATTTTGCACACAGTAATGTCCCACAAAGAGGCAGAGCCAATTTATCTGGAAGGTTGTTGCCAAGGGCATCAGGAGGAACTCCCTTCTCTATCGATTAGTGGCCTAGGACCAGGGATATGTTCAGTTGTAAACTGAAGATCCCATGGCAATAATCAAAACAAATGTTTTTCCAAAGGTAATGTTTGGAAGGAAGAAGAATAAAATTAACCAGTTGCATTCAGGTACAAAGATTATGTATTGGCTGCAGGTACCCTCAAAGCAGTGAAACCTTCTTCTACCCTCATCAAACCTCCGGGAATGGAAAATGGCATCTAAATCAGAAGCGATTCAAATAGGCCAAGTTTTGGCACTGGAGCAATTACAACAACAACAACAACAAAATTACATTTGTATAGCGCCTTTCACGTTGGGAAGATGTCCCAAGACGCTGGACAGTTAGTGTTTCAGACTTTCAATTAACATGAAACAGGTAAATTCAAGTGAGTATTAAAGCTCTTCAAAACCTGCCTGAAGATCTTTCTTTTCGACCCCACTTTTTACACCCTTTCCTCCATCCACTCCCTCCTCAGCTCGCCCCACCCCCATCTCAGGCTCCCAGTCAGCTATGTGAAGTACTTTAAGACATCATCCCCACTTTAAAGGTGCTACATAAATGTAAATTGCTGTTATTGTATTACTTTGCAGTTCAATTTCTGGTTCATCCTGAAATCTAAATTCTATACAAATGTAGATAAAGGCAAAAGGTTAAAGAAAGATATAAATTCTAATTAAAACATTTTCAATGAAGCATTTAATTGTTTTCACTGAGCAAGTTCAAATGTTCAATAATATCCTGCAACTGCTTCTTGCTCCCATTGACAGATAGAAGGTCATGAGAAGCAGGGAGCCATAGAACCATATTGTGATGGGAGATGGACATCTGGTAAAAATCAATTAGTCTTATTGACTAGCTTAATCACTGATATTCTTTAAATAGGCGTCCATTGAAAGAGATGCTTAACACTGACAAGCACTTGGCAAGCAATATCATGTGTATGCTTTACTGTATATTCTTTAATTTGTAATTCAGCCATACCCAAGCCAGCGAGAGGCTTTCAAAATAGTGCTTGAGAGACTACATTCTGATAGCCTGACTGATGCACTATTTTGTGGAGACCAATATGTTGCGCCATTGGGCAGATCATCAAGTTACTCCCTTTACAGTGATATTTTTAAAAATCCTTGCAGTTGATGTGCAGGCGCCTTATCACGTTGTTGAAATAGCTCAAAGCGCTTCCCAGGATTTACTGTAAAGTGTAGTGATTGCGTATTTGTGGGCAAACAGAACAGCCAATTTACTCACAGCCGTGAAGTGAATGACCAATTTTATCTGAGGGATTGTTTCTCAGGATACCGGGAGAAACTGTCTTCTGTTTTTGAGTAGTGCCATGGGATCTTTAAGTGTTGTCTGTCTAGCTATAAATTGTTTCAAAATTTAAAACGATAAAAATAAAACAGAGAATCAGATGTGGCGAGAGCAGGAGGAGAATAGGACAACTTGGGGAGCAGAGATGAAATGTTTAAATTTTTAAAAAAATTAAAACTGTGGTATTAATATTTCTTTTATTTGTTTAAGGTTAAAATTTACAGTCATAAAGCTAGTATTGATGTTCCAACAGCTTTATATTGGTAGCACATTTTGATATATCTCTCTATTGCTGATCAGCTGCAAGCTTGCATTTCAGGCAGAGCAATGTCTGTAGTCAGTTACAAGTGGCAAATGAAATAGGTTAACGTGTTTGCAGTAAGTACAGTTCATAGTGAAAGTTTGCAGGGAGCACTAAAATTACTTTAAACAGTGAAATGATGCATATTCATATGACAATTATCAATACTGGCTTATTTGAATCGAGCCCCGATGTGGAGTAATTTTTTTTCAGCCTCCCACATGTGAGTGAGGTTACTAGGTCACAATTTTGGACAAGTTTACTACTGATAATATTCACATCAGGACAAAATGCATTGTTGCAGCAACGTAAAACATGGATCGCCAAAGCCACAGCGTTGAGCTGCTTCTTGCACAGCCTCAAGAAAGTGTACAAACCAAACCCAGGAGAGCGTATTGTATTAGAACATACTAATCTGTGCAGCATGGAGAAGTTGCCAGCCTTGCGACCTCACACGTATGCATGCTGAAGGATTTCTTTGGGCGGCTGATAGCATAAAGTTGAGCATTTGTTTGTCACTTAATTATGAATGAATAAACAAATACCCCCAAAAATAATACTCACAATTGTTGCAGCACCTTTCATGCTTTCATGTGAACTTACAGTCAGGCTCCACCACTGTTAAGCTCTCTGAGACGCTACCCTGTGCGGAGGACGCGATATAAGTTCAAGTTGTTGTTGTTCATGTCCAGGGAGTGGGATGGATGTCTAAAAGTGCTTCACAGGATATACCATAAAGTGTAGTCACTATGCATTTGCAAATGAATGTGACACAGAATTCATGTAATGTCTCAAAAACAGTTGTGTCCCAACTGTGCCACAAACATTATAAACTTCTCTTTGTAAACAAGTGAGTGATTCTATGCAGTAAGAAACTATAATTTGTACCTGTGTATGTATGTGTGTATGTGTCTGATATTTATTTTTACTGTTCCATTTTTACTGTTCTCTACTGTTCAAACGTGACGTCAGGACTTGAACTCACATTGTCTAAACCGACGCTCCAATGCAACACTGGGTGTGTGTTGCATTGTTGGAGACGCCATCCTTCAGA
Source organism: Callorhinchus milii (assembly GCF_018977255.1). Taxonomy (NCBI): domain Eukaryota; kingdom Metazoa; phylum Chordata; class Chondrichthyes; order Chimaeriformes; family Callorhinchidae; genus Callorhinchus; species Callorhinchus milii. The sequence continues at coordinate 20,181,520 of NW_024704742.1, read as the reverse complement.
TGAGACGTTAAAATGTGGTCCCGCCTGCCTGTTCAGATGGACATTAAAGATCCCTTTGCCCTATTTGAAAAGAGAGGGAAGTTTTTCCCTGTCTCCTGGGCAACAATCCCCCAAATAAAATTGGTCACTCCCTCCATGGTTGTTAGTGGGCCATTGCTGTGCTCAGTTGTGCTGCCGTATTTGAGTACGAATACACAGTCCTATGTAAATCCTGTGAAGTGCTTTGAGATGTCCTTCCGACGCTATAAGGCACTACACCAAATGCGAGGATTATTATCACTGAAGTGTTTCTGAATGGGGTTGTTATATTAAGCCACTGACTGAAAAATTTCGGAGACGTTTTATGCCATGGAGATTCCTGGGTCTGAGCTAAGACTGTTTGAATTGATTTTGTTTAGTGGTCTTAACTGCTAGCACAGAGCAGAGAGCTATCTTACTGAAACAGGTGCCGGAGATGAAATAACAACAGCAGTGCTAACAAACTGAGCTGTTTGAAAACAAGAAGATTTTGTATTAATCACTGCTGATTGCGTTGTATTGTTGAATTTGTCCTCTCAAGTCCAACCATTACTGACACATTTGCTGATTTAAACTGCTTATTTTCATTGCCTACCATCCCTTGCCTGTCACGTAAATGCAAAAAATTTTTGCACTGAACAGATGCATAGGAAAACCTAATGTGGCTGCAATACCTTGATAGTGGAACACAAAGAGAAAATAGATAAAGATTACAATAGTGTGCGATCAAATAATGTTATGCTTCTAGCTTTCTTTTCTTTTTGCCATATCTGAAGCCAGTTGTGCTCAAACCAAGTACTTAAATTCTGCACCTGCAGCAGACACCAATGCTAAACGTACTCAGCAGTTATACCACAGTTTAGTAAAACACAGACATACCATGGCATGAGTGCCAGAGTTATGTTATCTTAGTTTGCCTCCATGGAACTATTGGATCTGGTTCAAAATAGTCAGAAGGGAAGCATCATATTGTTATGCATTTGATTGCATTTTCCATGTGAACAAAATGGATTTGAACCACTTTTATCAATTAATATAAGTAACTGGCAGTGATTTCAAATTCCTCAGCAAAGCTGAATTATGTTACGATTGGGGACATTGAGGTGGGTTTTTGCGAATGGGGAATTCGAACATAAGCCAAAATACTCATGTTCATTAGTTAAGTGCAGCTGAACATGTATGGATCAATTACGCCATTAAGCTGGGTTTAGAAATACCATCTCCCCCTCCCCCACCTCACCCCATACAACTCATTAAACCACCAAGAATGTTATGTGGATTAGACACACATGTTACACTGTTGCACACTGAACCTACAAATACACAAAGAGAAAGCTAGACTAGATGTACACATGAGGGAGAAGGAAATAGAAAGCTATAGGAGGGAGAAAAGAATGGGTGGAGACTCATGTAGAGTATAAACACCATCAAAATGTACAAGTTGGCTAAAGTTTTTACTTGTCTGCATTGCTATCTAACCTTCAAGCTGTAAAACTGTGGCGAAGAATACATTTGAATGCAAATTCAGTCAAATGCAAACTAATAAAGCAGTCGGAAGGGACAAGTTTAGAGCAGTCTGGAAATTGTGTTCATCCTTAGTTTATGCCACCTAAATTTCAGCCTTGTAACGTGATAAATCAAATAAGTCTACGCCCATTTTTTTTTGCTCAAGTATTCTGAACAAATCACAAAAGGCTGCTTTACTTCTGCTGTAAGCTATCATTGTAGAATTTATGATTGGAAAAAACACACACAAAGAATGGCACTGTGCTATACTAACTGTCATTTTGTTTTTGATCAACCGGATGTCGAACGCATTTGGAAACCCATCAACATGTTTAAGAGTGTTCAAATCAGACTGAAAGTTCTTAATATGCATGGCATGGCACTCGTGGAGTCCTGTAGCTCAGTGGTTAGAGCACTCGCTTTGCAAGCGAGAGACCTGAGTTCAATTCCAGGCAGAGGGCGAAACCTTGGGCAAGTTTCCTTACTCCACACGCCTAATAATAAACCCTCCAAAACCAAAAACAATAATAAATTGGTCATTTTCAATCTATGACTGTCTGACTCATCGCAGAACCTAAGTAAGCATGGGCTGCTCGCACGCCTCTGTTTATCTAGTAGTAAGTAGGAACTCACTTGTTAGTCGATTGGCGGATCGCTTTCCGGGGATAATAATCCCTTCAAAATAATTATAGTTTGGTCACTCAATCCATGACTGTGTGTGGGACACTGCTGTGCGCCGCATTTCGCCCACAAATATAGTCAATTCACTTTACAGCATATTCTGTGAAGCACTTTGAGACGTCTAGAAGACATGAAAAGCGCTATATCAAATGCAAGGATTATTATTATTATTATTATTATAACAGTCTCCAAATTAAATTACTTTGAATTCCACTTACACTGAAGACCACAGGGGTTTGGAAAAAGGGCTGGTAAGTGGGACTGAAAGCGTTATCTTTGAGGGAGCTGACACGGACACAATGGGCCGAATAGCCTTCTACTCTGCTGTAAATTTCTATGAGATGCCCTCTGAGTGATATTTCAAAGAACGAGGATATTTAATAAAATCCTGGGGGAAAAAAAATGAGGCTGAACAATTCTGAACTGAAATCACGATAAAGAAAATATGATGCTGTTTGCATTTGATCAGACCAAAGAAAACTCATATCACAAAGGGATAGGAGAGGAGACTTAGTTGAGGTTGAGGCAGAATCCATATTAGCTTTTAAGAGGGAGCTAAGGGAGGTATGTGCCTGAAAAGCAGAAATGTAAAAAGGTATGGGAAAAAGGCACGACAATGCTTTGTTCTTTCAGAGAGCCAACACAGGTTATGTTCCCCTCAGTAGATATACCCACACACACACACTTCATAAAGCTTTGAGTCTCTCGGGTGCTATAGCAGACTTTGTAACTGTCAGTGTGGAAGTGTGCTAAGGTGAGGGCAAGTAGTGTACCTGAGAATGAGGGGTATAGCCTGTGCAGCATAAAGGATCCACTCCAGCTTCTCAAACTCCAGGACAGAAAGGAGAAAAAAAAGAAGCCTGAGGACAAGCTGTTTGGCAAGTTCAAGGCTGTTGTCATCATCCTTCAACAGCAACAACAACAACGTTACATTTGTAAAGCACCTTTCATGTTGGAAGGACATCCCAAGGCCCTGAATAGTTGGGGATCAGGACCTGAAAGCGGGGGGGGGGGAGTAGGGGTCACGTGAATGTAGATGGCTATTGTATTTGAGCATCATTGTCAGTTACTATTTGAGCAGAGTGGGAACCTTGAACGAGAGAGAGCATAAGAGGAATTGCAGGATTCTGGACACCAAACCCAGGTGTCTGCACCCTTCCATGCGCAAGAGGTAGTGAGTCATGTCTGTCTCTTTCACAGCCATACGATTCAGATTAAGATTTGCCCCATGTTAATAAACTGCATGATTCGTAAACCAAGTCTGTCTCTGTGCATTCAATGCCCACTGGTCCTGGTGATCATGCAAGTCACGGTATTATTTCATTCCTGACACATCTATTAACTTTGACACTGTGTCAGTGGTCATCTCAGTCCTAATTCATCATCTTTCAGTCACGAGTTTCAAAGAAGAATGTCAGCTTGATCCATTCAGTGTATTTTCCAGCAAAAGATATTATGATAGAAACTCAGTCTTCCAATCCAACATTTGAAGTTACTTACTTACTTGTCTTGTCCTCAATATAGCTACCAAATTGCTTTAGACATCTACCATCATTCTCTGTCACACTGATATCCCTTATCATCATGAAAAATTCTATTGATTATCAGTTAAGCCTAAAAACTTTTCTATAATATAAAAAATAAAATGTTAGTAGACTTTATGTGAACACGATGTTGTAAGAACGACACAAATGTACCAGCTGGAGGTACTTTCCTGCGTCAGCCTGGCTCAGTTGGTAGCACTCTCATCTCTGAGCTAAAAGTTTGTGGCTTGAAGCACCAAGTCGTAGCTTTGAGCTCAAGGCCAAGGCTGACACTCCAGTGTAGTTGCTGAGATGTGCTGCATTGTTAGAGGAGAGATCTCATTAACTGAGATCCTTTTTGCCTGTTCAGGTGGACATTAAAGAACCCATGGCACTATTTGAAAAAAGAAAGAAAGGGTACTTTCTTCCGATGTCTTGACCAAAAATCCGCCCCATTTAAAACTGGGAAATTGATCATTATGGCTGTTTGTTGGACAGTGCTGTGTGCAGATTGGCTGCTGTGTTCACTTATAAAATCCAGTCACTACATTTCGCAATAATTCCAGTGAAGCCTTGGAGATACCACAACAATGTGATAGGGCACTAGATGAAATGCAAGCCACTTAATAAAACACCACCATTTTTAAAGTCAAAATCAAAAACTCTTCACATTTCGACATACTAAATCTGGATTTTCAACCCCTGCTCTGACCTCCAAGTGCACCTATCTCAATTCAAACAATGATTTCACCTATCACAGTTGAATTGAATATGATTTTTATAATAATAATGATTGTTGTATTTGATATAGTGCCTTTTATGTTGAGAGGGCGTCTCAAAGCACTGCACATGATTTATTGTAAAGTGTAGTGACTTTGTAGACAAATTGATGTACAGCAATGTCCCATAAACAACTATCAAGTTTATGACCAATTTTGTCTGGGGGTTAGTTGCCATGACTCATTCAATAAAACTCCTTTCTCTTTTCGAATAGTGCCTTGGGATCTTCAATGTCCACATGAACAGGCAGTCAGATCTTTGGTTTAATGTCTCATACGAAGGATGGCACCTTCCACAATATACCCGCCCCACTGCAATGGGTGAATAATTGTGATCTACCTGACTAAATCAAGAATTATTCATCCAATGCAATGCTGTGGGTGTATTGTCCACAGTTGTTTTCAGCCTTGTTAAATTCCTTTAAACAATATAATAAGCCGGAGGATAAATATTTATGCAGAGCTAATGTTTTCTTGCTCTGATTTAGCCGCAAGACCTGTTTTCTCCAGCTTGGTGTTTCAGTGTTGGGAGTACAGAGCAGTTCACATGATTTAGGAGTGAGCTCTTTCGATTGTCAGTTTTATTTTAGTGTCAGAAGTAGAACACTTTGTGTAGTTGCTTGATTGAACTCAATGATTAAACTTCATTAAACCCACTGCACTTAAAATCCTCTGACACACCGGCAGCCAGGCTGCTCCTTCTCCCACGATTGTCGGGATCGTTCAATTTTGCTGATGCTGCCTTGTCTGTTTTAAGCAGGTAATCCACTTGAATTAGTACCTTTGAACCTACCTTTCATCATCCAGAGTATTGAATTGTGTCTTTCATTTCCCTGAGAGGGCACTTTATCTTCCCAAATTTTATCTTCTCTAATTTTATTTTGTTTTAAATCTCAGCAAAGCTATGTTGTCAATGTTCTGTATACAATAAACGGTCCTGAGGAAGAAGGGTTGGCTGGTGTCATGAATGAGAGATTGATGATGGGTTCCACTATTCTTTCTGTCATTTTCTGCCAGCTTCTTCATTTCCACATTTTAAATGAATGTCTTCTTTATTCTCACTGTTTTCAGAGTTACGATTAGATTTTATTTGGCAAATAAGCAAAAAGCATTAACATATTTTAAAAGGAAACATGATGCATACTTGAGGGAGAAGGGAATAGATGGCTGTAGAAGAGGGGAAGTGGAGAGGTGGAGGCTGAAGTAGAGTATAAACACTGACTAGTTCGGTTGAATAGGTTGTTTAAGTATTGAAACATACTTTGTAATTCAGATGGCTCATAAACATAGAACCAACATGACAGCAAAATCCAAAGAGGGAAAGAAGGATTCTCTCCAATTGTTGCCTTTAAATCCCTGACTGGCAGATTTCTTGCTGTTATAAAGGAATAGAGGTATTATTCTGGCTCAGTTGGCAGTGCTTTGCCTCTGGGTCAAAAGGTTGTGAGTTCAAGCCTCACACTGGGACTTTAAGCTTATAGTCAAGGCTGATATTCCTGTGCAGTGTTGGGGGAGAGCTGAATTGACAAAGGTACTGCCCTTTCTGAATCTTCAGGTAGTTGATAAAGATCCCATGCCATTATTCAAAAAGGGAAAGGAATTTCTTCCAATCTCCAGGCCAAAACAACTTCAGCTAAAAATTAATCATTCACTTCTTGACTTCTTATGGAGCAGTACTATAATAATAATAATCCTTGCATTTGATATAGCGCTTTTCACGTCTTCTAGACGTCCCAAAGCGCTTCACAGAATATACTATAAAGTGAATTGACTGTATATTTGTGGGCGAACGCGGCAGCCAATTGCGCACAGCAATGTCCCACAAACAGTCATGGATTGAAAATAACCAATTTATTATTGTTTTGTTTTTTGGAGGGATTATTATTAGGCTCTGTGTGGAGTAAGGAAACTTGCCCAAGGTTTCGCCCTGCCTGGAATTGAACTCCGGTCTCTCGCTTGCAAAGCGAGTGCTCTAACCACTGAGCTACAGTACTCAACTTACTGTGTGTAAGTTGACTGATGTGTTCATCTACAAACCCAATTTGCACTAAAACTCTGTGAAGGGCTTTGAGATGTTTTGACATTATGGGAGCCATATCAAATGCACGGATAATGATTACAGCACTTCATATTCTTTGACATGATTCTGGATTTCAGGAAATCAGACACGGATGCTTACCAAAGTTACACATTAATATCCAATCCTCAGCTCAAGCTACCAGTTTAAATTTAAATTGAGCTGGCAAGTTTTTTTCCTGTGATAGGGTCTCCTGAGTCCTTTCCTTGGTTCATGTTGGTTTCTGTTTGTTTATCTGTTGGAGACTGACTGGCAAACTTTGTTAGGTCTCCTGTGGGATTGTGAGATACAAATACATCAGACTTCCAGGATGAGCCTAGGATCAGCCAGTAGACTAGAGTCTTGCACCAAGGAATCAGAATCTCTTTGTCTCTGATGACATGCCATGGTACGGAGGGAATATACCTGACTCCTCAGCAGCAGGAATTGAGACAGAAGAGTTCTTATAGACACCTAGGATGTGCTCCCAGCACCTGAGGCTCTAGTTGATGGTAGGACTGATGACCACAGCTGTGACCTGCAATCATGGCTCCAGCAATTTAGGATGAGGGAGCGACGATATGATGCTCTGTGAAAGAGCCAATCTATTATTCTTATTGGAGGTCAGGGAGACATATTCTACTCACAGTACTTTTCCCTCATGTTTCACAGGTCTGTCTGCATTCTCTCAACCATTCCTTCACTTGGCTCATGCACCCAATTAAACCGCTGATCATAACGGGAGCAGCATGCAACAGATAGTCTTTCCATCTTCACTGACACTTTCCTTCAGAGATCTGAGGTACTTTGACCAGCTGAGAAAAATGATGTTATTAACATCTGCAGTAGTAACTAATGGCACTGCTGTCTGAAATGCTACTCAGTTCAAAGCTATGAAATATTCCCAATAACGTTGGTAATGCTGACTTGTTCTAATAACAATTTGTTACATGCAATGAAGTGTTTAAATCTGTAAGAGAAAATGATCAAAACAGATGTTAATAAGTGTTCTTACTATGTAAGAAACCATTATGGCAATGAACATTGTTCACATGACAGGCTTCTGCCTTTGATTCTAAGATATGAATGTTAACAGTGATTATTAAAAATAACAAATACAAATTATAATACTCCATAATGTAGTAGTCTGTCGATAAAGCTGCATAAAGTGAATTTAGTAGAGATATATTAAGCTGTCTCTCACACAAATATAGTGTGAATTTAATCAAGAGTTATTGATCCTCCAATAATTAGCCACAAGCATCTTTTAACAAAGCACCCACACAGAATGAAAACAGTCATCTGAAATATTTAGCACCTTGCTTCCAACACAATGTAATTATTTAGTTATAGAATCTAGTTAGCACCGTAAACAACTTGTGGTCAGAAAAGCTTTACAGCTTTTATATCTTCTATCAAACATGAACTGAATTGAGTGTTCTGTTAAAAATAACCCCAAGCCTTAAAAGAAAAGATATTAGCAAATTAAAGGCATTACAAACAAATAAGCATCAATCAGAGCTGTATGAGTGCAGTGTATAGCTGAATAACTTCAATTTAATACGTTTTCCTAAAGCTCAAATTGCTTGCGGTGTTATGGTAAATGTTCACATTAAGTTTAAAAAAACAGTCACTCAATATATCTTGTGAATGCTTTGAGACATCCTCGTGACAAAAAAGTTTCAATACCAAATGTAAAGATTATTATTTTAAAAATTGACCACTAAACAGCTTTGACTTTGTTTTAATATTGCAGTGTGTACAGGGTGTTAAAATGTCATCACTTTGTTGTGCCATCAAGTTGTGAAGAACAATATAGTGGAAATTCCTGGAAGGGATTATTTGTGAAACTACTTTTACAGCGAAAAAGAAATGAAAACCTGTCCCTGTTTCACCAGTGGGAAGCAGAACATTTTTACTACACAAAATGTGGAAATTTAAGGTTAGTATATTTACAATCCTGTTCAAACAGAACTTCAATGCACACAATGTATATTTATTGGTATACGCTTCCCATTTGTTGTGCTTTAATTCATTTTAAGTCTTCACTTCACAGATATTTTTCCAATAATGCTGTGCGCAAATTGGCTGTCACATTTGCCTACAAATGTCTACACTATGCAAAATACAGTCACTACACTGCCGTAATTCTTGTGAAGGGCTTTGAGCCATTTTGAAAGATGATATAATACAATATCAACTGCTAGATTATTATATTATTGCTTGCTAGTTGATGATCCATCAACTTGCATGGATGCACGCGTCATCTTGTTTTTTTGTTTGACTCCCAAATGTCCTTTAAACCCTACATCCGTGCTCTGACCCGCTCAACTTCCTCCACCTCTGACTGTCTCCACCACTATGTGTCCCCACCAGCAAACAAGATCCCCATCCATGCCTATTTATTAAGGCCAGGCTTGACTCTGCCAACGCACTGCTCGCCAGACCCCAGCTTTTCTCTACGCAAGCTGCAGACTTTCCAGAACAATGCAGCACTTGTTCTTCCCGAAGAAAGGCTCCACAAGCCCTATCACCTCCATCCTTGCCCAGCTCCACTGACGCCTCACCCACAGCAGGTCGAATTCAAGATCCTTCTCCTAACCTCTTCATCCCTCCAGAATCTCGCCCCATCCTATCTCTGTGACCTCCTCAAACCTTGCCTGTCTGACCGCTCCCTTTGCTCAGCAGTCTGCTTCATGCCCCCAGCCTACCTGCCTTTCAGCATGCAGTCTCTGGCACTCCATCCTGGAACCCCTCCAACTTTTCAGTGTTGAATTGTATCTGCTATTCATCTTCCTATATCCTTTTACAAATATGTGTTCCCTTTTCCACAATTCATTACCTGCCATTCTGACAGGGAGCAATTCTACTTGGGTCTAGATTTATTCGGTTAAGAATAAATCTAGACCCAGGTAGAATTTATTGTGTCCAGAAATTTCATGGAATTCGGACTTGACTTTAAAGTTAGTTTCCATAATTCTTAAAAGAAACTTTCAGAAAAGCAACATCAAAATTAGGACTGTACAGTATTTGAGAATTTGACAATGTTTGGATACAGTAAAATGTTACATAAATAGAATAAATTTAGATGCCAGTGGAATTTCTCCCCTATCACTTCTGACAGCATAAAAACTCTTTGAGAAATGAAAGGGTTTTACGAAGGTTGTGACTCCGAGTTTTCTCTTTACCTTTACCTTTGGGGGACAGAGACATGAATAGAACTATAGTAGAGAAAAGAGTTCCTGTCATGAGAAAACATATTGATATCCAGAAAGCCAAAGGTGCGGAATTGTGTTAATTGCCTCCAGAATACCATGTGATATGATTTATCAGCCACGACATGGACTTCAGTGATTAAATGCTTTGAATCCCACAACTATTACCTGTCCTCTGTTCAAATTAGGGAAGCATGATATTGCACGTAGTTTCATAGTTACAAAATATGTATTGTAAGCCCAGGGGAGTTCCAGACTCTTAAGTATGGGTCATACAGTATTATGCGCTAGTTGTGTAATCACAGTATTTGCCAGTCTGAAGAAGTAGCAGCAGGGTATGAGTAAATGAGGAGTAGTACACTGAATTAAGTCATCAATCCATTAAACCCTATGCCCTGCATTTACAATAATAGTTTCACTAAGCTTATAAACAGCAGAACAACAACAAACCTTGAACAGGAATGGATTGAACAGGCAGCTAAATGAAGAATGGATTAAAGTAATCAATCCTGGAAAACCTGGAAAAGAGTCTTTAATTATTGTGTTTTATTGTATTAAGCAGGCCGTGAGCAAGCCTGGAGCCACATTGGCATTATCCTATCATAATGCATGAAGATATCAAAATTAGGATCTCATTTGCCATGATTAGAATGTGAAAATAGATGGCTGGTATTAGATGGAGGGAACACATCTTCATGTGAATGAGCAGGATGTATTTTTTCTGCCTTAACTAATATATCCACAAAACAATATTGTAGCTTCTTTGATGGGACTCTTGCCTTCATATAACTATACCACATTTCATAATAATTGGAATGAAGTAATAAAACTGTGGAAGAACTAATTATTGAGACAGTATAGTGTCTAATGTGACATTTAATTGAAGTAAATATGAATTCTTGTCGACAATTACATTCAGCTTTCTCACTTACCTTCACTTTCCACTATTGAGCCGACAGTCAATGTATTTGAACTGAAAGTCGATGTACTTTGAGTCAAAGGTCAGTCAAAGGTCAGTATACAATGAGTCAAAGGTTGAGGTGAAGGTGAATGTACATTGAGCCAAAGATCAATGTAGAGTGAATTGAAGGTCAATAAGCATTGAGTTGAAGATCAATGTACTCTGAGCTAAATGTTAATGTATTTTGAGTCAAAGTGAATGTACATTATGATGAAGGTCAATATGTATTCAATCAAAAGCCAATGTTCATTGGGTCGAAGGTCAAAGTATCAATGTACAACAACAACAACAGCTTGAATTTATATAGCGTTCTTCAACAGGGTAGCATCTCAGAGTGCTGAAAATGTACATTGACACGAATGTCAACGTATCTTGAGGTGGAAGTCAACGCATTCTTAGTTGAAGGCCAATGTACATAGAACCAATGTCTATACAGCCTTGGGGATTCTGGAGTGTCAATTGGGATCCTGCTTTACCTGTTAATGAAAGCACTGTTTGGTGAGCTTCCAGATGCTTATCCACCAAGGTCCATCCTTTTCGTTGAGGCTTTGTTTTGCAGAATTAACAGTATCTGTGTAGGAAGAATCTCTGCTCTCAGTCTACCCCATCAAACCTTGCAGATGACCTAAGCTGGCCAGTTTGTGATCTGGCTTGAAGAGAGGCAAGCACTTGCTGCTTAAACTCCGCACCTCCAACTGGTGGAACCATTGCTCAATGGGAAGGGACATGTGCCCAAGCTGCAGACAGGAAGACGGTGGCTATGCTCTCTCGCATTTAATGCTGAGATGCGTTACCCACTGTGAAGCTCGCAAGGAGTTCCTTTGCTACCATCCACCTAGTGAGGGCTCAAACTCTTGCTTGTCAGATGTCGAACAACTAACTAGTGACTATTCTCCTTGGGGGAGGTAAGTGGGGTTTCTTTGAAGCTGATTTGGCTCTGAGGTGACATACCTGGCAATGGAATGTCAGAAGCGAACCAGCGCTATGTGGCAGTTTTGGTAGTCCAGTTCTTGAACCACACAGGTCCGCAGTATTCCAGGGCACAGCTGATGACAGCACAGCCAGCCTGGCTCATTCTCAGGACCAGGAAGAGTAGACGGCAGGATTCATTATTTCTTTATAAAGCAGGCGAACCTCTCTTGACTACAGACTGGCGGCAGGAAGTCATCCCACTCAGCTCCTGTTAGCCAAAGCCCTAACAGGTAGAGTGCTCCTAGCTGGACAAGAAGCTGGAAAGCTTGCCGGACAGCAATATCAATGGCAAGCTAGGCAGTTTTAGCTGGTTAGACTCCAGCAGTATCCCACAAATATAGTTAATTCACTTTACAGTGTGTTCTGTGAAGCGCTTTGGGACGTCCTCCCGACGTGAAAAGCGCTATATCAAATGCAAGGATTATTATTATTATTATTATTATAACTGAACTGAAGAATTCTGGTTTCCCAGGAGAGGTGAATCTAGATACAGGTTCCAGCCCTTTTGGGAAGAGTACCTGGTGCTTTGCTCAGCAAGAGAGCAGTGAGATCTGAAATGGCTCTGCTTCTGATCACACAAGTCTGTAGTCAAGAGAGGTTCGCCTGCTTTATAAAGAAATAATGAATCCGCTCCTGGATACAATTTGTGTGGGAGAGAATAGAACGTGAAGTTTCTCCTGTTGAGATATGGAGACCATCACACATCAATTTTCAGGGAAAAATTATAGGAACACGACCTGCATTCCTTCCCTTAATTAATTAACTGTATTCCTTAGTTAAGAAACACTTTATCGACTAGGTAGAAATTTCAGTTCAAAATTTTAAAAACATTTTTGGATCTGAAGGGACCACTCACACCCCTATCCGGTCTGCCTCACCATCAGCGGTTGGGCCTTAGCTTCTCTGCCCCCACTCTCTGGACTCCATCCCACAGTTCCTCCACCTTGCTCTCTCTTGCCTCCTTCAAGGCCTGTCTCAAGACCCTCCTCCTCGACTGCACCTTCGTTCACCCTCCTATAATAATAATCCTTGCATTTTTATAGCGCTTTTCACGTCTTCTAGACGTCCGAAAGCGCTTCACAGAATATACTGTAAAGTGAATTGACTGTATATTTGTGGGCGAACGAGGCAGCCAATTGCGCACAGCAATGTCCCATAAACAGTCGTGGATTGAAAATGACCAATTTATTATTGTTTTTTGTTTTGGAGGGATTATTATTAGGCGTGTGGAATAAGCAAACTTGCCCAAGGTTTCGCCCTCTGCCTGGAATTGAACTCAGGTCTCTCGCTTGCAAAGCGAGTGCTCTAACCACTGAGCTACAGGACTCCTACCCTTAACCTCCCTGCCCTCCACCTCTCCTGAACCTAACAACCAGCTCGGGTGCAGATCCCTGACTGTCCAGCACCTTGAGATGTCCTCCTGATGTGAAAGGCACTGTGTAAATGTAATTTGTTGTTGTTTTGTTGACACTCAGATTCTGGAAATTATTTGTCCTGCAGGCTTTTGTTTTGCCTGCAAAATACACAGTCAGTTCACTTTGCAGTGTATTCTGTGAAGCGCTTTGAGTTGTCTCAATGACGTGATAAGGAGCTCTATCAAATGCAAGGATTATTATTGTCATTTTCACATTTCAAAACATCGTACAGGGCTTTTTGGGTAGTTGGCATTTGCCAGCGGATTCCATGCCCAACAACTGAAGCAGCCTTTTAACTTTTCATCTTTACTTTGAAAATCATTTACAATTTAAGACAGCATCGCCCAGCAGTTAAATGTCCTGGATTGTGTGGATACATTGATCAACCTGCTGCCTGTTCCACTTTCACAGCACCACTATTGAAATCTCGCTTTTCACTGTCTCCTGATCACTATTAAAATTTAGTGCTGATGCAAAGAAACCAATTGTTCCCACTGTGTCACAGCAAGAAGTTGGACAAGTGAAATGTGGGGGAGAGAGTTGTGTGATGGATGGAGTTTGTAGCTCATGTCAACCAGCGTGTGTCTGAAAAGAAAAAGAAAATAAACACACTTGGGATAAGGGAAGCAATACAAGCAAACCAGTGTTGAAGTAGGTATAAAAAAAAACTGAATTAAGAAAAGGAGAGAAAGAAGAAATTTAAGTCAATGAAAGCGTTTAGGAGTTCAAGTGAATAGATCACTGAAACCATCAGCTCATTATGTGGTAGCATTAGAGAAAGGATTCCAGTGTGACCAGCTAAAAGCATAGGGCATAAATCACTCGCAGTGAATCTGAACTTTATAAAAGATAGCAGTCCAACTCCAGCTGGACAATGTTTAGTGGTTACATTACAAACATTTTGGCATTAGAAAGGATAGTGAAGGTAACTCAATTGACAGCTAGAAATGGGTACCTGAGTTATGAGGAAATGTTACAGAAACTAGGTTTTTTACATTCAAATAAATTTTAGGGAAGATCTTATTGAAGAGTCCTGGCCAACAATCCACCAGATAAAACTGATCATTCTACCTTATGGCTGCACCTTATGCTGTATGTAAATTGCCTGCCACGTTTGCCTCCAAATTCAGACACTACTCTTCATAGTAAAATCCTACGGTCAATGGTCACCTGCTTCTCACATGCTTGGTGTCCAACTGTGCCACAAGGCTCCAAGATGCTATCCTGCATGAAGCCCATGATATAAGTGCAAGTTGTTATTTTAGATCTGGCGATCGCTGTGAAGCCAGATTGGAGCCACATGCATTCAGCAGCATGAGCCTTGGACTTTACAGAGGTTTATGTTGTAGCAGAGAAGCTGCGCAGATAAGGAACTGTTCAGGATACAAGGGTTTTGAGATTAATAGTAATCCTTGTAATTGAAACATATAAGATTCTTAAAGGGCTGGATGAAGTAGACACTGAGGGACTCTTTCCCCTGGTAGGAGAATCTATAACCAGGGGTCACAGTCTTAAAATTAAGGGTCAGCCTTTTAGAACAGAGTTGAGGAAACATTTCTTCACTCAGAGGGTAGTGAATTTATGGAGTTCACTACCCCAGAAGGCTGTAGATGCTCAGTCCTTGAACATTTTCAAGGCTGAGACTGATAGATTTTTTTTGAAAATAGAGGGATTAGGGGATATTGGGACAGGGTTAGAGTTATTAGAGTTAGATCTGAAGATCAGCCATGATCTTATGGAATGGCGGGGCAGGCTCGAGGGGCCAAACGGCCTACTCCTGTTCCTAATTCTTATGTTCTTATGTTCTTATAGAGCGCCTTATTACATCTCTGAGAGATCTCAAAGCGCTTCACAGAATATACTGTAAAGTGAATTGACTGGATATATTGTGGGAGAACCGTAGCAGCCAATTGCACACTGCAGTGTCCCACTAACAGTCATGCATTAAGTGACCGATTTATTTATTACTTTAGCTTTTTGAAGGAATTATTACCCCCAGAAAAGCGATCTGCCAATCAACTAACAACCAGGTTCTTACTTATGGTTAGGTAAACAGAGACAAGTGGAGTAAGGAAACCTGCCCAACGTTTTGCCCTGCTGGGAATCAAACCCAGATCTCTTGCTTGTGAGGTGAGTGTTCTACCCACTGAGCTACAAAACTTCTCAGTCCTCCTGTTAAGCTACCTGCCCTGGGAATGCTTGGTTCTGGCAATGAAAGCCAATCGTGGAATATTGTTCCATTCCCCAGGGCTGATTGTAGCACGCTGATGAGCATGAAACATCATCAATTAAAAATCTGGGATGTGGAAAGAACAATTGATATCAGTTGTTAGCAATTTTCACACGATTCTGCATTTTATTAGTTACCGTAATTAAATAACTGTGATTGAGTCAAACAGAGGACAGGGAATCAATAGTCCTTCATTAACAGCAGCACAAATAATTACAAACGTATTCACTGACAACCCATTTTTAACTGGATTAGATAAGAAATTAAGAATCTAATTTTATTATAAAGTGTGCACAATTTATTAGAAATGTTTTATGCTTTGATAAATTTGATTGTTGTTGAGGAAACTCTTCAAATACAGTTATAGCTGAACATTTCAATTAAATTTGTTTAAAGACTTATTTCTTTCCTTGATAGCAATAGGCATGATCTGCTTGAAAAGGATGTCCTAAATCCAATTACTTTCAGATTGATCTGTTTCAACTGTTTTTGTATGGGATGTTTGCTTCAAGGGAAGGAACAAAGCACATGGTAAATTGATTCATGACTTCATATTTTTATTTAGTTGATAAGTTTAGATTTTTGGTCTTTGCACAATTATTCAGGCACATAATGTTTCCAGTCAGTTAATCATTACAGTCATTGGACTTTATGGCTTTATGCAGGCATTATACAGCAGAGCATGTTCTCAAACTCATTGAATCTGTGAGCAACTTCCATATCCAGCTCTATACCCAGCTGATCTTCCTACCCCACATTCGGTCCTTGACCAGAATTGCTTTCTACCACCTCTGCCACATTGCCAACCTTTGATACTGCCTCTGTCACCTTGCCCCTTGACTTCTCAAATGCACCGCTCACTGGTTCCCCAGTTCCCACCTCTACAAGGTCCAGCTCATACAAAACTCAGCTGCCCGCATCCTCACCCATACCAAACTCCACATGCTCATCATTCTAATCCTCGGTAGGCTCCACTGTCTCCTCATATCTGTCTTTGAAAGAATCAATTTCAAAAATCATCATCCTCACATACAAATATAGTATTTTCATACGCTAGCACCACCCAACCTCTCTGACCTTCTTGTGCCCCACACCTTTGCCCGCCCTTTCCACTCAGATGGCACAGGCCTGCTGCACATCCCCCAAACCATCCCCACCACAACCATCAGTGGGCATATCTTCAGCCACCATACCCCCAACCTCTTCAATTCCCTGCCTCAATCCCTCTGCCTCACTCCTACTTTATCTATCTTCAAATCCCACCTGAAGTCTTACCTCTTTGACCACGCCTATAGTCACTTCCCCCCCGTCTCCCTTGCTCAGCTTCCAGCCTTGCCACTGTACAGTACTCTGAAACACTATCCTGTGTGAAAGGTGCAATATAAATGCAAGTTGTTGTTATTTGAGGAAATAAAATGAGGGAGGAGGCAATTGGGATATAATTGGGATATATATATAATTAACATATACATGAAAAGCGCTATATCAAATGCAAGGATTATTATATTATTATTATTATTATCTGATATAATAATTATAACTGGTGATAAATAACATAAGACATATCCCATTTTCTTCCTTAAAAGTTATAGAGAACAGGAATGGTGGCTAGGTGGAGGTAACTCTTGACCATAAAAAGCATGATCAGGATCTATTTACTTCAAAGGTTACAGAAAATCTTAAAGATGGTCTTTGTGGGCAAGATCCACCAATATCCTCAAGCAGATCTAACGTTCTCTGGATTGTTTTCAAAATTTCCATTATGCATTTTTCTTTTTAAATAAAAGAACAGAAGAGAAGAATGGGGCACCTGTCCTTTCTCATAAATACTGTAATAGCTTTCTACCATTAGGTTGAAAATGTCAGCCTTGGCACATTTAGTACTGTGGAGCACTATGACTGTAGACTGTGCAAGGCAATGGTAATGAAATAGATTCTTTTATAGAGGGATTCTGACCACTTCTATATTGGTGCTGTCAGGAAGTGACAAAGTGTTTAATGTGCAATATGCACTGTTAGCAATCAACCCCATAAAAGTCAAAGTCTATCAAACTGTATGTTATTTCTTCCTTAGAGAGGCCTCAGTTCACATATATCAGTCATGGAAGCCATATAACTGATTTCCTTTGTATTAGGTGCTGCTCTGATAAAGGGCTGGACACAACTTCACGAAAATGACAACAATTATTTTTCTTGTGGCATTACTGGCTCTATTCTTTCCAATTGGGCCTTATTTTAGAAGTACTAAAAGTGTCACTTCATGAAATCCAATATACCATATTCTTCTAAGTATAAGAGAATTTGTCCCACAAATTATACAGTTTACAGTATATCCTGTGAAGCGCTTTGAGACATCTCAACGACATGATAAGGCGCTATATCAAATGCAAGGATTCTTATTATTATAAGTGGCGTTGCCTTAAACTACATCTTAAAAATCATTGCACATTTTGCAGAAACAGTCAAACACTGCTGGGCTGCAAGATGCCAGCAAACAATTTGTACATATATGTGCAAAGATTAGCGCTCCAGGATGCTCCAGAATGAATGTGTGTAAGGCACTATATAAATGCAAGTTGTTGTTGTTGCTTAGAATGCAATTTCCTCAGAATATGGGTTATTCATGGCATAACATGTATAGCTATCATTTTGCAATTCTTGTGTGTGATTGCAATTTTTTTGCCAGTAAAGCAAAGTTAGATGTTAACAGAAAAAGTTATAGAGACATAGAAAAAGGTAGTGTGACTGGCGGAAGAGTGTTTATTTTTTGATATATCTTTCCAGCGCCTTGGGACATCTTCCCGACGTGAAAGGTGCATTACAAATGTAATCTTGTTGTTGTTGTTGCTACCCTTTGAATCCAATTGCAGAAACAAGTTTCATTACTTCCCCGAAGTCCTCGATCGATTAGATTTGAGGGTATTTCTCCATTTACAGCAGTTTGTGATCAGAATGGAAAATCTCGTCCTATTCACACTCCATCATAAGGCAGTGAACTTGCTGACAAAGAGAAATATCCTCTAAATGGTACAAATAGTAAAAGTTCTTTGACTTGCTCTCTGAAGCATAATGTTATCTCTTAATAAAAGAGCGTAGCACAGGATGCCCAGAGTTAATCATTCTCATCACAATGTGCGGTGTCATCATGCCTATAATGGAGCAGCTGATGCAAAGATACAGCAACTACACGTGAAAGACAATGCATGTATGTCAAGAATACAAGACAGCTAATCAATTCACCTTATTCAAGCAATCACAATTGCACAAGCAGACAATGGAATAGTCAATATAACTTTGTACAACACAGGATATTTATTGAGTTAAAGGTGAGCTTCTGTAGTTGATTTCTTACTGCAAAAGAATAAAGAATTTAATTTACAACATTTTAAATTTACCAAAAGCACAAGCACAATTCCAACCATGCATATTCATTCATAAATGCATAATAACATGGGGTTGGGGAGGGTGGAGGGCAGAGGGAGAAGCAGGGAGATCGAAAACACGGTCGACGAGGAATGTTTTGAGATGGGTCTTGAAGGAGGCAAGGGAGGACATGAGGCAGATTGACTGCGGGATGGAGTTCCAGAGGGACAGAGCAGAGTGGCAGAAGGCCCACCTGCCAATAGTGAGATGACCGAGGCGGCGGACATGAAGCATGCCGGAGCCCGCTGAGCGGAGGGAGTGAGCACGATGGTTAGCAGATCGTAAAGGTAGGGGGAGCAAGACCATGGAGGGCTTTGAAGTTGAGGACCAGGATCTTGAACTGTATCCTCTGCGTGATGGGAAGCCAGTGGAGTCGGCGAGGATGGGGGTGATAGAGTCACGGAGCCTGGTATGGGAGAGGACACGGGCTGCAGAGTTCTGGATGATCTGCAGCCTAGAGAGGGAGCAGTTGGGGAGGCCAACAAGCAATGAGTTTGCATAGTCAAGCCTCGATGTAATGAAAGCATGTATGAGAGTTTCAGTGGCCTGCGGTGTGAGACAGTGGCTAAGCCGGGTGATGTTGCGGAGATGGGGGAAGGCAGAGCGGATCATGGTGCAGTTGTGGGGTAGATAGGATAGTTGAGGTCAAACAAGATGCCCTTGTTCCAGACTGGCTTAGCAAGGTGGAGTGTGCAACCATGGATGGTGATGCTGCCAGTACCTGAGATGAGGAGGTGCTGACGGGAGCCAATCAGGACAGCTTTGGTCTTGTTGATGGTCAGCTGAAGAAAATTAGCTCTCATCCAGGAAATTAATTTGAATTTGGGTGTAAACTTGGATATGTTGAGAATATCCAGGAGAAAAACTCCACGTTTCTTTGAAGCAGTGAAGAGCTGGTCCCTTTACATCCATCTGAATCACCTTGGTTCTTGCCAGCCCTCTCCTCATACTCTCCATAAGCAAGATGCATACCTCCAGGGAAGAGAGGGTGCATTCGATACCAATACATGGGAATCTCCATGTGTAGGTGGGATGCAATGGAACTCTCAGTTCGGTTTGTATACTGGAAGCATGAAGATGGGTTTCCACATGTCAGACAACAACATTACATTTACCAAAATTACATTTACCTTTCATGTCGTGAGGATGTCCCAAGTCGCTGGACAGTCAATGTTTTGGACCCGAGCTGGGGGCCAGGATCAAGGAGGGTGGAGGGCAGGAGGGGAAGGAGGGTGACCGAAGGCATGGTCGAAGAGGAGGGTCTTAAACAGGTCTTGAAGGAGGCAAGGGAGGGGATGGTGCGAAGAGACTGTGGGATAGTGTTTTAGAGGGTGGGGGCAGAGTGGTAGAAGGCCTGCCCGCCAATGGTGGGGCAGGTGAGGTGAGCGACATGAAGCAGGCCGGAGCCCACTGAGCAGAGGGAGCGGGAACGTTGGTAGGGGGTTAGAAGGTCACACAGGTAGGGGGGAGCAAGGCCATGAATATAAGGACCAGCATCCCGAACTGTATCCTCTGTGTGATGGGAAGCCAGTGGAGTCAGGCAAGGAAGAGGATAATGGGATCGTGGAGCTGGTGCAGAGAGGACATGGACTGCAGAGTTCTGGATGATCTGCAACCTATGGAGAGAGGAATTGTGGAGGCCGACAAGCAGGGAGTTTGCATCGTCAAGCCTGGATGTTATGAATGCGTGTATGAGGGTTTCAACGGCCTGCGGAGTGAGACAGTGGTGGAGCCAGGCGATGTTGCGGAGATGGGGGAAGCCAGAGCAGGTCATTGCATGGATGTGGGGTAGAAAGGACAGTTGAAGGTCAAACAAGATGCCAAGGTTCCGGGCTGGCTTAGTAAAGTGGAGTTAGGTAGGTCCTAGCTGGACAAGCAGCCGGAAAGCTTGAGAGACTGTGATATCAATTGTAAGCTATGCAGTTTTAGCTGGTTAGACTCCGGTCGTATCCAACGCACACTCTTGGGTTCCCAAGGCTTGACTTTTGTGTCCCTCCAGGAAGAGAGTGCGCATTCCATTCCAACAATCTATCCCTGTGATTTCCATATGTAGGTGGGATACATGAAATTTCCAGTTTGGTTTGGATACTCTGAAACACGGTGTTGGGTTTCCATATGAGTCAGACACCTGGCTGACCAAAATAAATTAAATTGTGTGTGCCCTAATGTTTTCATAGCAGTTATGTTTTATAATTCAAAATAAATTAAATTTCTGCCTCCAGCGGGTCAGAAAATGTTATGTTTTAAAAGGTGTAACATGGATTTAAATGCAATCAGCCTAAAAGCTGTCGTCGGGCATGTTCAAAGTTCCATTGCTCCGATTGCTTTAATCTCTGAATCACATGACTATAAGAAGAAAACAGACAGGAAGATCATTGTTTCCTATTATACCAAAGGGACAATTCTGTGCTGATAGAATGAGGAGAGGGAACTGATATTGATCTACACACGTATGGAATCAGCACTCTGGCAAATTTACTTTGAAGATTCAGTGAGCTAATATCTGTCTTTTTGCAATGCTCATTGCATGATTGAGATGAATACATAAATGTAAATTCACTTCCTCTTGCTTCTCTGTTGGTCTAGATCACCATTCTGCTTCTTTCTTGCTCACGGAAAGAATACATAAAGTCTTAATAAGACCAAACCCAAGTTTGTGACTACGTTCTGACATTGTAGCATTAAGCAACATTACATTTTAAAATAAAAGTCTTTTAGCGTAATATGTTTTAGGTCCTAGAAAAGCTCAAACCAGAAAAGGAAAATTCTCATTTCAGGGAATGCTGAAGCTGTAAATGACTGAAATCAAATGTAATACAGGATGAACAAAAAGTTGTGATAATATTCCAATGTCTAATAAGTCTTAAAGAAATGATGATTGTTTTTAGATTATAGGGTAGATATCACAACTTTTTGGTCACCCTGTACATACCGTATTTTTCACCTTGATACATACTAAAAGGTTATACAAGCTGAGGTATGTAAAGAAAATAGCAAAATTGTGCAAATTATGGTGAATATGCCAGGGTTATTGGAGAGTGAGTTGAATCTCACAGTGATGAGGCTTGTTCTGCAAATGACTGGCTAGTATCAAATAGAACAGAAACACGTGCAATAACATTTTGTTTCTAGCTTCAATGTGACTCAACAAGGAATTAATTGATTGCTTAAAGTTGAAATAAATTTGACCAATGACAATTCCAAACTTGACCATGAATTCCTTTGAGTTCAGATGTCAGTATCAAAATATTTATAGAAAGGTTGACTGATTAAAGGAAGACTGGCACAAGCACAATCCACCTCAAAGTAATGCAATCTAAGATTATGGATAGGCGACAATTTTCGATTACCTTAATAAGATGAAGTATATCACTTAAATGTTAATCTCTATGGCACTACAAATAAGCTCCCTTAGATCTGGAAAATCTGCTCTTTGCAAGGAGTTTGTTCTTCCCAGTTGCAAAAATCAACATTGATAAATAGTGTGAAGAATGTTTATATCAATAGAATGAAAAATGTGATAAGTGGTCACATGAAAGGTTCATGCATGATAGGATTTCAAATAGCACATTAATGAACTATGGGCACCACCTTCACCTAAGCAAACATTCAAACACAGTTTGAAATTTTTTCATATACAAAGCAACACAACTAAAATGTTGGAGCGCTTCTTTATTCTTCCTCCCCCTTCAATTTAGGACTGAATTTCATGTTTTCTATTTAATAAAAATGCAGTGAGTTGCATGCTTTGCATTGTTGAATGCACAGAAGTTTGCACATGTGCAGAACAACATGCATACCCAGCCCCGGATCTACTTTCATTTGAAAGTCTATTCAGATAATTTGGCAGGCAGATAATTGATTTGTGATTAAATGGCATATTATTGTAACCTACGGTATAACATTTTTTAATATTATGAGAATATTGGTGGTTGTACTTTATTTTTATTGGATTTTTTTGAGTCAATCAGGTGTCTGACACAAGCGGAAACCCTTCAGCATGCTTAAGAGTATCCAAACCAAATTGAGAATTCCATGTCTCCCACCAACACATTTTTATTGGATTAAACTAATGAAAAAGTAACAGATTGTTACACACAAATAATTTGCAATTATTATGGGCTCCCCACCAAAGGAACTCTTGTAACGTATTTGAAGGTCAGAATAACTCAAACTTGACTTCTTGTTCAATAGTTCACATGCACATATGAAAGGTTAAATGACAAAATTCAGTGGAGAAATTCACATTTAGAATGTCAGGTCATCATTTTTAATATATCAGAGGAGTGATCATAGCAAGGCATATTCATAAAGACATAATCATTTAGTCCAATCATGCATTAATGTTTATGAATAATGTTTTTTTGCAAAGCATGAGGCAAAATCAGAAAACCGAAAAATAATTATTTTGAATAATAGATGGTTGCATTGAGGAATTATTCATGTCCCAAATTATTCCTGCAATCAACAGATGTTCAGAGTTATCAGGCCTTATAAATGAAGCAAACATGTTTTTTTCTCAAAGCAGAATATTTTCTTTCTTATACCTAAAATTTGGAATATATTTTAGGACTATTTAAATATTATTAGAAACAATGCTCAGAATTTTCACAATTTGGGATTTTTATTTATTCATCTCAGGATGATGTCAACATTGACAGGACAAACATATATTGCCCATTTTGGTTTGCTCTGAGAAGGTGATGGTGGAATTTCTCTTGGTGGTGGAACCACTGAAGTCCTTGTGTCACGTATCAACCTGGCTCATTCGGTAGCCCTCACACCCAGAGGAAAGAGGGCAATCGCTGGGGAGCCGTTCGTCTCACAGCTTCATACACCCCCAGTCACTCTCCCACATCAATCATCTGGTCCTTCCAGCTGCGAGAAACCAGATAACCATTTGAAGAGGAGTGAGTTTCCCAGCCAGTAGAGGGTGGTATGCCATGAACCAATTGACCTGTTCACAAGTTGACGAGATTGGTTTTAATGAAGAAGGCCTTTCGAATCATCTGATCTCTTCCTTCCAGAACATCCATCCTCCCATCAAAGCATCAATCTATTTTTTTAAATGAGTCCAGTGTGGTCTCGACTACTCTTCCAGACTTGTTCCAGTCATTACTTCCCATCTGAGTTTCTGTACTTGTTTCTCCCTTAATTTTGATAGCAGCTACTCATGCTATCAACTGGTACTATTGTACAATAATAATCCTTGCATTTGATTTAGTGCTTTTCACGTCTTCTAGACGGCTCAAAGTGCTTCACGGAATATACTGTAAAGTGAATTGACTGTATAT
Organism: Callorhinchus milii; assembly: GCF_018977255.1. Lineage (NCBI taxonomy): Eukaryota > Metazoa > Chordata > Chondrichthyes > Chimaeriformes > Callorhinchidae > Callorhinchus > Callorhinchus milii. The sequence continues at coordinate 20,157,447 of NW_024704742.1, read as the reverse complement.
TTTGTAGACGAAATGCAGCAACCAATTGTGCACAGCAGTGACCCACAAACAGTCGTGGATTGAAGTGACCAATTTATTATTGTATTTTTCTTGAAGGATTATTATCAGGCGTGTGGAGTAAGGAAATTTGCCCAAGGTTTCACCCTGCCGGGAATTGAACCCAGGTCTCTCACTTGCAAAGCGAGTGCTCCAATCACTGAGCTGCAGGACTCCACTCCACATTACCCATCGTACAAGCCTATTACACTATTGATGCTTCGGAGGAGTTTGATGAGTTAATGGGAGAGCCTCACTAGTTCCTGCACAAAAGATTGGGTGCTTCAATCTGTTGCATTTGAGTTGAGGGAAGAGATACTAGAGAATTGTTGGAATTTTAACACTGGAATAATAGACAAGTGGGAGGCTTGAGTTTAATGTAAACAATTCTGTTTTGGGAATGCTATGTTTATGACCAGTTCAAACTGACTGAACATAAGGTACTAATCAAAATGATTCACTCAGCCATAACTAGAAGACCTTACTCCTTCCAAAGTGAAGGTTAAAGTTTCCTTTTATGTATGTGCTGCCCAGCAACTTCAAAGGTATGGCTCCATAGTATGTATTGAGCTATTAGCTTCAAAGCCAGAAATATGCAATCTAGTATTTGAAAGTACAAAGGTAGTTTCAATGATTCAATGACTACTGAGAATATTTTGATCAAGGTCATAAATAATAATAATAATAATCCTTGCATTTGATATAGCGCCTTATCACATCTTTGAGATGTCTCAAAGCACTTCACAGAATATACTGTAAAGTGAATTGACTGTATTTTGTGTACAAAAAAGGTTGGTTCACTATATGTGATGTTAGAAATCACAGTCTAGTTAAGACTGTGAATAATCTGAAGCAAACCTGATAATAATGTTGGAATTAAATAAGTTAAATAAGTTGTCATCTTACCCAATATCTCGCATTACATGTTTATTGTGCAAGATGTTAGGTCACAACCTATTTTGCAGCATTTTGGAACTCCAAAAAAAGATGGACACAAATACCATTGGCGGTTCTTAGTGGTGCAATTCATTGATCTACCAAACCATTTTAGGAGATGTAGGGAAGTATGATCCTAACCGCTTACTAGTAATACACAAATTATACATAAAATATGTTAAATACTCTTACAAAATACAGTCTTTACATGTACAGTATATGTTGTGAAGTGCTTTGAGACATCCTCCTGAAAGGCACTGCACAAAATATAAGGATTATTTTCATTAGTAATAGAGGTACAAGTACCAGTTTACAAAATATGTCTCAGAGACAGTTACCCATACGTTCTCTTCCCCCGCCCTAACTGCCCTACCATCGGTGACCGGGCCTTCAGCTTCTCAGTTTCTAGGCTCTGGAACTCCATCCCCCAGTGCCTTCGCCGCCTCCTCCCTTTCCTCCTTCAAGGCCGGTCTCAAGACCTTTCTCTTCGACCGTGCCTTCAGCTCCCCTCTCGACTCTCTACCCCCTCCTCGCTCCCTCCCTTCCCTCCCCTCACCCTGACCATTTCCCCCCTGCTCAGGTCCCGGCCCAACTGTCCAGCGCCTTGGGACGTCCTCCCGACGTGAAAGGCGCTCTATAAATGAAATCTTGTTGTTGTTGTTGTCTCCTTGGAGCTGAACTGGCGGAATCGAGCCAGCTCTCTGTGGCGATCTTGGTAGTCCGGTTCCTGAGCCAGGCTGGTCCGCAGTATTCCAGGGCGTTGCTGATGACAGCACAGACAGCCTGGCTCATCGGCAGGACTTAGAAGGGCAGACCAGTCACTGGACGTAGGGAGTCAGCCCTCTCAGCTCCTGTTGGTTTGACTTCCAATAACCTATCATTGTTTTGATTGTTTCTCGTGTTTACATTGATTTTGCTCTTAATTCTTTATCTATCTACATGTCAGTCATTCCATTCGCTCTCTGAGACTTGCCTGTTCCTGCTGTGATTTTATTGCAGTCAATTAAATCACGAGTTACTTCACAAATGAATCTGACATTCTTCTCCACTTGCACTGTGCAATGGCATGCAGAGGTCAACTTTGTCTAGGCAGGTAGATGTTTCCTAAAAGCCATTTGGTTAATGCTTGTGACATTGAATTAGTCTCAAACTTCTTTTATAGACACTATAACAAAAACAATTGCTTGCAGAAACGAGCAGAATTTTAAGACAATAGAGGGTAAATTATTATATTTTTTGCTCAGACAAGAGGGGACAAACAAGTCCTTCTTTATTTGTATCTCAATAAAACAGTACTTTAACACCATTATGTTTTGTTAATTTGATACTATTAATAATTCACATTAAAAATAGCATTAAGTGAGATGCAGACACACAGATTTAGCAGTAATGGAAAGAGTACAAAGTAGGTTTATTAGGATGATACTAGGATTGGTAGGTTACCGCTATCAGGATAGACACAATAGGTTAGTTCTTTTTCACTAGAGAATTTAAGAGCCGTTTCTTATACCCAACAGAGGTATTGAAATCTTAAAAGGGTTTGATAAGTTTAGTATAATAATAATTTCAGTGCTCTAACCACTGAGCTACAGGACTCCACATATATATTTTCCTACAATAGGTAGGAGGTGGAGTAAAGTAAATGGACGTCTTTACCACTCTACCACCTGCCCGCTCCCTCTGTTCGGTGGGCTCTGGTCTACTCCATGTCTCCCGCCCGACCCGCCCTACCATCAGGGGCTGGGCTTTCAGCCTCTCTGACCTCACACTCTGTAACTCCATCCCACGGTCCCTTCGCCTCACTTCCTCCCTTACCTCCTCAAGGCCAATCTCAAGACCCTTCTCTTCGATCATGCCTGTGGTCGCCCTCCCACCACTCTGCCTTCCCTCATCCCTACACCACCCTTCCCCCATGCTCGGACCCCCACACCTGACTGTTCAGCGCTTTGGGACGTCCTCCCGACGTGAAAGGCGCTCCATAAATGTAATTGTGTTGTTGTTGTTACTAATATATATGTAGGCTAGTATTTGCAGTAGTTTTCGTTTTCCTGTGTTAACCAAGGAACTTTCAAATGACTATCAACAGGCCAATGGCATTTTTTTAAAACTTCTGACATCTAATTGATTTCTGTTGTTCAATATGTGATTTCTTGGGGTCCATCAGCCAAACAGGGGAAATCCACACTTTTCCCAATTCAGCAATCCTGGGGCTATGTCCAAGCCTAAGCCTGTCAATCATTTAATGTGCTACTTATTTCACATCGGGTGAGCTAGAAGAGGACAATTGCCAAGAGAAGATCCAGAACCTCCTGAAAGTTATTGAATGCCTTTAAAGATCGCATTAAAACATGGACAAAATTTACCCCAATATTCCCAATTAATGCAGTAATCAATAGAATTGGACCAGTTTTTTAATTTCACAATTGTCTGAATTTTAAAACCTTCATGGTCAGATACAGCAAGGCAGAAGAATGTGAACAAATGAAACATCATTAAATTCCAGGTCGTGCTACTTGTAAGGAGAATAAAAAAAATGTGAAGAGTGTGCACATTAATTACATTAACCACTGGGTTATGAGTAGAAGGAGTTCAAATACAAACACAATAGATGTACATAAAACGGTCAACTGATAATAATAATCACAATCCTTACATTGGGTATAGAACCTTTCATGTTAGTAGGATGTCTCAAAATGCTTCACAGAATATATAATAAAGGACTGTAATTTTGGAGGCAAATGCAGCAGTAAATTTTCGAACAGCTATGACCCAATAAACAGCCATGAAATGAATGTAAAATAAGGTATCTGGAGTTACACAGCTAAATTTTCTGTTGGTACCCATTCATGACTCTAAAGGGGATCTATAATGATGATGAAGATATCAGTATATGCATCTCTCTATGACTTGTACTTGCACTAGTCTAACTTTTTCTCTGGCAACTCACCAAAACCAAATGCTTCAAGTATCAGTAGTTAAAGTCGTCATCCATGCAATTTATCGTCTTATCCCCAAATCTAGGGGGTAAAAATTGTGACCTGTGCTGTGATGGAGTTTGTGGAGGTCTCACACCTGGAGCTAATGGACTTCCTTCTTAATCACATTTATCAATGATGGATAATCATCAGCAATATTTAACACATCATAGATCACAAAGTTCATATTTACCATTATGTATTTTTAGAAATGTAGATTTCTTTGTAGGTCTATTCCAACCTAATTTTTCAACACTACGGCATATAAACTATTCATAAAGGGCTAGGGGATGTGTTCAAATACAAATGCATCAGTGAACCTCTTGAAACAGGGGATATCAATGTGCAGCCTTCCCATCTTGTTTAATTCTCACTTTTGCCTGTTGGCAATGGCACAGCAAAAGTTTTTATCTACAGTGGAAATGTTACATTTTTCAAAACCCATTTCTCTAATATGATTTGCCACAGTCACATTTACCTCTCGTGGAATGTTTCTGCTTGTTCTCAACACAATGTGGCATTTTAATGCATTACAGGGGCTGCAACAAAGAAAAGGCGTACAGAAATGTGAACATACCTGAAATCCCACATAGTCTTTGCCTCTAAAATAATATTGTTTTCATTTCTAGTTAACATACACAGAATTAGACACATAGAATCTATAGCCCCGAAACATGTCATTCAGCCCAATAAGTCCATGCTGGTGTTTATACCGCACCCCCACATAAACTTTCAACCACCGCAATCCCTCTCTCTCGAACCTCTCCAATTCTCTTCTCTCCAATGTAAGCAAAATGCTTGCAGAATTTCTAAAAAAAATTAAAAGTCTTAATTCGGAATCTGGCTGTTTTCAAGAATTTCAGAACATTGACTTCTAAAAGTCTGATATTAAGAATTTTTCGAAATTAATTTTTGCAGGCTAAGGTTTTGTGGAAGTTTTGGCCTCTAATGGTATTTAAATGTGAATGCGCTACATTCAGAATAAGAACATCTTCCATGCCACTGAATTATCTCTGAGGAGGAATGCTTGACAAAGTCAGGCCGGTCCTTAGTATTCAAAACCAATGTTGATGGATGACCAACCTGTTTAGCTCAACAATCCCCACACACGTCGGCTCCCACTCCCAGCTTGGCTACCCATGCAGCACAGTGAAACCCTTTAAGACATCCTCCCAATGTGAAAGGCAATATGTAAATTGTGTTGTATTGGAGTCCTGGACATGTACTCTACTGCGGGTATATTTTTTCAACAATACTTTTTCGCTACACTTTGATGTTTAATGTATTCATGCTCTAGATGCCTTTTCTTTCTTATCTTGTCAGTTTACCAAGCAAACTGTAAACTGTATTCTGTTGTGTTTAATGTCAAGGTGGCTTGTGAAAAAGCGATCAAAGGTAAACAGACTGCAGTGCGCTCTTCAATCCTAACTGATGCAAGTGGCAGATTGTGCTGACTGCCATGATCTTCATCAGAATTAAACCAAATGAAGCATCTCCTTTAACGCAGAGCAAACCAACGGACGAAAATGTAAACATTCGTCAATGTGGGTCCTGACACCAATGCATTCAAATTACAAGAAATGCAAGGTTATGGAAAGCCCTGCCAGTGGTGCTTGAAGCAGAATCCATATTAGTTGTCAAAGGGGAACTTGATACATATCTCAGAATGCTATACTACAGGAGTATGAGGGAAAGAGCAGATAAATAGTACTGAAAGGATTGCTATTTAAAAGACCCAGCACAGACACAATGGATCAAATGGTCTTCTGGGCTGTAAAAACATGAAACAAAAATGTGTACCGGTTGCGAAACATCCTCTTGTACTTAGCCTGATTAAACAATTACCAAAACATTCAGTCCTGCTTAGCTCCCATCAGCGCGCCTCCTTATCTTAAGCGCTGACGGCATGGATGCACTCGCCACCTCACTCAGCCAGTGCGGAATCTTGGCATCTTGTTCAACCTTTTTTAAACATCTATGCCATGACCCATTCTGCCTTCCCCGATGATGTAACATCGCTCTCCTCTGCCACTATCTCTCCCCTCAGGCTGATGAGACCGTCATCTGTGCCCTCATTATGTCCAATCTTGACTATGTTAACTCCCTGCTCGTTGGACTTCCAAACTCTTCCCTTCACAAGCTGCAGATTACTCAGAACTCTGCAGCTCATGTCCTCTCCCACACTAAGTGTCATAACCCGATCACCTCCACCCTCCTCCAGCTTAACTAGTACCCCATCACCCAGAGGATTCAGTTTAAAATCCTCGTCCCCACTTTCAAAGCCCTCCACGATATTATTCCTCCAAACCCCTGTGACCCACTAAACCTTTACCAATCTGTCCACTCAGCAGGCACTCACCTGCCCCACAACCCTGGCCTGCCTGCTCCACCATCAGCAGTTGGGCCTTAAGTCTTTCTGCCCCCACCCTCCAGAACATCCTGAAGAACCTCCAACTTGCCCCTTCCCTTGCCTCCTTCAAGGTCTGTCTCAAGACCCTCATCTTTCCCACTCCCACACTCTTTCCCCTCCATCCCTCCTGATTTCAACCCCCACTATGCCGCGGCTTGGGTTGCCTTCCTGATGTGAAAGGCGCAATATAAGTGTAACTTGTTGTTGTTGTTGATGATTCTAAGTTACAATCCTGCTGTTGGGAATCACAAATGGGATGTGTTTTATTACAATTTCTTTGAAAAGAATGCCCATCATGTTCAGAAAGAAAATAAAAATAGCAACTTACTTTGTAGATGTGAGAGTGCACTCCAGACACTGATATATCTCAGCGCCACAAGAAAATGATACGCTAGCAGATTCCAGAGATGTGTCTCCTTTGTTTGTTGTCCAAGCTGGCTCCCTGTCATAATGCATTCAGTACTATGGAAATCAATGCAAAACACAGAACAAAGCAGCCATTTGGATTTTCCTGACTGTTATTTCAACTCACACCAAAACAAATGGACTGTGACAGAAGACAGAATTCTCATTCCAAAATAACATTCTCTATCTGGCATTGATTTCCCCTTTTTTTTCACAGTATGACAGTGAAGTAGTCTCTACTGTCTACCACTCTTGTTTCCACCACTAAAGATGCACGACAGTTGTAAATCTCTTTCTTAAAGCTGTAGAGGGCTGAAATAGCTCACAGTCTTAGCCTTAAGACCCCCATCTCAAGAACATTCAAATTTTAGAAATTCTTTAATCCAGTCTTATTTTCTGGTCAGCTGGGTGTCTGATGCATGCCGAAACCCATCACCTTGCTCAAGAGTATCCAAACCAAACTGAGAATTCCACTCATCCCACCTACACATGGAAATTCCAGAGATGTTTATTGGAATGGAATGCGCACTCTCTCCCTGGAGGGATGCATCCTGTTTATCTAATTCTGTAAAGTATTAAGCACAGGTTGGTAAGAGCCAAGGCTTGGGGACCACTGAGTGTGAGTTGGGGTACTGCTGCAGTCTGCCACATACTGCCACATAGCTTGCCACTGACAACACTGTCTTAATTTGAAAGTTTTCCACAATTTGTTTTAAAAAAATCGTTTCTTTCTTCATAAGGATGGATTTTCTGTTTTCCAATTGATCAAATTTTCCTTAATCATCCACTTAGGATTGCTAATTATTGCAGTTGGACTGTAATTTTCACCCAGAGTCAAGGCTTGATCACTTCTCTTTAAGGGCTCCCTTATAAAAAACAAAGACTCTGGAGAAATGGGTCTATCAGGCTGAAGCCTGAATATTGTGTAGATGTGTAAAGAAACTGGATGAGTGAAAGAAATAAGACAACATGGCTTTCAGATACACTCAAGATGCTACAGAAGACCTGTGCTATTCAGTGAAGCTGGCCATATTATTATTTTTAGTTACAAACATAATACTGTACAACATATTACATCCAAATTAATTAAATCATTCATTTCAGAAATAACAATCCTTGCATTTGATTGAGCCTTTGACAAAAAATCTCAATTTGCTTCACAAGGTTTACTATAAACGTAGTGACTACTTGAAGGTCATCTTTAAGGCCATCACCTTTAAGGGCATCCATGACCTTGCGCCCTCCTACCTCTCTGACCTGCTGACTCCCTACCAACCTGCCCGTTCCCTCCATTCAGCGGACTCTGGCCTGCTCCATGTCTCCCGCCCGACCCAACCTACAATCAGTGGCTGGGCTTTCAGCCTCTCTGTCCCCACACTCTGGAACTCCATCCCACAGTCCCTTCGCCTCGCTTCCTCCCTTGCCTCCTTCAAGGCTGGTCTCAAGACCCTTCTCTTCAATCGTGCCTTTGGTCGCCCTCCCACCTCTCTGCCTTCTCTCACCCCTACCCAATGCTCGGGCCCCAACACCTTCAGCACTTTGGAACGTTGTCCTGACGTGAAAGGCTCTCTATAAATGTAATTTTGTTGTTGTTGTCGGAGAACTTGACAGCCAATTTGCGTGCAGCAATGTCCCACAAACAACCAGATAAGTGATCAATCTTATCTAGGAATTGTTGGCCAGGACACCAGGAGAAACTCCCTTTTCTTTGCAAGTAGTGCAATGGAACCTTTAGCATCCACTTGGACAGATAGTTTTTAGATTCATAGATTCATAGAATGTTAATGCACAGAAGGAGGCCATTTGGCCCATCGATTCTGTGCCGGCTCTTTGACAGTTCATACCTGAGTTCAATTCCAGGCAGGTCAGGACGAAACCTTGGGCAAGTTTCCTTACTCCACACGCCTAATAATAATCCCTCCAAAACCAAAAACAATAATAAATTGGTCATTTTCAATCTACGATTGTTTGTGGGACATTGCTGTGCGCAATTGGCTGCCGCGTTCGCCCACAAATATACAGTCAATTCACTTTACAGTGTGTTCTGTGAAGCGCTTTGGGACGTCCTCCCGACGTGAAAAGCGCTATATCAAATGCAAGGATTATTATTATTATTATTATTATTATTATACCTTATCTAAGGACAGCTTTCGTGACATTGCAGTGCTCTGCAAAACTTCACATAAATGGGGAGTTTTTCATCTGATTATCTTGGTTTATATTCCCACTTCATCCCAATTCACACCAAATTCTAATTAATTGGCTCCTCATCTATTTGTTGTTTATAGGACATCAAATTAACTGCTACGTGGGGAACTCTTATAACAACATTTGTTTTGCTTCCAATTAATTTTGTTCTGCAAATTGCTTTGAGACATTTATTTTACATGATGGCACTTTCTAAATGGAAGTTGTTATATTTGCATGTCATATGTACTTAAATAATGACAGTGTGGTGGTGGGTAAACATTGCATCTGTGCAACCTAAACACTAGAATAATCAACAAAGTGCAGTCAGGAAGAAAAGGGACATATTTGGTGATTTTCCTCGACAGTTCAGCATGAATCAAAAACTACTTGTATTGTCACTGGAAGAGACTGTTTGATAAAATGGACAAGGGTGATCAAGTGACTCAAATGAAGCAGATCAGGGGTGCTGAAACTATTCCTTAAGTAAGGCAGAAAGAGAACATCAAGAATAAATAACCCGGTAGAAACCCTACAAATTGGAACTAAACTAATTTGAGCTGTTTTGCTAGTTGCCGGTTTTCGTGAAGAGAATCAATAGTCTCAATAGACAGTGTAAGAGAATGGTTTTAAAATAATCATTTTGTCTCCCCAAGACCTAGAAATACTACAAATACAAAGTCACTACACTGAAAGAGGAGACGTTTTGACATGATAAAGTGCCACATCAAATACATTACATTTCATTATTAGCATAAGGCACGTACAGTGTAGGGTATATTTGTTCCAATGTAGGTCCTTACAATAATTAAAAATAAAATGAAAAATCCAGATGAATTCTATATATGTTGAATCTACACTGCAAATGTCCAATAGATACAATAGATCAGTAATATGTCCAGTTGTCAAAAGTAAAGAAGTGGTTCTCTTGATATATCTTGGTTTCAAATGGTGGGTAAAAGGTCACAGCACTGACAAGTGCAGAAATGAGCCAAATCTTCTGAAGATGTTAATAGCTGATACACAGTATTTGCGGGGAATTCCACCTGGGTCCAGATTTACGCTATTAACAGTGCGTTTCACAATCGGGAGAATTTGGTAAATTGTTGAATTCAGTTTTAACTTTGAACCCAGTTTTCTGAGGTTCTTAAAAGATACCTACAGAAAAACGGTTTCCAAATTAAAGACTGTATTTAAGAATTTGACAAATTCTGAATCCTCTGAAATGCACTATTGATCAGGTAAATACAGACCCGGATGGAATTTCTACCCAGTCGTGTTTAAGGGAATGTCACTAATAGTGTCCCCAATCCCAGGGATGTGATGGCAAACATGATGCAGAGTATCCATTGGATCAGAAATAGAGCATGTCTGCACAGAGTAATGGATATTTTCCACTGGCCTAGCATGAATGTCAAAGTCAAAGATTACATCGCTCCATGTAGCAATTGTGACACATACTGTCAAGGAACAGCTAATGTCTCTCATATGCCATGATCTGGAAAAATATATTTATATCATTGCAGGAGTCTTGTGTTGGATTACTTTGTAGGGATCACCCTGTCTCTGTTGGTAGCACCCTCATCTCTGAGTCAGCAGATTATTTAATAAAAGTGTTCAAAATTTGGGCTCAGTCGGGATTTTGAACTCACAGTCCAGGCTGACACTCCAATTCAGTGCTGGGGGAGCACTGTCTTGTTAAAGGTGCCGTGCTTTGGATGAAATGACACTAAACTTTACAGTAAGTAATATTAAGTGCTTGGAAACATCCTCCCAACAGGAGAGGAGTTATAGCAAACGCAATATTTTTTTTATTGTTTTAATTCTGTTGTCTAACTCCACGAAACTCCACTGCCATTATAATCTCAAATTTTTTTTGAGGAATATCAGACATATACAGTAAGAAATTGGCTTCAGATTGGCATTCTAAACCTGTATCAGCAAATTAGAGAATTATTTCTGTGGAAATGGTTGTAAGGATGCATCTGTTATGGGTGTCAGCCTGGCTCAATTGGTAGATCTCTCACCTCTGTGAAGGTTGTGAGTTCAAGCCCAACATCGGGACTTAATCTCATACAGTCTAAGTTGACACTCCATGCTATGGGTGCGCTGCATTTACTGGAGGTGCCATTCTTCAGATGAGATGTTAAACCAAGGCTCTGTCTGCTTGTTCAGGTGGATGTTAAAGATCTCATGACATTACTCGAAAAGAGAAGGGTATTTCTCCCAGTGTCATGACCAATCCCCCCAAATAAAAAAAAGATCAGTCATCTCATAGCTGTTTGTGGGACATTGCTGTGCAATTAGGTTGTTTTATAAATACACAATCACTCCATTCAGCGGTAAATCATGTAAAGCACTTTGGGACATCTTCCTGATGTGAAAGGTGCTGTACCAAATGGAAGGATTATTTATTACATTGAGATTGTCACAATGATTGGGGAAAAGTGACATTTTAAGGAATTACACAGACTTGCGTAGAACATTACGGCACAGAAACAGACCATTTGGCCCAACTAGTCTATGTCAACGCTTATTCTCCAACTCCCATTCTAAGCCCCTTATCCATTTCCCTCATATATGCTGAGGGATTAACAGTTTCCTTTGAAAAATGTTTATGGTTCTGCTTCAACAAAGGATTTGCAGAGATGGAGTGAGGCTGTGGAGGAATTTGAACATGAGGACGATGATCTTGAATATTTACAATATATATGCAGGATGAAAAATAGATCTAAATCCATAAAGAAGCATGACTTGTATATTGACAGAATGTATTCCAGTAAATTCTGGTGTTGAGAGAAGGCTGAATCTGCATCAAGAGAGTGAACTGCAGAGAAACCAATAACCCTTAAGCCCAGAATTCAAGAAGCTTAGCGAGACACCAGCAAATTGGAGGAAAAACAGTTACCAGGAGGCTGATTGATCAAATATCCACTGAAACTGAAGGATTATGCTCAGAAATAAATACCAGTAATCCTCAAAGCTTAATTAACAAACTAAACTAAAAGAAAACGCAATTTACAGTTATCAGCAAATAGCACTCAAGACCTCTGAAAAGTCTATTTGAAACAACAAATGAAATTTCTAAGTGAAATTTCGAATCATTTTAAAACTGCATGTTGCCTATTTGCGTATTAATGTAGCTTTATAAAGAAGCAAATGTAAAATCATCTGCTTTGCACACAAGCTATGTTTAGAGCAGCTGGAGTAATGATCTTGTTTGCTCAAGTGCTAAAACGGCACAGAATATGTTAGTTTGAATCACCTCTTCGCCACAGTGAAAGCCGGAAAGTGGTGTTGCAAAGCAAAAATGACACTACATCATCAAAAAGATCTGCAGAGTCTACTTTCAATAAAAGGCATAGTAAAACCTTGCAGAGTACGGCAGTTAAAAAAATCATTTCTCTTCTCAGTTTGAGTTTGAGGAGGTATCATGAGCTGCTGAAGATAACCAATTGCTATTGACCTCTACTGTACGTTTGTGAAGATTAGTTGCAACTGACACCAAATCCAAATTAAAAAATTATAGGAGAGAATTTATGAAAGAAATTTCCAATTCATTTCATTTTTATTGCAATTACTCATTCCAGGTGGATAGTGTTCATTTATGGTGTGAACCTGTTCACAGCTCCTCAATGTTCACATCCTAATGGAACAATTTCCTCTACATTTGGCCTGATTGCTCCAAATTAGCAAGTATCTGAAAGAATCATTACAATACCAAAAATAACCTACAAGGAACCATTTATGGGAACTTTTATCAGAATTTTACCCATTGTCTATCCTTCGGCGTCATTAACTGAGATAATGAGAAGTCTTGGTCTGAATGACTTTTTAATTCTTCGCTTTTTAAATCTAGCTCATGAATTTTAGAAATGTATTGGATTGAAAGATATTGCAATATATGTTTTCGTGTAATAGTTACAATAAACTGACAGGTATCGAACAGATAACAAATCTAATATTTAATCTAAATGACCTTTTAACAAAATTATTTGAGACCCATCCTGCAGTCTTTAAACGCTGTAAGTGTAGCTCCATTTGTTCTTTGCTATATCCGGCTTCAAGTATCTGGCAGACGGGGCAATAATTAATGTCAGTGCTTGTGTGCTTTTTTATGAGGTCACAATTCAACTCTTCTAAGGTCCTCTGCTCTAAGGATGGTTCTCATGGAAACCAAATGAAGATGAAAAGAAATACCGGTCGAGGCATTTGAGGCAGAAAAATGACGGAGGAATGCATCAGATGCTTCCATTAACCTACATGAGCTCAATTAAAACAATATTTAAACTACCATGTTGTGTAAGATGAAAATCTTCAAGTGAGATTGAAGACAAAAATCTGAGGAGAGATCAAAGGGAGAACTGAAAAGCCTGGAGGATATTTGAAAACTTCTGTGTGATTTAATTTGGCACACTGAAAGAAAAGGCAAGCCTTTTTCTTCTTTCACTACAGTTATCGGTAAAAAGATATTAGCTGCCAAAATACCTTGGAAATGACAAGCTAGCCCTATAATCACTGTGCATTATCTAAATTGTAAAATTGACACATAATGCTAAACTCATAATCTTGATTTAAAAATGCTAGATTTTTAAAAAATCATACAGACTGAAAAAGGGATGTTGCACTGAAAGTTATTTTGACAAAAATTAGTGTATTGCATGTTCCAATGTGGACTTAACTCGATTGTAAATGCTTTCTGCTAAAGTGATACATTTATTGGAGGTGAATCCCATTAATTTAATTAAATCTGGCCATTTTCTGATATTTTAAAGCCTTTTCACCTTCTGTTGATCTGCAATTCATGTCATTGACCTAGGTCTTACTTCCACATGTTAATATCTCTGATTGAATGACTTAACTTCTCCAGGCAATATGTCAAAACCCAACGGAGGTGATGACAAGGCACTCATCTTTATGACACACAGATGCTGCCACAGCCTGCTGAAAGTGCCTTTTTACCCGATAATTTGAAAATAAGGTCACGGGTTCTATATAAAATGCACAGTATATGATGAATGTTTGGTAATCTTGTCTATTTTAACGAACGCCAACAATAAACGTATATAGAACCTTTCACATCCCAAGGTGCTAGACAGTCCAGAGTTTGCACCTGAGCTGGTGTGTGAGGGACAAGGGGGGAAGGTGAAAGATGACTGAAGATGTGGTCAAAGAGAAAGGTCTTGAAGCAGACCTTGAAGGAAGTAAGGGGTGCAATGAGTCATTGGGACACTGCGATGGAATTCCAGAAAACGGGGGCAAATAGGCTGCAAACCCATCTGCTGATGGTGAGGAGGGGGGACATAAAACAGGCCGAGTGTCTTACCACATCATTGAAACATTTCAAAACACTTTGTAGAAATTACTGTTGACGTAGCCCTATGCAATTTGTAAGGAAGCTCAACTGTACAGCAGAACAATTTCATTAAATTGCATTACAAGAGGTTGATTAATAATGATTTTGTACCATACTTAATGATTGTATATCTCAAAATTGTTTTTTATGTAATTTAAAATGAAATATTTTGACAGTTTTTTAAAGAACTATATTATAGTTGGCATTTTTCACTTAAAGTTATTTCATAAAAAGTCTGACTCTTAATGGACTTACTCAGTTCAAAGTATTAAGTGCTCTGAGACATCCTCTTGATGTAAAAGGTGTTATATAAATGTAAATTGTTCTTATTGTTGTCGTTAAATGAAATGAAATTGAATAGAGATAACTTATCTTAAATAATAACCGCTTGATAATTGATGAACACGTTTTTTTTTGATAATCACCCCTGGACCCAGACACTGATGCCTGTACTTGACCATTTGCATCAGAGAATGGGATTTATATTTCAAGAAAAAGCTAATATAATATATATGATATTAAAGTAGTTTTACCACAAAATGAGAGTGCTTTCTGTCGCTTGCTCTTGAAGGTAAGTACAACTGAAGAAAAGCAGTTCTATAGTGAATTATTCAGTGATACTTTAATCAACCTTCTCATTTTATTTCTCCTGTGAACACAAATCAGATGCCGGGGAGCAGTCCACTGGAAATCGAATGTTCTCCCCAAAAGGGACTTTCAACTCTGATAGCAAATAAGCTAAACATGTTTTCTTTGAGATATACATTTTGTGGATTTTTAAAATCATTCCTTTCACTTCCGTGTCCATCAAATGTTCACAGGCTAGTTGCAAACCAAGAATAGGAACATAGGATATCACCTTGATGGCTATTTGATGGATCTGGTTAATGATCACACATCATGGACAATTGGTAAACTGCTATGGACTGTTCATAGACTGTTTCTTGAGGAACATCGGAGTTCAGCAAATCACGGGTTGCAATTCAGTGGGGATGATAAACTTCTTATTACACTCATGACTGCTTGCTGAATCTGTACCTCGATTGTATTTGCTTCTCGTAGATGGTGCACCACTAAATAACTGGACAAGTTATGCCAACTTAAATCAGCTCAGCAGTGGTGGGGATAAAGCTCCAGGGTTTTTACCAAAACGAAAGCTTGCTGCCAAAGAGGCAATGTATTTTGCATCAACAAGCCATGGCACAAAATCAGTGCAATCACCAAAGTGTAATCAAAACATACAGGACGATGCATGTTCTAAAATCAGTCCATGTTTAATGCAAAAAGCTGGTTTAAGAAAACGTTTCTATTTATGTAACAGCATTTTTATTATCAGTTATCAGATATTTTGAGCAGGGGTCATTGTTTCAGCCAAGCTTCCATTCAGAAACTAAATAAGACAAATGTCTTATAGCAATCATACGTAAAGGAGAAGATGCAACAACACCAACTCATGCAGGATAGCGTCCCAGAGCAACAAGAACATATTAATTAACATGTAGTCAAATGTTACTCTCTTCCAGAAGGTCCTGGCCAACATTCCTCCTGATAAAATTGGTCATTCACTCCATGACTTGCTTGAGGATCATTGCTGGGCACAAAATGGCTGCCACATTCACCCACAAAATACATAGTCACTATATTTTATAGTAAAATTCTGTGAAAGCGCATTGTGACATCTCAAAGATGTGACAAGGCACTCTATCAAATGCAAGGATTATTATTGTTATTACCATAATTATATTTAATCAGTAAATATAATGCGACAGATATGTTTGTCAGTTCTGTTGCATCTCAAAGAATCTCAAGCACTTCTATGTACAGTACATCGTCATTTGATTCAACACTGTAATTGCAAAAAACTTTAAATGCCGGAGATCCAAATTCTGTGATTGTCTTAACCTTAAAAACAATATTTTAAAATGTGAAATTGTGCAGAATTTTTGACAAATTCTAAAATTCAATTTTAATTTGTAAGCAGGTGTGCAATAAATCCATTCTTCAGATGAGGCATTAAACCAAGGTCCCATCTGTCTGTCTAGGTGGATGTTAACGATTTCATGGCACTGTTGGAAAAGAGAAGGGAATTTCTCCTTGTGTCCTGGTCAACAATCATCCAGATAAAATTAAAATCGATGCGATTTCTCAAAATAGCAAATAAGGCACACGTTGTCTATCTAGTTTTCAACCCCCCACCAAAAAAATTATTTCAGAAATAGACACTCAGCGGTCAACCAGAGAAAACAAGAGTAAGTCATAGTTTTTAAACTTAAAAACAAAGTAGGAAAAATATTAGAATAGGTGGAAAAAAAGTAAAAGTAAAGCTAAAATTTAAAAAGGATTGAGAGAATGGGGAAAAGAGAATAGAGAAGGATAAAGGGAAATCGGATAGGCCCAAATAACATTGTTAAGATATTTGTCTTATATTTACTTTGCTCAGCTATACTACAGCAACCTGCATTTATATTAAACCCTTCATGTGGAGTGCTTGACAGTGGCGGAGTCTGACCCCAAGCGAGGGGGAGAGGGAGGGGGGAGTTGACCATAAGTGCAATCAAAACGGAAGGTCTTTAGGTGGGATTTGAAAGTGGGGAGGGAGGGGGCAAGGCGGAGTGATTGACGGAGAGAGTTCCAGAGTTTTGAGGCAGGTAGTGGCTAAAGACACAGCTACCGATGGTGGAACGGTGGGGATCAGGGACAAACAGGAGGCCGGAGCCAGCCAAGTTACGTTCAATATCGGACGAATATAGCATATCCATCCTGAATTTTAAGTAGCTTTATAATTGTAGCTTTATTATTGTGGTGTTTGGTATTATTTTATGTCACTGTGCATGAGCAGAAAAAGCAAGAGTTTCTGCAGATCGGCTGGCAATCTAAGGGTTAAACAATTGTACAAAAGCTTTCAGCAGAGGTGAGAGGAAAATAAGGATCTAACACACTTAAAGCATTAATTAGGTATCAATTTATTGCAGTTATAACAGTTATATGTAACAAACAATTCATGGAATAGAATATTATCAAGAGCAGTAAATGTCAACCCCATAGAAACATTTTAAAAGACAATTGCATTGATCTCTGCTCTAGTAGACTGTAGACAGTGCACAGTGCATTAATCTTGTTTGGGGAGGAAAATGCAGTAAATAACCAGATAAGGTTCTATAAAGAATCTATACTTTGGAACAAGCTGGATTTGGTTTTCCTATATCCTTGGATTCCTAAAAATGTGTTTAAACAGAGGGGAGTTATCAAACAATCATACACAGATCCTACCCTAAAACAAATATCTGTCTTTTTATTATAAAATAGATAGAAAACTAAATTATAAAAAATTTCATCAAAGCATAACTATTGCCTACGCATGTTAATGGAGAACTGTTAGTCCACTGAACAACTTTTTGGGGAGTCATCTGGGTGTCTGACATATGTAGAAACTCATCAATAACAACAACAACTTGTATTTACGTAGCACCCTTCATGCAGGGTGGCATCTAGAGAACATCACCATGCTTAAGGATGGGCAACACAGACTGAGAGTTCCAAGTTGCACTTTTACAGAGTATGTTTAAATAATGTTCTCAAAGACGGTAGTCAGTTTTTTTCACACCTTGAATTAAAGGAATGCTTCGAAGCTCCTCCTGAAACGCAGATCAGTGATTATTTGAGATCAAAGATTTTTGTTGGGTCTTGGTAGAAAATAGTTTATCTGAAGAGGCCAGAGGGGGAGCATGAGAACATCACATCAGAACTACTTCAAGAGAGGAACTGAGAGAAAAATAGAATGAAGAGACTTGTCTGACTGATAGTTTTCTGTACTGTGAAGAAAATGTATGTTACCCTTCCTGCCCTCTACCCCTCCTGATCCCAACCCCCAACTCGGGTCCAAATCCTTGACTATCCAGCGCTTTGAGATGTCCCCTGAAAGGAAAGGCACTACGCAAATGTAATTTGTTTATTTTGTTTTGTTGGTAAAATCTTCCATTTTTCTATTGTGTTTACTTATTTCATTTCTCACTTTTAAAGTTTGTGTAAGCACATATACAGCATATCAATTTACAATATTCTTGTAACATTTGGAATTAAAAGGTTATTTTTTTAATTGGAAAAGGAGCTGGTGGGAATGCTGATATACTTCAGGCTGTGTTTTTGTGAAGTACGATTTCCTGGTGTTTTATTGTCGGTCTGGGTTAGACAGAGCCTAATCGTTTGCACCAACGTGATCTAGTGCAAGTTTTCAAGATCTTAAAAACTCACTACTCAAGACCTGTATCTTTCTGTATCTCTCGGTGTTTGTCTGGCAATGATTTAAGCCGGGTGCAGCTGAAATTGTCAGTGATCAAGAAAGGGACTACTGAGGTCATTCGATAGGGATAGGAACAACAACAACAAATTGCATTTTTATAGTGCTTTTCACGTCGAGAGAACGTCTCGAGGTGCTGGACAGTTAGGAATTTGAAGGATAAGTCAGACAGTGGAAGGGATAAGCCAGACAATAAATGGAAGTCGATGGGAATACTCAGCAGGTCAGGCAGCATCCATGGAGAGAAAAGTTTCAGGTCGATAATCTTTCATCAGAATGTCAAAATGGAAAACATATGACATTCTTTGATTTCTAAACATTTTCATTGAAACTGTTTGCAAATCCGTAGAATTACATACCATGTTACAGCACAAAAACAGCCATTCAGCCCAAGTAGTCCATGTTGGTGATTATACTCCACACAAACCTCAACCTGTCCTAATCACCTCTCTCATTCCCCTCTATTCTCTACTCTTGTTTATTTTGTATACAACACATGTACAGCTGCAGCTGCCATAAACCCCTCCGTAAAGGGGTAATAAAAGTACCCAAGTGTAGTAGGTGGAAATATTACCGGTATTAAAAATTCACTGAACCTGTCTTTTACTGTTGGAGTATTATCATTTTCTAGTTTCTGCAGTATTCAAGTCTGGGGAGCTTTAGAGAGATTATTCGAATTGTCTGGATTTTCTCTTCATAAATTACCCATAGAACTTTTTAATTTCAGCTGTATGAAAGATGTTCCATCTAAATGCCTTATTTAATATATCCGTCAATGATAGATTGGATAAGCACAGAGATGGATGTGGTGTGTCTTTACCAGAGATTTCTAATAGAAATGCAGCAATTCGGTTTGCAGATGATATCGTGCTGTTGGAATTAAAATGCGGCAATTCTGTTTGCAGATGATATCGTGCTGTTGGAATTAAAATCTTGAAATCTCGTGTACTGCCCTCACTTTGTTGTACAAGGTGCCAGTCAGTGCTTTGCCAGTCATGATGGGACCTGATGGTAAATGCCCCCAATCCAGTATCTTGAATTAACATTTCATCAGAAGAGCAATGAGATGTTAAACCAAGGTCCCATCTATCTGTTCAGGTGGACGTTAAAGATTTCATGGTGTTCTTCAAAAAGAGAAAGGAATTCCTGGCTAACAATTCCCCAAATAGAATTGGTCACACACTCCATGGATGTTTGTGGGACATTGCTGTGTGCATATTGACTGCTGCCACCCACAAAACAGACATAGTCACATCACTTCACAGTATATCCCGGCAAGCTCTTTGAGAAGTTTTGACGATGTGATAAGGCATTATATTAAATGCAAGAATTATTATTATATTAGATTGGTATACAAAGAGGTAAGCTCGAAACCTCCACCTGGTAGAACCATTACCCTATGGGTAGGGATAGATGTCCACGTTGTGGGCAGGACAATAATAATACCTTTATTTCCCAAGTGTCCCAGCCATCTCACTTTGAAGTAGCCTTCTGCGGCAATACATTTCACATTTTCACAATCCTCTGTGTGAAAAAATGTTTTCTGATCTCACTTCCAAGTATCCTATTTTAAGATAATGCCCCTGTAGTGTAGATCCCACCATCAGAGGGAAGAATCAGCCACTCGCCAGCTCACCAGTTCCTTTCGTTATTTTAAACTCTCTCTCCAGGATCTCCAGGAGGTGGGTTCAGAGTGTTCGGGTCTAAATGGAGATGGTGATCGTCCATCATTTATCCCAATTAACAGATATCCCACAGGTGCTTTAGATCCATTTTTACAGAATAAAAATAATTGTGCAGGGAATTAAGAGCACTTAGTAGATTGAAAATGGAATATTGTAAATTAATCTTACTACAACTCACAATTAACCCTTGAAAGGATTCATTTACAAGTGTCACAGTAAAAGCTTCTTTTTGAATAGTTGATTGCTGTGAATTACAGATGAGCTACAGGAATAAATTCTGAGGACAAAGATTACCAGTTTAACCTGGTGCAAAAGGCCCTCTGATTATCACAAGAACCCAAGCGTGTACATTGCTGTGATGCATCCCTGATGCTTTCTTTCACAAACACTCGTGATCAAAGTCAAACTTAGAGCATTGCTCTGAGCAGCCTTTAGCTATATTATCTTATATTACCTGTATTATGCTTTGTATAACAATTTAATTCTGTAGCAAAGTTGATTGCTAATCTCCAAAAAGTAATCTTTATACCAATTAATACATTACATTTTTCATAAAAGAAATGAGAGTAAGAGTAATTATGTATCACCACCAGGGATTCAAACAACTCTAAGTACTGGGTTATGTATTCCAGAACAAATACAAGTTACACCATGACTTTGAAATCTGTACATAGAGACTTGAACAAGTAAATGGCAATGATAACACGTGCTATTCCTATCTGCCTGTTCAGATGGACATTAAAGATCTTATGGCACTAATCAAGATTCTTCCGGTGTCCTAACCAACATTTGGGCTCCCGTGTTCACTGACAACACATATTCACTCCACTTCACAGTAAATCTGATGCAATAAATACTCCCGACATGAAATGTCAAATACATGGATTATTATATTGTTTCATAGAGCAATTCAATTAGTCAGAAACACGTACTTTTCAAGCGGTTGAATAATATTCATTATATGTATCCCCCCCCTGGAATAATCCCGAGTCTCAATTGGAAGAATGTCAGCTTTACAAATACACAATCACTTCACTTTACACCAGATCCTGTGAAGGGCTCCTTGGCAGGAAAACCATTATACCAAATGCAAAGATTAATTTTTAATGTTTAAAGATATTCACAATTAGGAATCCCAGAACTAAATCATCCTACCATTTATAGCCTTGAAATGTGCTAAAGTTTAAATTAGACTTAAAATAAATGTGATCACTTTGGCTATCAGAGGAAGGAGTAAAAAGTCATAAAATATCATTCAATCAAAAACTGAATACTTTTCCTACTTTTTATTGTAATTACAATTTTGCATGCCTCCAAACCAGAGGATTCGTAGCTCATACATACCCTTGAAACAGAATTAAATATTTCAGCTGATCATTTATGATTTTTAAGATGTCATGTAAAGGAATTTAATAGCTTGATATTACCGTAGTGCCAGTCATCAATTATTCAAACCACATGATTATAACTTTTGACACACTTCCACAATATGATATCTAAATTATTCAAATCTCTCTCATTTAGGCTCAAAGTTCTACAGTTTTAATTTGTATCATAACTGGAATTTTGAATACATGCTTTTTGAAAGATTTTATCCAGATCCCTCAAAAAGGGTCTAAAGATATGGCAAGATCAGTAGAATCGTTATCACAGGAGTTATTAGGTTAAAAACATCTTTGATACTCTCAATAGTCTCCCAACTGATCTTATTCTTTTTTTCATGTAAAACTTTATGGCTTTCACTGGTTGGCTAAAATGTATATTTTGTGAAGCTTTTTGAGATGTTTCAAAGACATGATAAGACACTGTATCAAATGCAAGGATTATTATAAGTTTAAGTATGTTTCCATTTGGAACAGAAAAGAATCGATGGACATCATCATAAGCTTGCTCTGAGCTCAAGTGCTTACCATTTTCAAATGTTAAAAGGGATGTCCAGGATTCCTTGTTAACAAAAGGCATTAACCTTATTCTTATGAGGTATGATTTTGAAGTCATTCCTATTTATTTATTTACGGTAAATGACCCATAATTCCTGCAAAGGTAGTGATCTGATATCAGATACAGTGTCAAATGCAATAGCGATCCAATGTGATTTAATGCTCTACCTAGTACGGTTACTGACAAGAGTGTTAAGCCATACAAGATAAGTATAGCACCGACAATTATACTGGATTAACTTGTCCCCTTTTTAAGTCTAAAACGGCAAAATGAAAACAACTACTGTACATTTTTTTAGTTATTTTTGCCCAAATTCTTTGTATATTTTGGCCCCATTTGAGAGTGTTATATTACTGATGAGGAATTAATAAAAATAATAAAATAAAATAATAATAAATTGAACCATTTAGTACTGCTCACACCCACAGTGTCACCATCCAGCACTCCAAGATCAGGTGTAGCACAGCCTGCTGTAGAATAAAAGCCTCAACCGGATTTGAGATTGAAATACTGAAGAAAGGACATTTCTCTCATTCACTGCACGACTCAGACTATTCTTACAGTACTGGTAAAGTTAGATTACAGAGGTGTCTTTAAATTAGGTGCCATATAATATAACCTTCTGAGGATACTTTTATCGGCTAAGCCTAAAATAACAATTGAATCAAGTATCAGATGACTCTTTATGTCACCTTCATAGAATTTATAGATTATTATTATATTATAAGTTACAAAATTGCCTTGAAATGTCCACCTATTCAAAGTGCCTTGATTTTACAACTGAGCACTCAATGGACTGAATGCGCAAAATGGATAAAAACATTGTGATTTTGAGCTCATTGTAGCCTTCACACGGCTGACTGCTTGGAGTCTGGATGGTTAAAAAATACCATCAGGCTGAAAGCAAACACAATGAACAGTGTCCTGCTGCATTTGGGCACTGTGTTCTGCTATTACACTGTGGATGAGATGTTCCATTGTATTTACATGGCTTCAATTTCCTAGTTAATCCCCAGAACACAATCTTAAATGTACCTTCAAGATCTACATAATGCAGCTTCGGCTGATATTGAATCTCCATTACAAAGCAATATCACTGATTATTTGTCCTCTGATTCTTAACATGAATGCTAATTTTAAACTATCCCCCACAGCTGCAGAACTAAAATCATAGAATGTTGCAGCACAGAAGATGATAAATAAACATTAAAAAAACAATATTAGGGCTTATAATATGATTTCAGTGCCCTTGTTAGATGATTCCAGGGTATATTTATTGAGTTGCATTGGTCTCATCCCCTATGCTACCCATAATAATAGATAATAATAATAATCCTTGCATTTGGTTTAGCGTCTTTCACATCAGAAGGAAGTTCCAAAGTGCTACACAGTAGCACTGTGAATACTGTGAATTGGTGTGACTATGTGGCTTTTGTAGGCAAATTTACTTATCCTCTCACATTGCATATGTAGATTTTTAGTGCAAGGATTATTATAATAATAATAATCTGGTAAACCATAACCTTGATATAGAAATGGCAAGCAGGACTTTACGTGCTGAGAGAGAAGACTACAGTTTGATGTTTTTGAGTCTGAAGCAATGAATGAAGCTGGAATTGGTCAGAATGATGTGTCTGGTTGTGCAGTGATGAGTGGCAGCGCGAGTCGGACACATTGAAATTTTTTTTGATTTTCTGCCTTGGGGAGCTGATCCGTTTTCACCTCCATTTTATTCAATGCATTGGAGAGGTGAAGATTAGATGCTGAACTGAATCACAATACTGGATGTTCTTATCTTGTCTGTCAATCAGACACAAAGTGAGCATTTAAAAGGAAGTAAGTAATCTTTTTTGATGGAACAAGGGTTTAGCCATCTTCTGGGATTCATAAGTGATATGATGTGCTCTGGGGGATGGGGGAGAAGTATAGCGTACTAAAATAATCTTAATCTGAAAAGTATTCGGGTCGTGGATACAATTGATTTTCATTTTATGATGAATGGGTTTCTGCCAATATCTCAATTTGGTTCTCTTTCCCCTGAGGATTTTCTGTCATATTTACAGATTACAATGAACCGAACAGATGCCATGCAATTGTGAAAGAGGAAATAGAAAAATATGAATCCATCACCGTATCAATGATAATTTGGGCACAGACTAGTCACGGCCTTAGGCTGGGAAGTTTGTTAATCACTTTATAGCTAAACTTGAGGTAGGTCTATCTAGATTCAGGCCGTAGTTACCACACTCTGATAACAATTTAAATCCAAGCCTTGGTTCTCATTATGTTTTCACTGGCTTAAATATTGAGCCTGTCAGAAGCTATAATGTCAAAACCTCTGCGTGCCGAAGACTGCTAGGAATGGAATTATCGGATTTTCCGGGAAGGTCGATAACCTCTCAAATCATCTTGAAGTTGTCAAAATGAACCTTGTCTGGCACAGTTCCTGCTGCTAAGTGAACTTTCTAAAATATTTAGCATTTAATACCCTTTATCCGTTCCATTAGCTTGATTTGAATTCAATGCCCTGAGCCACGGGTTGCAAAATAAGTTAACAACAACAACGACTTGCGTTTACATAATGCCCTTCACACAGGGAAGCATCCCTAGGTGCTTAAATAAGCAAGGGTTGTTTAGCAAATAGCCAGTTATCTTGATGAAAGCTCAAGAAGGTTATTTTATCCTTGGTATCAAAGTAATGCAAAGGGGGTTTAAGATTTAGGGTTAGGAGTAAATGAGCAGAAAGAATTAAATGGACAAATAAGATTCTGCAGTTAGCTTCTTTCAATTCCTCTTAGAAACCTTAAGCAGCTCTCCCTTTCTTAGAACTTAAGGATATTATCAGTCAATTGAGCTCATTAAGAATTATGTTATATGTATTTCTGGTACAATGTTGCATTCGCATACAACAACAAAAACTTGCATTTATATATTATATATTGCATTTATATTGTATTTCACGTTGGGTAGTGCCCTGAGTGTTTTGATCCTACCCTATGATCTGCAGTTCTTCCATGGAGCTCTGAGAAGATCTTCTTTGTACTTTGAGGAAACATTCTGGATGATGACTTTTCTTCCTGTTGTCCACTTTGGAAGATTAAGAGCTAGAGAAAAGACAAAAAGAAGCGACTTAAGTTAAAGCAAAAATGCTACCAAGGAAACAAGAACAAGAGTCCTGTAGCTCAGTGGTTAGAACACTCTCCTCGCAAGCGAGAGACCTGGGTTCCCAGCAGGGCAAAACCTTGGGTAAGTTTCCTTACTCCACACCTGATAATATCCTTCAAAAAAATAAGATTGGTCACTTCAATCCACGACTGTTTGTGGGACACTGCTGTGCGCAATTGGCTGGCGCGTTTCACCCACAAACATACAGTCAATTCACTTTACAGTCTATTCTGTGAAGCGCTTTGAGATGTCTAGAAGACATGATAAAGCACTATATCAAATGCAAGGATTATTATTATATACTATATATAAAGGAGTGCATGACAATCAGAGTATATCATATTTTAGTTTTGTTTAAGCTGTATTTTTTAACATAAATTTTACATTTTAGGCTAAATATTGGAGCGATAATTGTATAATGATATTAGTTTTATTGCTATATTTGGGGGATTGTTGACCAGGACAGTAGGTGAAATTCCCTTCACATTGTCCATGTTAATGAGCATACAGGACCTCAGTTTAAAATCCCATCCACAGAATGGTGTGCTGAACTCCAGTCATCAGTCACATGACATGAGTGAGCTCATGAAAACACAAGTTTCTATGGATCTCCCGGGAAAATCACTTCAAAAAAACACTTCAATCGCACTGACGTTTGTTACCTTAGGATAAACTCTCTTGCAAATATGATTTATAACTTAGAGAATTTGTCATGAAGCAATTTGGAATTTACAGCAGTTCAAATATAATTTGGTTTCCCTCCTTCCTTCTGCCGAAATTGAAGTCTTTACTTCTGCAACATAAAAGATTGATAATACATGTAAAACCTCTGCTGAAATTTGGGAGCCACAATTAATATCGCTTAAATGATTGTAGCATGCTGTCTGGCAAATGTTGCATGCCATTGAATCAGCTGGGGAAGCTCCTGTAATGTTAGTTCCATTGTGCCCAGTGCCAGAACTGGCTGGCACATGTAATTTCTTTATTCAAGTATAAATGATGACACTCAATGGTTCAGCTGTAAATTTGATGACATTGGCAATAACTAAAATGTAAAATTTATGTTAAAAAGTACAGCTTAAACAAAACTAAAATATGATATATTCTGATTGTCGTGCACCCCTTTATTAAGAATAATAATCCTTGCATTTAATATAGTGCTTTTTTGCGTCTTCTAGACTTCTCAAATTTTCTCTTTTTTTTGAAAATTTCAAAATTTCTCACGTCTCAAAGACATGAGGCAAGATGACATTGCTATGAGTACTAAATACCCAGGGTTGTGTAGAATCCATGATCCTGACATATGCTGAAGCTGCTCAATTGCACCTGGGTATTTTCAAAACATATACTGTGTTGCCAAAATATTGCATGCCTCACATCAGAGTTTTGACTCACATAGTCAAAGGCTTGCTGACTCTCCAATTCAGTGCTGTAGGTAAACTGCGTTATAATAATAATAATAATAATAATAATCCTTGCATTTGATATAGCGCTTTTCACGTCAGGAGGATGTCCCAAAGCGCTTCACAGAACACACTGTAAAGTGAATTGACTATATTTTTGTGGGCGAACGCGGCAGCCAATTGCGCACAGCAATGTCCCACAAACAGTCGTGGATTGAAAATGACCAATTTATTATTTTTTTTTGGAGGGATTATTATTAGGCTCTGTGTGGAGTAAGGAAACTTGCCCAAGGTTTCGCCCTGACCTGCCTGGAATTGAACTCAGGTCTCTCACTTGCAAAGCGCGCGCTCTAACCACTGAGCTACAGGACTCCTGTAGTTGGAAGTGCTGTTCTTCAGATGAGACGAGGTCCCGTCTACCTGCCTGTTCTGATAGACATTAAAGATTCCACTATTCCAAAAGAAATGGGAGTTTCTCTTCAGTGTTTGCCCAATAATCTCCCAAATAAAATTGGTCATTCACTTCATGGCTATCTGTGGGACATTGCTCTGTACGAATTGTCTGCCACGTTTGTTCACAAAATATACAGACACCACACTTTATAAAGAACCTGTGAAGTGCTTTAAGACGACTATACCAAATGTAAGGATTGTTATTATTTGCTAATCCATCCCAGCCTAACCTTTTCTACCTAGCTATTTATCAATTTTATTTGGTCAGTCGTATATCTGCCATGTGAAAACCCATGTTTAAGAGTACCTCACTGAGAGTTAGAAATATGCATATCACCTACACTTGGAAATTTCCCTGTGTCTGGAATGGAATGTGAATTCTTTCTTTCTTTCTTTCCTGACTTAGGAACCAGATGACTGAGACCGCCACAGAGAGATGAATCAATTCTGACAATCCATCGCAAAGCAGGTTAGAAGCTCCAAAGTGGGGGACCCCACTTACCTCCCACCCAAGTAGGAAAGTTGCTATTTGTAAAGTGGGATCTGCCAATGAAGTAAACAAATTTAAACAAACATGATATAAAACTTAGAGAATATGTAGTTAATGGGATATAGAATGTTTTCTTCTTAAATATATATATTTGATAAAAATGCCTTCACACATCAAAGCAAGAGATGACAATTGAATAAAACAATTGCCCCACTTTCCCCACTCAATGGGTGGCTAATATACACACTGATCAATAATAATAATCACAATCTTTACCCCCAATATAATGATGGAAAGATTTAATGGAAATGATCAATAGTTTTATTTTTGACATTCAATATTAAATACTCCCAGGTCAGTAATAGCACAGGTCAGTAAAGATTTCTTTTGACGTACTGTACTATAATAATGGGCCTCAACCCGAACATCACAAGACCCTCTACAGCACCATTGGGAAGGTATCCACCTCCCAGGTCTGGCACGCTCAAGTCTCTCTGACTGAGATTTAATTTAGTGTTAAATGTGCTATTGGTCCATACCCTTTAGGAATTGGCAATTGAGACTTCTCAAGCTCATTTTATCAGAGCATCTTACATATTATATTCAGCCAGCTCCATTCATAAATAATATTTATGACATTTTATGGGAATGTATTCCAACGTGCTGTCTCTTTCTTGGGGGAAAGATATCTTATGATCCCTTTGTGTTTGTGCCCTGTCATGTATTTAGTCAGTGAATCTAGTAAGCAATCCAACATCTTGCTCAGATAACTCTTTGTCCCTTGAGATTATACAAGGTAAACATCAAAATCATTGGTTACCAATGGGTTCTACTCTTTGTGGGGAATGGGCTTCTTAACAATGGCTTTCCTCACAGGACTGTTGTTTGGGCTGGGGTCACACAAAATTTAGTGAGTGAAACAGGCTCTCAACTGTATTCCACTAAAGCAGCATTCAAATGTGGCAATCCCAAAACAATATTCATTACCACAGACTGCACTTCTCAAGCATTACTATTGAGCATAGTATTGTGGAGATATAATTTCAGTTGAATCAGTAACAGTACAGTTTGTCACACAGAGACAAGTGCAGGGTCACTTGATGCTGGCCCTGCACTCAATCACAGTCCATTTTGACTTCTAGGTTCTGGGGTACAATACGATGATAATGGTTGGTTCATCTACATATGTACTCTCCAGTTCATCATGAAATGGCCCCACAAAAATAAATTACCTTGGCGGACCCGGATTAGTTGAGGGAGGCTGAGGGAGCTGAGAGTAAGACCTGAAGCAATGAGAGCATTTGCAGGCAAGGCTGATATGGGCAATGTAACAATGAGGTGATGGAGAAAGGGCATTATACAGAATCAAACTGCAGAACTTACCACTGTTAAACCCAAACACCAGCCAACGTGGGGTCACATATGATTAAAGTGATGAAATTGCATAATGGTTACTTCTCAGAGGAAGAATGTGCCTAACAAGTGAGGGCGGCGGGGGGGGGGGGGGCGAGTAGGTGAATGTAGCTGAAGGATCTAAATCTAGGGAACCTGCTGCCACCACCAGACAGATTTTGATGATGTGCATGCAATCTGTAATTGGACCAAGGAAAAGGGGTTGAGGTCTGCATTATGAAGTTCGATAAGGAATGTATATTCTGGTAACTAACTTTACACATGTCTTTCCCATATGGGTCTTTCAAGGTCTTTAGCTCCATCCCCTCCCCCTGTACTAACCCCACTATTTGCTCCAAGGTTTCTGTCATCCAGCCCAATCAGCAGCCAATTCATCCCCCCAATCATGAATGGCATTCGTGCATCAGAATTGAAAAATGTCTCTCCCATAAAGAAGGAGGAAGAAGGGAAATAGGATGTCACTAACACGCCCCTCCCATAATGGTCCTATTGTGTATGATTGCCTCAAAGAGCCCTTTATACTGTATACAGTACTAATTTTCCTCCAAAAATGTCAAAATTTTCTACAATAAAAAAACTTGTCCTAATCCATGTGGTCATGAGGCTCTTGCTACAGGTTGCACAGAATAGCAGTAACTCCACAAAACCTGTGCAAATAGGCCACAGGATTGAATTAAGACAGGGACCAAACATTTGCAATGCAATTCAATCCCTCAAAATATGTGACCGATATAACTTCATGCTTTCCATGTAAAGTTGGGAATTTTGACCGCACAGAAAGGAGCTGTGTGAATAAATTAACAGTATTTCGTAACAGAGTCAATGTGATGTGTTAATTATGAAACACTGAAAGGCCACTTTGCTGCGAGCATTTTGCTTTCTGTTATTTGTTGGACCTTTCGTGCCTTTGTTGCCTTTCCTCAGATGAGAAGTGGATGTCACACTCAGGTCTGCTGGTTTCTTTCCGCCACCTTTCCCAGGCAAAAAAAATGCCCCAAAACATCTGGCAAAGGGTTGCAAAGAGAACTTGCGGCTGCGAAAACAGATCTTGCTGACTGTCAGGCTCCCAATTTTTTTAAAAAAAACTGCTGCTGATAGCAAATCGAGCAATATCAGTCGCAAACAAGGAGTCACAAATAATGGGTAGCAACCCTATTGTGGCTTTCTAGAGGATAGTAGACAGGTATATAAAAGAGAGGGGCTTGAAGGAGTATTGTGGATATGATGGGGTTGAATTGACCCTGTGCACTCGATAGGCTGAATAGCCTCCTGCTGCCCTGTAGGTTACAGTGTTTCCAACTTCTGGTTTGCGATTGATGACTTTTCAATCCTGGTATTTGAAAATGTGTTCAAGCTTGAAACGGAGGAGTCAAAGCCTACACACTTACTGTTTGCATCTGATACATCTCTCTCCCTTAGGAGAAAGCTTAGTCTTCTTTGAAACAAGATCATTAGTTAGTCTCCTGCTATATCCTCTTTAAAGGCAATTTTCTGACTTATTTCTGATAGCTAATTACTTTCACCTTCAGTCCGTTTCCATTCACACCTTTGTTCACAGCATGCAGCCCATACTTAAAATTCCTTTAATGTCCTTTGGAGTATTTGAAACAAATGTTTCATTGACCACAACCTTGTGGTACAATGATTTTTTTGTTACAGTTGTATTAGTTATCTCTCATTTGTCTATCTCACAGAAAGTTCAAATTGTGGGTGCAAAATGAATAAAATCTCTTCATAATCTCACGTTCACATACAGTTCCTCTTCATTCAAGTGACCTACAGTATTTTCAATATCATAGAATGCTTATTATATTAAAACTGTAAATGGCTCACTGTTCATACATGTATATACAACTCAACTCAACAATGTAATGTATAGAGGTCCAATCCCTCACAGGCTTCAGCTGTTTATTCTGCACTCAAGCATAGGAACATGGGGACAGGAGGTTATTCAGCCTTTCAAAACTGCTCAACCATTTTATTAGCTCTGTGTTTAAATCCCATTTCCCTGCTCTTTCTCTATATTCCTTAATGCCCTTACTTCCTAAGTAACTATTTATCACCCTTTTAAAGACCCTGATCGATTCTGCATTCATGGTCTTCCAGGACATGTCATTCTACATTTTCACTGCCCTTTCTACAAAGTTCATTTCACTCTTCAATCATTTTTTTCTGATTCCTAGTCATGAAAGAAATCAGAACTTACAACATCAACCGCTATCACTATCCCTAACAATGAAACAATGAAGCATGCAAGGAAATTGGCNTTTTTGCAATGGGCAGAGTTTTGTTGTTTGCCTTATAATTATCAGGTGGTAGCATAGTTCAGTTAATAGCACTCAAAGATTTGTGGGTTCAAGTCTCATGCCAGGATTTCAGCTCATGGTACAGGCTGATACTCCAATGCAGTGCTGGGCGAGTGCTGCATTGCTGTTCTCTGGATGAGATGTTAAATCAAGGTTTCATCTGCCTGTTTGGTGGGCATTAAAGATGCCATGGCACTATTCAAAAAGAGTCGCACATATCAAGCGCTCCGGGACTCTACCAGGCATGAAGGGCACTATATAAATCCAAGCTATTGTTGTTGAGAAGGGAGGTTCTCCCAATATTGTGGCCAACAGTCCCCCATATAAAATTGGCCTTTCTTTCATGGCTGTTTATGGGACACTGCAGTACACAATTGGCTGCTGCATTTACTTACAAAATAGTCATTACAGTCTACAGTAAATCTTGCAAACCTCTTTGTGACGTTAATGTGATATTAAATGGAAAATACAAGGATTATTATTATCATTTTCCAACGTCACTTATATCAGAACGATAAATTGGAAGATGAAAACAAAAACTACATTTTCATTGTGAAAAGGCAGACTATTATAGGTTACATAGATATTAGCTAAAGCTCCTATTAACCTTTTAGAAAAGTAAGTCATATACTTTGTAGATTTTTCAACTATAACAATGAGCAGTGTGCAACACAGAACTATATAATGTAGAGAATGCAGAGATAATAATCCTTTCAACGTGGAACTAGCTGGTAACCTGTATATAACCTAAGGAGGCAAATAGGAATAAAACTGTACATTCTGAAAGGTTCCTGTTAAATTTACTGGAATCAATCGACTGCCCGTTTTTGGTCCATTTGCAGTTCTTATGCTTTGGTAGTTTCATCTACCAGGTACCGGTCATGTCTCTCGGACAGACAGCTGCCCTCATTCTATCCCAGTTCCTGAAGCACTGTTCCAGCTATTATTTATATATGTGGCCAATTGTTCAAAATGACAATTGTTCAAATTGTTCAAAACATGCAAAATAACTGATGCTTCTGCTTTTGATTCTTATTTGATGGAAAGTAAACCATGAAGCAAAATACGTATTTAAGTGCATTCCAGTTTAACAGATGTCTACAATTAAATTTGCATTAGTAAAAATCATGGATTGGGAATGCATCAAAAAGACATAAAATGTTAATAATCAGTGTCATGAAAACAATTTAGAATAAAGAACCTTAAGCCTTTCTCCAATCTGTCTATTAATATAATGATACCACATCAGAACCTTGTGCATGTTGAACTCTGAATAATTATCAAGGCTCTCTCATACAATTTGGATACCTTCCAATCACTTTGAAGCAAATGTTATTTTTTTTAGTGATAAGATAGCTGAGAGCACGCAGAAAATGCAGCACTTTAACTTTCGGCTAAATTAGTCACATATGAAATAGACATTAAAAGGCATCAGGCTGATAAACTTGACTCCACTGTTAAAAATCAGACACCGTTTACCAGTTAATTTTGAATGATTTCTCACTGAAAGTACAACTTAATGAAGCTTTATAGAAGATGCTTTGTACTCATTAAATATCATCATCTCCTTATTTGCTGAGGTCCCAGTGCACTCAATTCCAGTTCCTCTAAATTGGCCTTAATGAAGCTCACACAACATGTCGGTATAATTATTACTCAGAGTCATTCTTGCAAGAAGTTCAGTTCCATCCCATTTAAATTTATGGTTTGAAATGGCATGATTAATGGTGATTTTTACATGCCTTAAGGTTTAATTTTTCAGCATAATGAAACTGTACGTTTTAACCATCTCCTTAAAGTTTGCTACCTCTCACTTAACACCGTATGCAAATAAGTGTGCCTTCAATGCAAATAAGGAAATCCATTCAGGATCTAAATTAAATATGTTTGGATGTCTAGATAACATGCTAATATATAATAATAAAATAATAATAATCCTGGCTTTTGATATTAACAATTTACTGCCATATCTTTACAATATAAACATTGGAAAAGTAGCTGGTTGTAAGAGAGTATTTTAATACTGTATTTTCCTCAACTAGATGGCAAAGAAACCTAATTGCAATAGAGCCATTTTATACAACAAACACTTTGATGCTGTTGGACTTTTTTCGAGCAGAGGTTGCCATTAATGGTGCACGACCTGTGCTCTTATATTACTGATTCATGCTCTTTGATTGACAGGGTTCCTCGATGACAACAACTTGCCCTTGTTCAGCCCTTTCACATAGAATGAAAACCTTATCAGAGGAAAGGAGAATTTTAAGGGTTTTGATAATAATAAATAATAATAATCCTTGTATTTGATATAACTCTTTATCACATTCTTGAGACATCTCAAAGCACTTCACAGAATATATTGTAAAGTGTAAACTGTATATTTTGTGGGTGAAACACGTCAGCAAAGTGCGCTCAGCAGTGTCCCACAAACAGTCATGGATTGAGTAATGAATTTTTTTTTCCATAGGATTATGATCCCCAGAAAGCAATCTGCCAATTGAGTAAAACCTGGGATGCTACTTACTGCTAGGTAAATAGAGGCGTATGGAGTAAGGAATCATGCCTAGGGTCTCGCCTCAACTGGGAATCGAACCCGGGTTAACCATTAATAATAATATAGCGTTTGATATAGCGTTTTTCACATCTTCCAGACATCTCAAAGCGCTTCACAGAATATACTGCAAAGTGAATTGACTGTATATTTGTGGGCGAAACGAGCAACCAATTGCGCACAGCAGCGTCCCACACTCGTGGATTGAAATGACCAATTTATTATTGTTTTATTTTTCTTGAGGCATTATTATCAGGCATGTGGAGTAAGGAAACTTGCCCAAGGTTTCACCCTGCCAGGAATCAAACCCAGGTTTCTTACTTGCAAGGTGAGTGTTCTAACCACTGAGCTACAGGACTCCATTATCTTAATATATGCTTAAAATAAACATTAGATTTCTTTCTCATACTTACGTATCGTATAAGATAATATGCATGGAGCTCATGAGGAACAAGAAACAAGCTCAGAGAAGTAATGACCTTAATATAAAGACATAAAATGCTTCAATTTCGAAGGAGTGCATTACCCTATAGGACTCTTTGATGAAAGACACAGTAAAAACAATTTTTTAAGAGGGTTTTCAAGGTGGGGATTTTTTTAAGAGGATGTTTAAGATGAAGGGATTTCAAGACAGCTCCATACAGCAGGAACTTATTGCTGGAGCCTTTGGCACCAATGATGGAATGGAGAGAGTGAGAAAACATAATGGATCAGAGTTGGAAGTGCAGAGGTTTTGAGCTACAGAATAGGAGCGGTGGAAACTGTGAAATTCTGGAGGGACAAGATCGTGAAGTAAATTAAAGGTCAAAACCAGGATCTTGAAGTATATCAGCTGGGTTACAAGGAGTCAGTGGAATATGGCAGGGATAGGATAATTATATGGAGAGTCGATTGTTGGAGAGAATACAGGCTGCAGAGATTTTCATGAGTTAGAATTTAGGGTGGAGTTAGAGAAGCTAATCTAGCAACCAGATTGTTGAAGAAATCTAGCCTCGGGGTGATGAAAGCATCCTTCCACTCTGGTTACAATATTTTAAAAATTGACATTTTTCCTGCAAAATAAATCAATACTGCATGCCAGTTTTTCAGTGTTAAAAATTATCATGGGGTTACAAACAGTAAAATGAAGAAAGAAATGTTACAGAATTATCATGTGCTCAAGTAGCTTCTAGTTTTTCCACAATGTTGTGCTGATATTGTAAAGTGATTGCTGTGCGCCATTTCTTGGTAAGCAGATGTAGATTATCACTCTATGAATCTGCAGCAATCATGTCAATCGATCAGTGCAACATGTCATTGTCATCAGTGACATGCAGTGTAACAGCTGTTAATATCCACTGTAATGTTTTGCCTCCAGCAAAAGAAAAAAAGGCTCCACTTTGTATCAAAACCACACACACACACAAACTCCACAGTATAGATGAATGGTTGTGTAAAAGAATATATATTATATATAATGTGTGTATGTGTGTATATATATATACTCTGGATACAAAGAGCAGCTTCAAAAATGTAATCACATTTTTATTAGTATTATTATTATGGGATTTATATAATGATCATAAATACAAGCTGCAAAAATATCTTCTGAATTCTTTGTTGCGATTGTTGCCTGGAAATTGACCCTTATGTATCCTTATGAGAGGATATGTGCTGCAAAGTTCTGGATAGTCTACAGCTTGTGAAAGTAGAGTTAGGAAATCCAACAAACAGAGAGTTAGCTTAGTCAAGCCTGGACGTGATGAATGTGTGAATTAAGGTCTCGAAGGCCTGAGGGGAGAGGTAGTGATGGAAACAGGCAATGTTGTATTATTATAATAATAATCGTACATTTGGCGTAGCATCTTTCATGTCGGGAGGACATCACAAAGCACTTCACAGAATATACTGTAAAGTGGTATAACACTGCATGTATTAAACTGGTTTATGAGAATTTCTTGTTTTTTGAATGGATGCAGAATCACAATGGCACATGCAGTGCACAATAATAGTGATAAATGTCTTGTTGAATCATATTTGTTAACATCTCTTTATAGGACATTGCTTTTAAATGTCAGGCTGCCTCTGTTGGTAGCACTTTTTGCCTCTGAGTCAAAAGGTTGTGGGCTCAAGCATGGAATTTTAGGCTCATAGCCCAGGCTGATACGCTATTACAATGCTTTGAGAGTGATGCATTGCCACAGGTGCTTTCCTTTGAATGAGGTTAACCCTCGACCAGCTTTACCTGTTCAGGTTTATAGATCCTTTGGCACTATTTGATAAGAGAAGGGAGTTTATCCTGGTGTCCTGGCCAACAATCTCTTCCCAGATAAAATTAATCATTCACTTTGTGGCACACTGCTGTTTGCAATAAGGTTACTGGAATCACCTACAAATACACAATCATCACAGTTCACTGAAAAATCCTGTGAAACGTGTTGATGACATAATAAAACCGATATCAAATACTATTATAAATAATATTATTATACTGGTTTTATTGCTCTATGATTTACATATTACTATGTGTGCTGTTACACAACTGCTCACTTGTTATAGACTGTATATTAGCACTTTCTCTTTTACAATCATAGAATTATACAGCACAGAAGGAGGCCATTCAATCCATCATGTCCGTGCCAGCTCTTTGGAAGAGCTGTCCAAGTTATTCCACTCACCCGCGCTCTCTCCATAGCCCTCAAATTTGTCCTCCCCAAATATCTATCTACATTTTATTGAAATTTCAAAACCATCTCTCATTTCTCTCCCCCTATGATATTTTTGACTGTAGGTTTGCGTGCACAAATGAAGTCTCACTCAAAGGAAGAGATTTAACCTGCAGCTCCTTTAAGACAGGATTGTTACAGTCTTTAGTTGTTAAAATCATTACTTTGAATTCTAATTGAATTTTCCAAAAAGATGAATTTAAGCAGAAAGAATGCAGTGATAAAGAAAAACAAGTATACAATAGGGTATCATCAATTCAGCAGTGTGGCAGGAGGTGTTGTCAGGTGTAAACGCTTAATGGCAATTGTAAATCTCCTTAAATGGGCACTTCAACATTTTGTATCCATTATCTCAGAATAAAGAAAATTATGGAGTAAAATATTATATTTTAAAACGTGTCACCAATGCAGCTGAGAATATTTTGGTGGTAGATTAAAAGGCATCGACAATTCAATAATGTTTTAATCAAAATCAAAGTTTCATATACATGGCATCCTTACGACAAATAATAGTTTGCAAGGTTGATAAAAGGTTGATTTTATCCTCATTGTACAACACTTACGCACCCCAACAAGAAACCGCCAGACAATTATAAAAGAACCTTCAACATTATCTGCTAAGATTTCTCCTAGAATAATAATAATCCTTACATTTAGTATAGTACCTTTCACGTCAGGAGGACATTTCAAAGCATTTCACAAGATATAATGTAAAGTGAATGACTGTGTGTTTTGTGGGTAAACGCAGCAGTTAATTTGCAACAACAATAATAAGAATAATCCTTGCATTTGATGTAGCATCTTGTCACATCTTCGAGACATCTCAAATGTCCCA
Source organism: Callorhinchus milii (assembly GCF_018977255.1). NCBI lineage: Eukaryota > Metazoa > Chordata > Chondrichthyes > Chimaeriformes > Callorhinchidae > Callorhinchus > Callorhinchus milii. The sequence goes on along the minus strand of NW_024704742.1, from coordinate 20,119,898 downwards.
CAAACAGCCATGAATTGAATAACCAATTTTATTTGGAGATTTTTGGTCAGGACACTGGGAGAAACTTCCTTCCCTTTTTGAAAAGTGCCATGGGATCTTTAACATCCACCTGAACAGGCAGACGAGGAATCATTTTAACGTCTCATCCAAAAGATGGCTCCTCCAACAATGCAGCACACCCCAACACTGCATTGGAACAACATCTTAAACTGTGTAAATTCAAGTCCCGACATGGGGCTTAAACCCACAACCATCTGATTCAGAGACACCAGTGTGTTAGAAAATAAAATCAGCCAAATCTGCAAGGAAATAACGCTAATTCCTCTAACCAGATATCAGACTGTTTTATTATAATTCGTTCGTTATTCCCCAATATCCCGATGGGTCAGACCAAAGGCCGGTACAATCAACAGATCGTATAACACAATAACACCACTATAGATATCTCGAGTTCAAGAGTTCAACACTGTCTTTCCAGCACACAAGCTTGATTCTTCATGCTTTCAGTCTTCTTGCTTACAGCTTTCAATCTTCCATCTGATATCCTCAGTCTTAGTGTTTCCAGCTCTTAGTCTTCCATCTCCGTAGCCTTGTCTCCTCAGCCCGGGACGGTCCATCTCCCGTATCCTTGTCTCCGCGACCTGGGATGGCTCCATCTCCCGTATCCTTGTCTCCGCGACCCGGGACGGCCCCGTACACAAAGTTATCGGAACTCTTATACCAATATTCATCCAATCATGGTGTGGATATTAGATCACCCGGTCGAAATCATGCTGGGTTCACGTGAACACCTCATGGGGTGTACGTGCCTCACACACACAAACACACTGTCCTTGAGACAGTCCGTTATCTCGTGTACGTGCAGGGAGTTTCAGTCCAGCTGCCCACAACACACTTAACTTAAAAGTTAACCCGTTCGCAACATCTATTATGATTCTAACATTATACAAAAAGTGTAAATTCTAACAAGTGCTGTCAACTGTGTCAGGCTGACACACAGTGACAAACAAAGAGACTCATCCACAAAGTATAATTAATGCTCCCTGCCAACAGCTTTCTACCATAAGCCTTCAATCCCAAGTAAACTCACTTCTCTGCTGCCCATCCTGGGATTGTAGACCCTTACTGTAATCAAAAGACAATCTCAGAGGTGAGGGGCAAAATTGAAATTAATTCCCAGCCATTAATTGTGTGTTAATATCAAACAGCAAATTATTCCCAAATGTATAGTTTCTGTAGTGGAGGATCTTAATAATTAACCTTGAGAATTTCAACTGCAAATTATAATGAAGGGTCTGTGTGGGAGACAAAATAAGATTATTTTTAGCCCTTGGGTTGAGCAAAAGAAGCAATAAGTTAGTGAGCAATGGAAATAAACAACAGGACCCCATTAGTTATGCAGCCAATGCAACAAGGATTGCAGCAATGTGATGTGCAGTTAGCTCATTATAATTCAAAGTACCACCCGTTGATATTTTAGTGTCAAAGCAGATCAATAACGTGGTGTTCCAAGTAGACAGTGGAGTGATAGAAATAAATCACCATTTGGTTGCGTTTCAGCATTTAAGCTAATATTGTCCCGAAGGGCTTATTTCAAGACCTTATTAAGCACTAGAGTGCAAATGATCACGTGTATTTTTATTTTAATCATCCTTTTCGGCACAATTAAAATGTAAATCATCACTAAGTATCAAAAATGTTACTCAATTATCAAACTGTGTGCATTATAATAAGCGTTAGCAAAGGAATCAGCTGCTGACATGGTTACTTTAATTTTAAAATTTAAATTTAAACATTAAGCCCCCCCTCCTGGTTCTTCTCCACCACCGTCATCAGCATCCAGATGTCACAAGGCTATTAGTGTTTAACACGAAGATGTGTAGGCTGACAAGACTGTTAATATGAATCTATCATCAGTATGAGTGATATAATTTATTAGTCTCGAGTTTCTTGAGGACAAGTTCACTTTATTTTCAAAAATTTAAAATAAATAGTGATAAAAGCTATCGACCTGGAATAGATGGAATTTAAAAATTAAAGTAACTATATCAGGGAAAACAACATCAGTTCCCAGCACTTGTATGCACATAAGTGTAGGCTTCTCAATGTGTGCTTTGAAGAGGTTTCAACAAAAGTATTCCTGCAGTGTTCACCCTAATGTGTTTCACCCCATTAAGCATGTATAGCTGAAAGCTATAACAGCCAATTAACCCTACACCTATTCAGATAGAGAAATGCTTCATTCCACATAGGATTACAATGCTGCATAATGGTGAGGAGGTGGTGGAGGAAACCACAGATTTTTGCTGAAATTCATACCTGGCATTAGTCCGGGTTATACTCTAACTTTTGTTCATTTTATTTTATGGTTGTAATCTTGCTGTGTATTTCTATGATAAAAAAAATTACATTATGTTTCACACACTTACTCTGGTGAAAGGAGATTTAGAATGAGAATTTAGAAAATGTTAACAGAATCCAGCATGACAACCATAGAGGTGAGGGGGAAATCTGAAATCTTCCTGAAAATATCATATGGAACGGGAGTCAGAAATGCAATTTAATCTTTGTTCACGGTTCAAGCTTCCGGTTGTCGTGCTTCAGATGACATGTTGAACCAAGGTCCCATCTGCTCTCTTCAGGTGGATGCTAAAGATCCCATAGCACTATTCAAAAAGAGAAAAGAGTTTCTCCTAGTGGTCTGGTTGACAATCGTCAAATAAATTGGTCATTCCCTTGATGTCTGCATATGGGTCCTTGTGTGCATAGATTTGAAACCTGTAACCAGTGAAGCATTTTGAGGCGTTTTAACATTGTATGTGCCATATCAAATGCAAGGATTATTAGCACAATGTTTTTAAAGCTGTATTATCTGTCTTAGTTTTATTTTCTGAGTTTCTTTTTGGGGGATTCTTTTCTTCCCTCAGTCTCTCAGGGTGTTTATTTTTTTTATTTAGCTTTTCCATTTCTCTCTTATTGCTATTACCTTTAAAAAATCTTCTCCCAAAGCTGGGAATAAATCTATAAAAGCGGCAAGGAAGGGAAGATCCCGGAAAGTGCACAACACTTTTGTCAGCAAATATAAAAATCAAGGTGATACCACAGTATACAAAACATAGAGAAATTAACATAAATCAGCATTGGAATACATTCAATTCAGAGTGGCCTGAAATTAAGGTTTCGGAGAACAATAGTAAATTATGTGCAGCTCTTCTGACAACAAAAATAATAATTATTATTATTATAACAACAGTAATAACAACAAAAATCCTTGCATTTAGATTATGCGTCTTTCACATCAAAAGAACATCACAGTAGTGACTGTGTTTGTAGCAAATACAGCAGCGCAATTACACACAGCAATGTCTGACAAATAGGCATGATTTTATTTGGAGAATTGTTGGCCAGGATGACAAAACAAACTCCTTTCTATTTCGAAAGGTGCCATGAGATCTTTAACTCAAACAGGCAGACTAGACCTCAGTTTAAAGTCTCAAGGACAGCATTTCCAGCAAGACAGCACACAGTACTGAGACCACACCAAAGAAAAACAGTCGTACAACAACAAATTACATTTGTACAGTGTCTTTTGTGTCAGAGGATGTCCCAATGTGCTGGACAGTCAAGGATTTGCACCTGAGTGCAGGTTGGGATTAGGAGGGGTCGAGGGTAGAGAGATGGGGGGTAGGAGGGTGACTGAAAGAGGTCGAAAAGGAGGGTCTTGAGAGGAGCATTGGAGGAGATAAAGGAGAGGGCAGAGAGGCTGAAGGTCCAACCGCTAATGGTGGGGCGGGCAGGGGGGTGACATGGAGCAGGCTAGAATCCACTGAGAGGAGAGAGCGGACAGGTTGGTATGGGATTAGCATGTAACAGAGATAGGAAGGAGTAAGATCGTGGAGGGCTTTGAAAGCACGAATCACGATCTTAAACGTTATCCTCTGAGGTATGGGGAACCAGTGGGGCCGGGCGAGGGTGGTAGGTTCATGGAGCCTGATGCGGGAGAGGAAACGAGCTGCAAAGTTCTGGATGATCTGCAGCTTGTGGAGGGAAGATTTGGGAAGAACAAGGTTAAGATCCTGTGGAGTCCTGTAGCTCAGTGGTTAGAGCACTCGCTTTGCAAGTGAGAGACCTGAGTTCAATTCCAGGCAGGTCAGGGCGAAACCTTGGGCAAGTTTCCTTACTCCACACGCCTAATAATAATCCCTCCAAAAAACCAAAAACAATAATTAAATTGGTCATTTTCAATCTACGACTGTTTGTGGGACATTGCTGTGCGCAATTGGCTGCCGCGTTCGCCCACAAATATACAGTCAATTCACTTTACAGTATGTTCTGTGAAGCGCTTTGGGACGTCCTCCCGACGTGAAAAGCGCTATATCAAATGCAAGGATTATTATTATTATTATTAAGATCCTGATCCAAAAAAAGTTTAAGATTCTGATCCTCAGTTTCAAAGGCCTCCACGACCTTGCTCCTTCCTACAAGCAGGAAGGTAGCATAATCAATTCTGGATGTGATGAATGTGTGGATGAGGGTTTCGGCAGTCTGAGGGGAGAGGCAATGGTGGAACCGGGTGATGGTGCGCCGGTGGGAGAAGGCAGAATGGCACGGATGTCGGGTGGAGAGTGCAGTTGAGGGTCAAACAAGACCCCAAGGTTCCGGACTGGCTCAGTGAGATGGAGTGTGCATTCATGGAAGATGATGCTGCCAATGCCTGAGTTGTGGAGGTGCCGACAACAACAACTTGCATTTATATAACATTCTCCACGGAGGGTAGCATCTCAGAGCACTTAACAGTGGCGGTGCCTGGCTCCGAGCCAGTGTGGGGGAGGTGACAGTAAGCACAGTCGCAAAGGAAGGTTTTCAGATGGGACTTGAAAAAGGGGAGAGAGCGTTCCACAGTTTCAGGCCATAGTGGCTGAAAGCACAGCCTCCAATGGTGTAGCAGAGGGTGCGAGGGACATTTAAAAAAAAGTTTAGTGCTGTAGTGAGCAGATGGCAGAGTGAATATTCAGGAAGGAAGGATGAGAGAAGATGGGCTGACGTGCCCCTCTTCATCAGAACTGATCTTGTTATTCTGTACAATAATAGTTCTTGTATTTGATATGGTACCTTATCACGTAACAGAAATGTCTTAAAGTTCTCCACAAGATTTTACTGACAAATGTAGTGACTGTGTATTTGTAGGCAAACGTGGCAGTCAATTTGTATACAACAATCTCCCACTAACAGCCACAAAATGAATAATCAATTTTTATCTGAGCGGTTGTTGGGCAGACACTAGAGAAACTCCCTTCTCTTTTTGCGTAATGTCATGGGATCTTTGAAGTCCACCTCAACATGCAGACAGGACCTCAGCTTAATGTCTCATTCGAAGGACAACACCTATGGCAGTACAGCATTCTCACAGCATTGGCATTGGAGTGTAAGGCTAGCCTGTGAAACCCCAAAGTCCCAACTTGGGGCTTCAACCCACAGCCTTCTAACTCAGAGGCAAGAATGAACTGAGCCAAGCTGACATCCGTTTGGCTCTAGAGCTAAAAATAAAGTTAATCTTTGAGATAGTTATATTTGTATTATTTTCTACCTCTCTTTTGGTGCTATTGATTGATGCATAACACTTCCACATCTATTTCGAATCTCCAGGGTTCCTCTTAGCACCACAGCTTACAAGCCGTCGTAACTCAACACTGTGGAACAACCATCACAAAAGGCCGGGAATGCTTGCTCACAATCTACCAGCCAGGTTAAGTGAAAGGAGAGAACCAGCCAACCTCACGGACTAAGTGAAGATTATTGTATTACTGGTGGGACTCTCTTTTATGGATGAGAGCATTTCCAGCAAGACTGCATGTTGAATCGGGTCTCCTTTAGGATTCAGATCTCCCTGCAGGCACAACTACATAACTAGAATTTTTTATTTCTCATGCTGCCTGTGGGATTTGGGACTGTCTCACAATTGACAACATAGTACGCAAATAAAATGACGGAATCATAATGCATCGTCGAGCCATGTCATTTCAGCTAATGGCATAGGAACCCTGCTGTACTACAAAGTTCTTCCAATATTCTTCCTTTACTTGAATTACTCTTATCGTTTCATCAAGCTAAGCTGGAACAAAAAATCAGATTTATCTTTTTAACATTTGCATTTTTATGCCTTTTAGCACAAAAAGAAGTGGGACAATGCTGGTGTAAATATTTATAAATGCCAACACTAATATACCTCAATGCTTTAAGTAGCTTGCATGCTATTGTCTGATGGTCAAAAAGTAATCGTAAAACAAGATAATCCAATGCAAAGCACATTCAGTTTGCAACATTGTGGTGGTTGTGGAATAGAAAAGATAGCTTAGCCTCCAATAGGTGCCTTTGGGCAGAATAGTGATTTATATATTGATGATTTCAATGATTTTTATTCAGAAACATTTTAGCTAATGGAAAATAAGAGGCTAAACCAGATAGACGGTGGTTGCATGATAAAGTAGCTGATGTAGAACAGATCAAATAGATTGCATTTTTTCTACTTTTGGGTGGGAGGGGGAGAAATCCTTTGTCCTCACTGCTTAATATTTGACCATAAAATCTTATATCCAATGATTATAGAACATTGCAAGACAGAGTTTCATTCCATATTAATATCTGTAAATAATTATATATGGAATTGGCATGCATGCCTGTAAATGTACAGGGTGCTCACAAAGTCCTGTTACCCTTTTACCATCATTTTTTATTTTCTGTTGCAGGTAAGTCGAGTGTTACAATGTCTGATACCAGTAACTTCCTTGTCACTCCATCCACATCATGGAAGATGTCACACGGAACTTGTTGCCGGATCATTATCTGCCATGAAAATAATGGAGCTCACACCGATCCTCTAGATGTCTAAATACAGTTACACACTTGTACTGAATATAATTAACTACTTCTAAATACAATTCTCATCATTCTTCCAAATGTTTCAGTTGTCAGTGCACTGCTGAAAAAGACTTTATATAGCCACCATTATGCAGTGCATGCGGGACAAGTATGTACCCAAGTGCAGCAAGGGCAAAATTAGCAACAACGCATTAAGATGGATCAATACGAAAATAAAAATGGAGATAAAGAAGAAAAGGAAGATTTATAAAGCTTATAGTGAGAGAGGAGAGGCTCACTCCTGGACTGAATACAAGATTGTATAGATAGAAGTTAAAAAAGAGATTAATAAAGCCACAAGAGAACTGTAAACAACAAGATTACATTTGTATAGAGCCTTTCATGTTGAGAGGATATCCCAAGGCGCTGGACAGTGTACAGCATTTCAGTGCAGTGCACGTGGGACAAGTATGTATCTAAGTTTGGAACTGAATGATGAGAATTGTATTTAAAAATAGTTAATTATATTCAGTGCAAGTGTGTAACTATTTAGACATCCAGAGGATCGGTTAAGGGACATATCAGCAAACGCAAAACATACCAACCCTCCATAAAAATCTTTCAATATTACAACATTAAGAGGGTGGTCAGGCTTAAAATCCTAAGGGATTCAAATAGGGTTAAAAAAATGGACAGGAAATAGGAAACATTAAATGACCATTTCCTGGAAGTTTTTATCAGAGAGGACACTAAATCAGGCCCCACCATCAGACCGGAAACATTGTTTGAGCTGCAGTATTTTAACATAAATGTGGCTAAGATGCTGGATAGCCTCGAGGGTCTTAAAACTAACAAATCCCCTGGGACAGATGGGCAATACTCTAGGCCCAGGGTACTTAGGGAGACAAGGCAGGAGATTTGTGCAGCATTGACACACATTATGAGAAAGTTAATCAGCACTGGGAACGTATCAACATACTGGAAGAAGCTGATGTTGTACCCATATTCAAGAAGGGTGATAAAATCAAACCTGGCAACTATAGACCTTTAATTCTTGTGAATTGGACACTAGCCTGAAGGGCCATAGCTTTCTATGAATTGCTAATTATTCTGTAGATGTTCTGTGCAACAGAAATAATGCACAAAAGTTACATTGAATAGTAAAAATAAACAGTTCAATTTTCCATTGTGTGATTTGGTGGAAATGCTTTTAGGGCATTAGCAAAGATTATTGACAAAGTTGGAAGTAGCTTGGTCTAGCTATGCAATTGTTATTTGAGGGATGGACTTATCTACGCTACAACTATAAGCATTCCGAGACACCGTCCAGTATGAAGGGCACCATATCAATGCAAGTTGTTGCTTCAGAAATTTGCATGCACAAGGACCTTTTTAACGGACCAATCATTGGCATATTCTGCAGTTAATTTTTATACTGTATAACCATAGTTCAAATCTTAGAAGAAAAATCCTTGTCTCTAGAACAGGAGTCTAACCAGCTACAGATATTAATCCCAATTTTAATGTATGCAAACATTACAGCCAGTTCAGCTGTAAAGAGTACAATTTAAAAATCCAAGCAAAGCACCAAAAAGATGGACACAAACTGGGATAAATACCAACACTGTCAAATTAATGTTTTGCTCTGTCCCATCTCATCTGTTTTTGCATATGTATCCAATGAATGGCAAAAACTCAGTGTGTGTGTAGGAATAAATTAACATGCCTAAGGATAAGAAGTGTTCCGTTGTCTAGCATAATTCATTTGCTCATAAACAAAGGCTATTCTGTATTATTTCTTAGTTGATGGCAGGAACATTTATATTCTAAGATTCGAACAGAATAAATTCTGGATTTGCATGTCAAAGAGCTAATGGAACTGAAATATCTTCACATTATAACAGGCTGTAGGAATCCATCAAAAAGTCCAAAACGGTTCTGCTTTTATAGTCCTTTAGTGTCTTGAACTTTCCCTTCTCCTTGTTGCACTCTATGGTTAGTGCTTAAAATTGATTTAAATCTATGTCATTAAGTCAGATCTTTAATTGCATTATTTTCTTCCTCCCTTTTATTGCTATAATCTTTGCACTGCTGATTTTATTTCTGTGTTCAGAACAATCTATACCACTTATTTAGACACTAAGATTGATATAATTTCCACCCTGGGACCTAGCATGACACCACCAGTGAAATACTGAAACATCTTCCTCAAATTGAAATATTATTAGGGCAAGATGGAAGTTACACCCACTCATGCATAGATAATTTGAAGTTACATAAATCTGAGTGATATTAGTGCTGGAATTAATGGGAAAAGAAAAGCTCAGACTGCCATTAGATCCTCTATTACCCCAACAACAAAAAAGTAAAATACAGCTAACCAATAACATATCTGCTGTTTAAGGCATAGTCTTAATTCCTTTTCTCCTCTTTTCTTTGAATAACCTAACAGTGGAAACAGTTCCTCACTATTCATGCTCTCATACCTTTTCATTCTCACAAGATCACAAAATCACAAGATTGGCCCATCTGATCCCATCCTTCCAGAACACCCATCCTACCGTCCCCTCATCATTGCATCAAGCTGCTTTTTAAACGACTCCAGTGTCCTGGCCTCCACCACCTTTCATGGCAACCTGTTCCGATCAATGATTACCCTCTGCATAAAGAAAAACTTCCTGGTATCTATCCTGAAATTGCTCTTTACAACTCTAAGTCTAGGTCTGCTTGCTCTACTATCATGATACATCCTAAAGTATTGATCTGCGTTTACTGTTTGAATCCCATTTAAAATGTTATACAGCTCTATGAGATCCCTTGAGTTATCATCTCTCAAAGCCGGAGCTCTAACTTGTCTAAATCATTGCTTATAGCCTGGGCCAATAGAAAAGTGCAGAAATATTTGCCAAAAAATAACATATTATTAGATGGTTGCAAAAAATATGAATTGCTTCTTGAACACAAACTGAGTGGCTTTTTTGGGGGGATCAGGGGCAAAGGGGGAACACCAGCAAGGCTACTAAGACTCTCAGGGCCCAGTACCGCACACAGACCCAAAGAAAGACACACACGCACACAGACAGAGACACACACGCACTCAGAGACCCACAGAGAGAGAGACACACGCATACCCAGAGACCCATGCACTCAGAGACTCAGAGACATGCACACTCAGAGACACGGGGAGAAACACACACACACACTCAGAGACAGAGAGAAATACAACAACAACAACAAGATTCCATTTATAGAGCACCTTTCACGTCGGGAGGACGTCCCAAGGCGCTGTACAGTTGGGTCAGGACCCGAGCAGGGGGGACATGGTCAGGGTGAGGGGAGGGAAGGGAGGGGGTAGAGGTTTGAGAGGGGAGCTGAAGGCACGGTCAAAAAGGTCTTGAGACCGGCCTTGAAGGAGGAAAGGGAGGAGGCAAGACGAAGGCACTGGGGGATAGAGTTCCAAAGCCTCGGGGCTGAGAGGCTGAAGGCCCGGCCACCGATGGTAGGGCGGTTGGGGCGGGGGATGTGGAGCAGACCGGAGCCAGAGGAACGGAGGGTACAGGAAGGTAAGTAGGGGGATAGTAGGTCAGAGAGGTAGGAGGGAGCGAGGCCGTGAATGGACACAGAGCGAGAGACACACACACACACTCAGAGGCAAAGAGAGAGGCACACATACACATAGAGATACACACACACACTCAGAGATACAGTGAGAGAAATACACACACACTCACAGACACCAAGAGACACACATTCTCAGAGAGAGGGACTCACATACACATAGAGACACACAAACACATAGAGAGGAAGATACAGTAATACTCATACAGATACTCACAAACAGAGAGACACACACACATACAGACACAGAGAGAAAGAGACACACACATACAGACACACAGAGAGAGACACATACATAGACACACAGAGAGAAACACACACATACAGACACACAGAGAGTCACACACATACAGGCACCCAGAGAGAGTCACACACACTGACACAGAGTCACACACATACAGACACCCAGAGAGAGTCACACGCATACAGACACAGAGAGATTCACACACATACATACAGACACAGAGTCACACACATACAGAGAGAGTGACATAACATAACATGTAGGAGCAGGAGTAGGCCATTCGGCCCTTCGAGCCTGCCCCGCCATTCAATCATGGCTGATCTTTTAATCTAACTTCAGCTAATACCATAACCCTGCCTTATCCCCATATCCCTTAATCCCTTTTGCAATAAGAAACATATCTATCTTAGTGTTGAATATGTTCAAGGACTGAGCGTCAACAGCCCTTTGGGGTAGTGAGTTCCTTACATTCACCACCCTTTGAGTGAAGAAATTCTTCCTCAACTCAGTGCGAAAGGGCTGCCTCTGATTTTAAGGTTGTGACCCCTGGTTTTAGTTTCTCCAGCCAGGGGAAACAATCTCCCACTATCTACTCTATCATGCCCTTTGATGATCTTATAGGTTTCTATAAGATCCCCTCTAATTCTTCTATATTCTAGAGAATATAGGTCCAAATTGGTCAGTCTATCCTCGTAACTCATCCCCTTAATCCCTGGTACTAATCTAGTAAATCTACACTGCACCCCCTCCAAGGCAAGTACATCCTTCCTTAAATAAGGAGACCAAAACTGCACACAGTATTCCAGGTGTGGTCTCACCAGGGCTCTATACAGTTGCAGCAAGACTTCCCTATGTGACACACATACACAGAGAGAGAGAGAGAGACAGACATACAGACAGACAGAGAGTCACACACATAGACACACAGAAAGAGACATACAGACACAAACACACACAGTCACACACATACAGACACAGAGACACACACACAGACACTAACAAATGCATATAGTGGGATATACACACAATCACACATGATCAGACAATCATACACACAGACACACACACAGACAAACACACACACACACACACACAGACAAACACACACACACACACACACAGACAAACACACACACACACACACAGACAAACACACACACACACAGACAAACACACACACACACAGACAAACACACACACACAGACAAACACACACACACAGACACACACACACACACAGACACACACACACACACATAGACAAGCACACAGACACACACACACACACACACAGACAATCACACACACACACACACACAGAAACACACACACACACACACACAGAAACACACACACACACAGAAACACACACACACACAGACAATCACACACACAGAAACACACACAGACATCCACACACACAGACAATCACACATACACACAATCACACACACACATAGAAACACACACAGACAATCACACACACACACAGAGACAAACACACACACAGACACAGACACACACAGAGACAAACACACACACACAGACACATAGACAAGCACACAGACACACACACACACAGACAATCACACACACACACACAATCACACACACAGAAACACACAGACATCCACACACACAGACAATCACACATACACACAATCACACACACACATAGAAACACACACAGACAATCACACACACACACACACACAGAAACACACACAGATAATCACAACAGCGGGGCCTCCAAGTGAAGCCCATTTGCCGCTTGCGCCTTGGCAGGCATTCACATCCAGAACCGCCCAGCCTCAGTGATGTCAGGTAAACAGCCGGGAGGCCCGCAGGCCTGGAACGACATTTATAGCGGGTTTGTAGCATAGGAGGGTGTTTGTGGCAGATTCTGCGGACAAAGTGCGACCGCACTTTTCTATTAGCCCAGCTCATAGTGAATTCCTCTAACAGGGAATCATACTCTTGTTGCTTTCCTCTGCACTGCCGCTAGGGGCTGGGAATCACCCGTATGCCTTGGTGGCCAGAACTGTACACAGTATTCAAGATGTGGTCTGACCAGTGAACTGTACAGCCTGAGAATGATGTCTAGTGATCTAAACTCAGCTGATTTAGTAATATTGCCCAGCTTCCTAATTGTCTTGTTTATTGCTGCCTCACACTGTTTTGATGCAGTAAGAAATCAACTAACACCCCTGGATCTCTTCCAGCCTCCACTTTGGTAAATTCAATCCCATTCAAGGAGTATTTCCTATTCTTGGATCCTCTATGTAGTATCTTGCATTCAACAGTATTAAGCTTCAGTTACCAAAATTCTCTATTCCAAAGGAAGGAGTTTTCATCTCTCCGACATCTTCTCATACCTCTTTTGTCTCTCCCCAGTGTCATTCTTGTGAACCTACATTTCCATAGCCGTAATATCAATAATATGAGCCCAAAGCTACATACCATATTGCAGCCCTGATGTGGGGACGTTGTCACTGCAGCCTGGATAACAATGGAAAAGGACTGTCACCTCTTCAATAGAGAAAAATAATTAATCTTGAAATCAAGAAGAAGTTTTATGTGGACATCATCTCAAAATTCTTCACAAGTAATTGCTGTCAAAGGTACTGGCAGTGAAGGCAAATGCAGCAGCCAGCTGTGCTAGCCAGGGCTTGCAAACCGCTTTGAAGTGAATGACCAACCAATCTACAGTATTGTTGGCCAAGACATAAGGAGGAACACTCTTTTCTGTTTCTTTTCTGATGAGTGTCATAGGATCTTGAACAACCACCTGAACAAGCAGTCAAGATTTCCAATTAAATATCTCATCTGAAAGATGGTATCTCTGACAATACAGTGTGCTCCTTTAATACGGTGTGTCAGCCTGAATGAGCTCAATTGTGACCTGGGGCTTGGACCTATAACCTTTTGAGCCAGAAACAAGCATACTACTGAATTAGCAAAGCTAGCACTAAGATGAAGCAAAGATGGTTATAACAGCTTTCTCACAGGTAATTCTCTTTGACTGCAATGGAACCAAAGTATGTTCAAGCATTTAAGGGCTCTGAGATGCTACTCTGCGTGAAGGGCATTATATAAATGCAAGTTGTTGTTGTTGTTCATGTCACTAGTGAAATGTCTGAGTATTGATATTCACCGATTGTATCATACCAGCTCTCTAGACTGTCCAGCCTTCCACACAATGAGTGTTATTTCTCCTGCAACCACACCTTCCTCAGTACTAGACCTCAAGCATGTTGATCTGTCAAGAAATCAATGACCAAGACTTGATGTGTCTGTTGAACAAATGGTGTAGGAGCCTCAAAAAATAACTGGTGCTACAGGAATTCACTCATGAATATGTAGCATTCAGACACTCTGATGCCATTGGAATTCCAACATCATGAAAATGCTTCCTTTGGGAGTAGAATTCAACCTTAGCCACCAGACAAGCACTGAACAACAGAATTTGTTTCAGGGAGCTCTTCACATCCAGAATAGTTTCTATGGAGGCTTTCTGCTAGCATAAAAATAATCCTTACATTTGGTATAGTCCTTTCACATCAGGAGGACTTCTCAAAGCACTTCACAGGATATACAACAACCTGCATTTATAAAGCCCCCTTCACCGAGGTAGCATCTTGAAGCACTTAACAGTGGTGAAGCTTCACGATAAGCCAGGGGGAGGTGACTGAAGACGGGCAAGGAGGAGGCAAGACAGAGGGAATGATGCTGAGGGTTCCATAGTTTCGGAACATAGTGGTTGAATGCATGGCTGCTGGTGGTGGAGAGAAGGGAATGAGGGACATGCAGGAGGCTAGAGCCAGCGGAGCTTAATGAGCAGGTAGAGAAGTGTAATGTCAGGAAGGTAGGGATTGGTCAGGGAGTGAAGTGATCTGTACAAAGTGTGCGGATCTTGAAATCATTCTGTTCTGCAATAGGGAACCAATTCTTCTGGAAAGGACTCGAGTCATGGAAGCACATTATTTGGTGCTGGTGAGAACACCGGTGGCAGAGTTTTGCAATAATTGGATTTTATGAATTGTGGCGTTGGGGAGACTTAAGTGTAGTGATTGTGTATTTTGTTAGTGAAATTGGTAGCCAATTGGCATACATAAATGTTTCACAAACAGGCATGAAGTGAATCATCAATTTTATGAGGAAGATTGGCCAGTACAATTGGCCAGGCCAGGTGAAAATCCCTTTTCATTTTGAATAGTGCCATGAGATCTTTAGTATCTATCTGAACAGGCAGACATGATCTCAATTTAATATCTCATCCAATGAATGGCATGACCAATATTACAGCACACCCCCAGCACTGCATGTATTCAGAGATTGGAGTGTTGAGTATCAGCATGAACAACGTGAGGTTTGTACCCACAACCTTCTGAGAGTAACACCAAGTGAGCCAGGCTGACACACCATTATTGCCATTCAGATCTAATTGGGAGCATTGTTCTTTCAGTTTATATATTCCCTAATCTTAATAAACCTCATCTGTGACACTGTCCAGATAATAATTAACTTACAATTCCCTTTATGACTTCTAGTGGGAATAGCTGGGCTATTTTTGCCTGAGAGAGTCTCTGGATGGTTGAAGAACCCCTATCCAATTTCCTGCTGATTCCTTTAATTGGCAAAAATTTACTTTATCAGACTTTGAACATAATTAATGTGCTTGAAGTAATCATCTCAATTCTCTCCTGACACCTGGCGCCATGTTTATCTTACCAATGCCAAGTTCACTTTTAAAACAGAATTTTATTGAAGAATTTCTAAAATGTACATTGCAAACCGTAGAGAGAAAAAGGGATCAGGACCAAGGTCTTAACTGGAATCAGTTGCATTTTGAATATTTCTTAATTCCTTGTAGCTCTATGGACAGCATGCTAAGCTGAGTTTCATAAAATCACTGTTCACTACAATGTTGTATGTTGTAACATACAGCTAAAATGGAAAAGCTGATATGGGTGCTATATGCACCCATATAATCATATAATCTGTTGATGACAGGAGTCAATAGGGTTCCAGACACACTTTATTGACACTGAGATTTGCCAGCAGCTTCGTTCATTTTTCTTTAGTATCAAAGGCTTCATAAATAGGGGCATAGAATACAAAAGTCAGGAAGTTATGATGAACCTTTATGAAACATTGGTTAGACCTCAGCTAGAGTATTGTGTTCAGTTCTGGGCACCACAATTTAGGAAGGATGTCAAGGCATTGGAGAGGGTGCAAAGGAGATTTACCAGGATGGTACCAGGAATGAGGGACTTCAGTTATCAGGAGAGGCTAGGGAAGCTAGGATTATTCTGCTTGGAGCAGGGAAGGTTAAAAGGAGACTTAATAGAAATTTTCAAAGTTATGAGGGGATTCGATAGGGTGAACAAGGTGAAACTATTTCCACTGGTGGGTGGGTCGGTAACCTGAGGACACCAATTTAAAATAGTTGTTAAAAGAATCAGAGGGGAGGTGAGGGGAATTTGTTTCACACAGTGAGTTGTTCAGATCTGGAATGCATTGCCTGAAAGGGTGGTGGAAGGCAATTCGAAAACAACTTTTAAGAGAGAAGTAGATATTATTTGGGGAGGACAAGTTTGCAGGGCTATGGGGAGAGCGCGGGGGAGTGGGATTGATTTGGAAGCTCTTTTCAAAGAGCCGGCACAGACAGGATGAGTCGAATGGCCTCCTTCTGTGCTGTATGATTCTATGATTTTTATTCCTTGTATAATTAGGGAGAGGACAGAGAATTGCAAGTTTAGTTCTTGTTTTGACTATAGTTTTTCCATATGCACATTTGGCACATACACAGATGGAACATTGCTATACAAGTAGCGTAGACTCACCATTACTCATGTTTATGTGGCCTGAGGCCTTGTGATGCTCTGTAGGGAGCATAATTTCATTAAACAAGGTAGATCATAATCATGGTTTTATTCATTTATATTATGAATGTATTATTCAGTTGTCAGCCCGGCTGGCTTAGTTGATATCACCACCAGGTTAGTGTTCGCTGAGCAGTGGGAACAACCACAGCAGTACAACAACAACTTACTATTGTATAGCGCCCTTCACATCGGAAAGATGTCCCAGGGCGCTGGACAGTCAGAGTATTTTGGACAAAGGAAGGGTTGCAGAAGGTAGGAGGGGTGAGATTTCAGAAGGTTTGAACGTGAGGATATTGATTTGGATCCATTGAAGAATTCGCTGTAATTCTAAAATTGCCTGTATGAGGGCAAAATACTGTAATGTCACCATATTATTCAGTTACCTTAAAATTGTAAATAACTCTGCGGATGTAGTGTCCATGAGATAAGGTTACAGCAACTGTATTCTGATGCATCTGGAGTGTTTTATTTGGGCTAAAATACTGATATTGCTGGCCAGAAACTGAGATTGCATCTTAAGTTAACACTTTCCTCACGCAGGCAAAAGTCATATATGAAAACTGCGGCTCTTTAGAGCCTCTGAAAAGGTCACACATCAAAACTTACAACAAGATCCTTCCACAGTCTTCAGACTCAAGTGGTAATGAGACATGCTTTGGACTGCCACCTCATACATCTTGGTCTCCGAAGGAGATAAGTGGACAGCACCCGGCATTTTAATTTGAAGACTTAGATGATTATAGTCAATTGGATGAATATTTAATTGGTTAATTCTGCAACCTTCTGAGAGTGGCTGAACACTTAAGAGATATCTGATGCTTAAGTTCTACAGAGGTTGCAGGAGACTAAATATTTTTCCAAAGAACTACTGAGACAATCATGCAATTATTATATCCTCATTCAGAGATATCAACCCTTTAGGATAGAGTGAAGAATCAATTCTTGCCAAAAGCAAGAAGTGGTTGTTAACGTAACCCCAAACATGCAGAAGCTTCTCAGAACTTGCTGGTCGATAAAGTCAGGTAGAAAGTCAGCCTCCTCAAAGCATTTCACAGAATTTACTAATGACGACATATTTTGTTATGTGTTTGGCAGTCACTATGCACATATTTAAAAACAGGGGAGGGGATTTGGGGCCAAGTTTGTCCTCATCAAATTTCCAAATATGCACACTTTCTAGCAGGGGTCACAGAACAATGATCAGGAACATAAACCAGGCTATTTTCCAAGCGATAAACTGCAAGTGCTATGAAGGGAAATTTTAAGGGTTACTTATTCACAGAAGAACTTTGCGAAATTGCCTGGAGAACTGGGGGATGTTTCTAAGGTAGCTTTGAGTCACTTTGGGAAATTAGAAACAGGTGGTGAATTGCTCTCAATTCCTTAAGAACAGCACAATTGTCAAAAGTATAAGATAGTGCCTCGGGGATCCAGGAGAATTTAGGAGGAACTTCTTCACATAGAGGATAGTGGGAAAATAGAACTCGTTGCCTGAAGTTGTGGTTGAAGCAGATAGTATAGACAATAACAATAATAATCATACTAATATACTGTAACTATGTTTTGTGGATAAATGCAGAATTTAGATGCATTTAGATATTAGTAAGAGGGAGAAAGGAGAAGCATATGGGAAGGAGTGAGGAAGACTTATGCGGAGTATAAACGCCGGCATTTACTGGTTGGGCCAAATGGCCTATTTCCATACTGTACAGTCCATCTAAATCTATGTTGAGTGTTCGTTGAAGCTGAACATAGTGAGGTGCTTTGAGACATCAATGAAGTGCTTTGAGACATCTCAACGACGTGATAAGGCACTATATCAAATGCAAGTATTATTATTTTCACTTGGCAATTTTGAATATTCCCAGCCAAACAGTGCAACAGTCTGGTGAGAAATCACCTTACATAAATAAAATATTATTTAAAATAACTAATCTTAGTAAGGGATTTGTCATTCCTGTAAGTAATGTGCCAAGAAATGCAATCAATTCATCTCCAACTGAAAGTTTAAATGATAAATTAGGTAATTAATGTTCATCAGCAAAAGTTTAATCTCTGGAATGAAAACAATAAACATTTCAATGGACATGTTTTCAGAAAGTAGTGCAGTGACTGGCAAATATCCAGATAGGTCTATTTCAGCTTTGGAGATACGTGATAAAGACGCTATTAATAATGACTTCATGTATTAGATACTGTTTACATGACATTCTGGGCACCAATAATAATCCTTGAATTTGATATAATGCTTTTCACGTCTTCTAGACGTCTCAAAGCGCTTCACAGAATACACTGTAAATTGAATTGACTTTCTTGTGGGCAAAATGCGGCAGCTAATTGCTCACAGCAGTGTCCCACAAACAGTCGTGGATTGAAGTGACCAAATTATTATTGTTTTTTTTCTTGAGGGATTATCACAATGGATGTAACTTTGACAAGCATTATCAAATGTTAAAAATAAAGTTAAAAGGCAATGGATTAGTAGTTCATTACTACATTGGCATAATATATGCAGCAGTTTGACAGAAAGTTGGGTTTACATGCTGCCTGCAAGTGTTATCAAAGAAAACTTGGCACTCATCAATGTATGTTGGCAAGAATGTTAAGATCCTATTTTGTTGCACTTGTTTAAAATATGTTCCATTTATGAGATATTAGAGATTTACAATTTGCACACAGCAATGACACACAAACAGCAATGATGTGAATGATCAATTGCATTGGGGGATTGTTGGCCAGGGTATCAAGAGAAACTGTGATGCAAAAGGCAGCATAGGAGAGGTAAAGCCAAGCAGGGGACAGGGCTTCAGAAACAAGAAAGGTAAGCAAGAGTTCAGGAACACTGGAGAAAGACAAAGATGACTCATAATAATAATACTTTCATTTGATATAGAGCCTTATCAAGTCTTTGAGGTGTCTCAAAGTGCTTCAGAATATACCGTAAAGTGAATTGACTATATTTTGTGGGCGAAACGCAGCAACCAATTGTGCAAAGCAGTGTTCCACAAACAGTCGTGGATTGAGTGACCAATATTTTTTTTTGAAGGAATTATTATCCCCGAAAAATGATCCACCAATCAACTAACAACTAGGTTCCTACTTCATGCAAGATAAACGTAGGCATGTGGAGAAAGGAAGCTTGCCCAACATTTCATAGAGAATAGCCCAGATTGAGGCTGCAATCCTGGGATTTTTGGAGCACTATTACAGTATTGGATTCCAGGATTTCGTATGGCATTGTACTCTCAAAATCCTGGGATTGCACCCCTAGGCCCAGACAAGTAAAGGAGGTGTTGTTGCAATGCAGATTTTCTGTGAATTTCAAGGGAATCAGTAAAACGTATCAAGATGGTTGAGAGGCTCATTATGGAATCTTATTTTTAAACTTGAGAGATGAGAACCAATTGGAGTAGAATTCAAACCTGAATATCCTAGATTTATTCATAATAATGAAAATGAATTGAACCCATTCCTTGGATTTAAATAGAACTAACAAGGATTATTTGGTGTTTTACAAGTTCAGTAATTAAAAGTGAATCAAAACGTCATGCAAGTTTCCCATCAAAATAATGGCTTTATCAATGCAGATTCCCATTCACATATACAACAAATAGTCCTAAACCTTCATCTCCTGCCAAAGTTAGTCATTTTAATTTTGGCTAGATGCAACACAAATGGATCAATGTGTTAAATAAATATTGCTTCAAATTGCCACACTTCAGAAACTACACCAGATCAAGAGATATTGATCAAGAATCCAGATCTAAAGGAAATAATGCTATAAAGCCCTACGGTGCTTTTGAAAACAGTGGAATTTCAAAGCATTCAATAACCCTATATGTTGCAATCTCTTATTAATTTGTTTTGAATTTCTGGGAGAGAAGGTACAAACTGTCCACCAAAAGCTCAGTTGCGCTGCATTTAATATAAAGTAATTGCAAAATTATTGGTTGCAAGAATCAGTGGAATGAACAAGGATCTTTTTCTTTTGCCTCATCCATAGATCTCACTTATTTAAGCGTTCTGAGATGCTACCCTGCATGGAGAGCATGGTATAAGTGCAGGTTGTTGTTGTCTTCCCTCACCTCCGTAACATCGCCCGACTCTGCCACTACCTCACCCCTCAGGCCGCTGAAACTCTTGTTCATGCCTTCATCACCTCCAGGCTCGACTATGCAAACGCTCTGCTTGTCGACCTTCCCAACTCCTCCCTCCACAGGCTGCAGATAATCCAGAACTCTGCAGCCCGTGTCCTCTCCCGCACCAAACTTTGTGACCCCATCTCTCCCATTCTCGCCCGACTCCATTGGCTCCCTATCCTTCAGAGGATCCAGTTCAAGATCCTGGTACTCACCTACAAACCCCTCAATGGCCTCCCCCACCCTACCTTTGTGACCTCCTAACCCCCTATCAATCCGCCTGCTCCCTCCGCTCAACCAGCTCCGGCCTGCTCTACGTCCCCCGACCCACCCACCCACCCCACCATTGGGGAGAGAGCCTTCAGCCACTCTGCCCCCAGCCTCTGGAATTCCATTCCCCAATCACTCCACCTCGCCCCCTCCTTAGCCTCCTTCAAGTCCCGCCTCAAAACCCTCCTCTTCGACCATACCATCAGTCACCCCCATTCCCCTCCCCTCCCTTACCCCCCCAACACCAGCTCGGGTCTGAAATGCTGTACACTGTCCAGCACCTTGGACGTCCTCCCGACGTGAAAGGCGCTATACTAATCTTGTTGTCATTGGAGCTGCCATGCAGTGAATGTCCTACAGAAATAGAGTGAGAGACCAATTTTATTGGTGAGGTTTATTGACCAGAACACTGGAAGAAATTCCCTTCTCTTTTCAAATAGTGTCATGGGATCTTTAACATCCACCTGATCAGACAGATAGGACCTCAGTTTAATGTTTCATCCAAAGGCTGGTATCTCTGACAATATAGTACATCCCCAGTTCTGCATTGGAGTGTCAGCATAACCTATATGTCAAAATCCCAAAGTGGGGCTTGAACCTACAACCTTCTGACTCAGAGGTAAGAGTGTTACAAACTGAGGTAGGCTGATCAAGGTTTAGTTTTTCTACACTCTAAGACTTGATTATTTCAGTAAGATCTCACCTTAGCCATCTCCAGTGTGAACATTCCCGGTTTCCATAGACCCTCCTCCGAATTCAGGTGACTAATTCCAGCCATCAATTTAGTTGTTGCCCTTCACTGTACTCTCTCTTTACTGAAATATGGTAAAAACAAAATTGCAAGCAGTACTGTATGCAGTGAAGCAGAGACATCTTGTGCATTAATTTCCACGGAGGTCAACAATCTACATTATTGAGATTTATTTAATTGACTATGGCTTACTTCATAATTATCATTGAGCACTCAGTGCCAAATATTGCAAACAAGGGCTTTATTTATATCCATCGTGGATTGCTCTAAACTAGGTTGATTCAGCCAATGAAGTGCTTCTCCCTACATCACACTACTCAACGTAATATAAAATTGAACATAAAGCCCATTGGAGCTGATTGCACTCTCTCTGCCACTAAGAATCTGAAAGCTGGTCATATAGTTCTTGTCTACATCTGATGATTGTTAAGCTACTTTCTAATCAAAAATAGTCCGCTGCTAGGGATGAAAGCAATTCTGCAGCTCACACCCATATGGTTATCCCACAGGAATTTGATGAGATTAAAGTAAAATAGCTGTGTTGGCCATGGTGTTTGACTAACATTTTCCATGTTCAAGCTATCTCTACACATTTAACTTCAGTGGGCTACCAAATTTCTCTTTCTCTTGGGAAACATCAAATTGATGTTTGACAAGCTGTACTGATTCAAGAGCAGCATATAGAACTAAGTACTGAGCTTTTT
Organism: Callorhinchus milii; assembly: GCF_018977255.1. Classification (NCBI taxonomy): domain Eukaryota; kingdom Metazoa; phylum Chordata; class Chondrichthyes; order Chimaeriformes; family Callorhinchidae; genus Callorhinchus; species Callorhinchus milii. Next base: position 20,097,426 of record NW_024704742.1, on the reverse strand, counting down.
CTTTGCTACAATTCCATTCTTAGTCCATTGTTGTGCCGTAACAGAAAAACAGCATCTTCAAAAGCACTATTGGGAGAGTTTCCAATTTCCTAAAGGGGTATCTGAGGTGCATTGGGAATAACCTAGGAGTTGGTTTAGTATGTTTGATGTTGCTGATAAGATGTGTGAGGTTTATGGTAAACTAATATGATTGTCGCTTGCAATCACAATTTTTGACAAGTAGCATTGATACAGTTGACTGCAAATCAATTTGAGTTGATGTAAAAACAGCTGAATGATGTTGCGTGATAAATATTTCTTGAGCTCATTTTGGTGTTTTTCACACCTGTTAGTTTACACACACACTTCATGTAATTGCAGCAATGATAGGCCACTTTAATGGTAACTTTTTCCCATTAAATCAAAGAAGTGATACGGTGCTATATTAGATGCAAGGATTATTGTAACTATAGCAATTTACTAATAGCAATTTACAAATAATTCTAATTAGCTTCACCACTAAATTTTTTGTGTCACAATAATCTGGAATGTTTGTTTGCAAGTAACTGTTACAATATTCATTGGGGAAAAGATAAACCTTCCTTTAACTCATAACCTGTTGGTTTAAAGGTGGAAAACTATTTCTTAGTAGAAATGATAATCTTTGCCCTTTATCATGGTGTCAAAATGTTTTGAAGTGTTTCACAGGATTTATTGCAGAGTTCAATGACTTTTTTTGTGTAGAGAAATATGGCAGTCAATTCTTATGCAGCAAAGTCATATGAACAGTCATGACCACGTTTATCTGATCAATTGTTGGCAAGGACACTGGAAGAAATCTCCTTCACTTTTCACATAGTGCCATGGGATTTTAACATATATCTGAACAAGCAGATAGGACCTCAGTTTAATGTTTCATCCAGAGGATGACACTGCTGATAATGCAAAGCACCCTCAGCACTGGATTGAAGGGTCAGCCTAGAGAGACTATGAGCTCAAAGTCTCCAGAGGGGGTTTGAAGGCGAATGCAACCAACTGAGCCAGGCTAACATTTGTGGAGGTTCATCCCACATGTCTGGTGCCAAACTAAAAACCTTCCATTTTGCTACCTCAATGTAATTGTTCCATTCCCTGTGCCAGTAAAGAATTTATGTGGGGAAATATTTCACTCAGGATTACACACTATGCCTTTGGCATTGCACAACTACAATGGGAAATCCTATTAGTGGCTGAGATCCCTGAAGGTGACTTGCATGACGCTGAATAGAAATTTGAACCAGTGATCTTCCTGGCTAAGTTTGTAGCTTTGGGCCACGGAGCAAGAATTAATTTGAAAGCATTCAAAATCAATCCACTTAGAGGTGGAGTCAGATATTCTCATTCTGATCCCTTACATAAAGCACTTAATTTGAATGGTCATAACCCCTCATTTGTTTGGGGTTTGCAATGTGCGAATGTTAAAAAAAAAAATTATCAGGACAATTCCAAATGTTTGCTCCAAATATTTCCCTCACATCTCCCATATTTTTGTATTTGATTTCTTGTTGGAGAGACCCGGAGCTAAGTCCCATACACTAACCATGTCCCCAAAGAAGTGAATAACATGAGGAAAACAAAGATGATGGAAGAATAGGGTCATAGGAACAGGAGTAGACCATTCTGCCCCTAGAGCCAGTTCCGCCATTCTATTAAATCATTGATCTGTATCTCAACTCCAATTATCCGCCTTTGCCCCATATACCTCGATATCCTTACCTTGCAAAAATCTGCCTGAGTCTTGAAAATTGGAATGGATCCAGCATCCACTGCCTTTTGGGAGAAGAGAGTTCCAAACTTCCACTACCTGTTGTGTGAAAAAAAAACTCTCTGATTTCACTCCTAAATGGCTTGGCTCTAATTTTAAAATTATGCCCACTTGTTTTGGGTTGAGCCAAGAAACACAAAATGAAGCACGTTTTCATTCTTAAAATACCATAAAAACTATAGTACCTATAATTTAGGGTGGATTAGTCATCCAAATTTGCTGAATAGCGTGCATTCTGAAGTGGAATGAGTCCTTTTCAATCCCATTGGACTCATTGCATCTGTCAGTGTTGAATGCCATTACAGCAGAGGCGAGATTTAAATTCGGGTTCCAGAGTGAATTGTACAATGTAACAATTCATCGATAATCTTTCCAACGATTCACCTCTGGAGGTTTGAAGATGTATGATCTTTGGCTGGCACATCTGTTGTCATTACACATCAACAGACAGTTCCCAGAGGTGTCGTATCTTTAGAACAATCTGGTGTGATATAAAAACACTGGGGAGTGCCACTGTAATATCAGTGAAGGAAAGCCTCTGGGAAGGTGTAAAATATGTAAGCATGTCTGACATTCAGACTTTACACAGAATTAGAGTTCTATTTATTGTAGTCACTTATCTTATTTTATGCTCCCTCCATTTCCCTTTCCTCCTCACCTCCGCCCCCCACCCCACACACACTCACAATGTGGTCTGTTATTGTTTAATCAATATTTTCTCTTACTACAAATGGCTTTAATAGAATGTAGCGAGATAAAAAAATTGTAATTCTAAGATGTAGTTCAATTTCGCTGCAAAGAAAGGCAATGTAATTATCTGATCTGGTTTATGAGGAGCATAAATATCACACGTTGTAGTGCTGTGTTAAAGAGACCAGGAAGGGCCCAGATTTGATCCCTGATTTGTGCTGAATTAGCTGTTCCCATCCAGGACAGCAATATCAGTGTTAAAGCATCCTTAGACTAAAGAGGAGAAACCAGCCAGGATTTCCACCATTATTCGCTATCTAATACCTGGTTGGAAAGCATTGATGTAAATGTTAACAACAGGGCTGGGCTGTGATGGCTCCATAGTGGAAATCAGGCTTTTAAGCGGAGTCCTATTCTGCTCCAACAGCGTATTGGTGAGGTGTCATCATAAGTGAGTTGGTGATTTTGGTGACAATTCGTTTTGTGATACTCCAACGGCAACATAAAATGATCATGGCAATACCTTCAGCAAATTGTGTATATGTTAAACAAAAACAGAAGTCACTGGGGACACTTAGCAGGTCAGGCAACATCTATGGAGAAAGAAAAATGTTGAACTGTTCTGACGAAGGGTTGTGGACTGAAACGTTGACTCACTTTCCTTTCTCCATAGATGCTGCCTGACCTGCTGACTGTTCCCAGTGACTTCTGTTTTTGTTTCAGATTTCCGGCGTCTGCAGTGTTTTGTGTATATGTTAAATCTCATTTTTCCACAAATTCAGAATTTTTTTTAAAAAAGTCTGTCACTTAAAACAGAAAACCTTGTGAAAAGCACAATTTTTAAAAAAAATCTGTTTGGGTTCAAACTCATTGTGCGAATCTAAACTGAGCGACGCAATCCCAAAGCCGCTGACTCTACCTTGAGAAGCTGGTTTGGGAAGTATATGAATTCAATCGGCAGCAGAAAGAACGCAGCAGAATGCAGGCTCTGCTCAGAAACACTCCCTCAGAACCAGAGTATAGAATCGTATCTCAGTCTCGTCCAAGACAGGGAGAGAAGAAAAGGACAAAGGAAATTACATTTTTCTAAATACGTTACTACATCAAGAAACATGTACTTCACAAACCTATACCATTGAATTTTTTTATTTTTTTCAAGTATGACTATATTTTTAGGCAAATGTGACAGACATTTGGCACCAGCAAAATCCCAAGGTGAATAATCAATTGCAGTAAATTCCCAATAACCTTCTTAACTTATCACTAACACTTATCATGCTGTCAATATCCCGGCCACATTTATTTATGTATTTATACACATGCCTAACTCACTACTCTGGATAATTCATCACTGAGCACCTATTTCCTTGGAGTGATCAGGAGTTTACTGTAATGGCGAGGATTGTATGCCATAACATCGAGAAAAACGCTTACCAATTCCCCTAAAAACAGACACGTCTTCCATTTAAAATTTCATCAAAAAGACCCGAGTTCCGACAATGCAATGGGTCCCTCAGTATTGCACCAGGACATCAACCTGGATTACAAACTCAAGTCCCTACATGGGGCTTGAACCCACAGCACTTTAACCCAGAGCCAGGCTAACAGTAAGACCCAAAACAAACTGAGAAAGGGGCAGAAGCTAAATTGTAAGCAATCATTTTTAACCTATTCTCTCACCTTCGCAAAGCTTCATTATATCATTGAGAGATATATTACCACTGTCAAAGCTATATTTTCAAAATGTCCACCCACGTGCAATAACTGTGAGACTTTAGCTGAGTAATTTAATGCGGTGGCAAGAAGCCAAGAAGCACTGTCAACATAGACTTAACTACCTCTTTAGTAATGCTATTGATTTTTAGAAAGTATTTCAGAATCCCGCCTCCTCCATTTTGTATATTAGACTCAGTCAGTTTGCTACCTCCCATTGTTATGCACTGTTTCCTGCTTAGTAGATAGTTACTTGCTCTATCTCATATTGGGATCTGGGACAATAAGCTTGGATTCTCTTTACAATCTTCACTCCTTCTGCCTCATGTCAGTCCTGTGACATGTTGGAGTCAGAGGCAGACGTTGTTTTAGGTTGTGCTTTTATTGGGCTGGAGAACAAAGGATACATATCCATCAGTCTCCACATCAAGTCACATTCCTCCCTACTAGGGGAGCTTTTTATCCTGTGTGCGAGAACCTTTTGGTGTCCTTGTTTTTAACCTGCTTTACAAAATGCAATTCCAATGAAAAAAAACAATTCCCAGCATCCCAGAGAGCTGAGAATAGGGACTCCCCCATACGGAGACTCACAAAAAGAAGACCAAGGTCCATCTAGTTCGCCTTCCACCATACTAGCGGTCGCTTGACATGTCGTGTCCCAAACTATACATTATACCCCTGTGTTGTAGTAGTATGATCATGCGCAATATCAAATGCAAGGATTATTATTAGAGAGTAAAACTGAGTTCGACTGATGACCACACACGCACGCACAATCAAATAGCTCCCGTATACACGCTGTCATCCCGCACGCCAACCCTATTGTCTTCATATTACAATATAATAATCCTCACAATTGTTGCATTTGATAAAGAAGCTTTCACATTGAGTTGAAAAAGCCCTTCACAGGATTTACTGTAAAGTGCAGTGGCCTTGTATTTTATAGGTCAGTGTGGCAGCCAGTCTGCTCACAGCAAAGTTCCACAACCAGCCATGAAGTGAATGACCAAACTTATTTTGGTGATTGTCAGCCAGGATACCATGAGAAACTCCCTTCTCTTTTGGAACAGTACCATGGGATCTTAATGTCCACCTGAACAGGCAGATGGGACCTCAGTTTAATGGCACGTTCAACAACACAGCATTCCTCCAGCACTGCACTGGAGTGTCAGCCTGCCCTAGACTATATGAGTTCAAAGTCAAATATCAAGCTCTTTCATACCTCCAACTCGTGAAACCATAGCTCAATGGGAAGGGATATATGTCTGTGGACAGGAAAATGATGGCATTGCTCTCATGATGAGCTGTGTTGCCCACCTGGAAGCTCGCAGGGAGTTCCTGATACCTGCCATTCATCTATCGAAGGCTCAACCCGTGATGGTCATATGTCAAATGACCAACAAGTGACTATCCTCCTGGGGTGGGGGGTAAACGGGTTCTCTTTGGAGCTAATCTGTCTCTCAGGTGACATGTTTGGCAATGGAATGTCTGCATCGGTCTTGGTAGTCCCGTTCCTGAGCTAGGTGGGGCCACATTACTCCAGGGCATGGTTGATGCAAGCACAGTCGGTCTGGCTCATTGGCAGGACCTGGAAGGGCAGGCCAGTCACTGGGGGCAGGGAATCCTCCCACTCAGCTCCTGTTAACCCTCCAAGCCAAAGTCCTAACTGGTAGGGTGGTCCTAGCTGGACAAGCAGCAGGAAAGCTTCTCTCAGTGACAAGCTATACAGTTTTACCTGCTTAAGACTCGAGCAGTTACCCCAACTCACACGCTGGGGTCCCCAAGTCTTGGCTCTTGCCAACCTGCTTTCCAGAATTAGAAAAGCAGGATATGTCCTTCCAGGGAGAGAGTACACATTTCATTCCAACATCTCTGGAATTTCCATATATAGGTGGGATACATGCAACTCTCAGAATGGTTTGGTTTCTCTTAAGCATGTTGATGGGTTTCCACATGTGTCGGACACCCAGATGTGCCAATGCCCTGACCTCATCCACCATAATCTTTTAACCCATTCCAACAGTTGATCACCCTCGGTGTAAAGAAATACCTTTCTGGTGTCTGTTCTAAATTTGCTCCTCACAAACCTAACTCTGTGACCTCTCTTGCTGCTGTAATGGGCATTTTATGTAGCGCTTTTATAAAACTTCCCAAAATTTATGTAGAGTGAGTGAGAAAACTGAAACTTTACAGCTTTGCACCAAGCAAAGTAAACGTTTTTAAAATGTAAATGTGAGTTTCTGGTTGGTGAGGACAGCTGGTTTAATGCCTTGCAAAGTACAGCTGTTGAACGAAGTGGCTGAAGACAAATACCCTTTTTCATCTACATACACGGCACTGGGCAGCGCTGTTCATCCCCTGCATAAAATATATCAACATAAATGATTGCCGCTTCAGTTAAGGAAATTAATTTCAGCAGGTGAGGTAGCAAAGTACCGCTTTTAATAGAGCATAAAACCATTTACAGAAACCCCGAGTCATAAATTTGCCAAAAAAGGTTACAGACCTCTGCATTTACTACCTTTTAGGGGAAAATGTAGCTTTCTATAAAAAACAGAAAGGTCTCAAAATCAATGACGCTATGCTGTGTTGAGAAATGCAGCATTGGCTGTGTGATTTATATAAGTTGGCTCTCTGTAATAAACCTGATGCTGCAGATTCAGTCACATTTCTAATTATAACTGAATACTGTGCTACAACAGAGACTGGCAGGAGTGCAGTATAATAATCCTGTTGTACATAAACCTGATGTTTTTGTGACTTCTGCAAAGGTTTTACTGCAGGATGGTGTGAAGCTTGACTTTTATTCGTTTCTCTTTACAGGTAGAGACAGGCCTCTTTAAAGCCTTTTTAAAAAAAAATGTTTTCTGCAAGGTTCTGCTCCCTTCTAATCCTTTGTTTTTTTCTTTGTCTCTTAAATGAAAGATTTGAGGATGTCAGGATACCACTTACAAAGGTCAAATAGATAGGTAATGATGTAAGTTTGTTAATTTGGGACCCATTTTCACTATGTAATTGAAATCGCAATGAATAACTGGACTAACCCACATAGTTAATGTTTTAACGGCAAATTTCACAGCAGGATTAAGTGGAAATATAACTGAAGCAGCGTTTCTGCAGAACTAGTAAGTTAGAATGAGTCTCGTAGAAAGAGTTACTGCTTGTGTCAAGGTTAGCCATGGTATTAAAGTCAAAGATACATTAACTACACTACTGCAGTAACCTCTGTGGGTGTTTCATTCAGGTCAAAGCCTGAACCTGTTCAGGGTTGTTCAGCTATCTGCATAATTATCTTTCAAGGTTTTCTCACATGTTGTCAACTAACAATAGTAATTTAGAGAGGTTTTGTATTAACTTCTCATAATAATCGTCTGCCTGTTTATGGAACGTCTCACGCTGTTCAGAAAATAACCACATTCAGTCCTTAAGAGTATTGCATGTTATCAACTGGCCAGCAAGCTCAGCAGGAATGTCATATACAGGTTATTATGAAGGAATCAGGTACTGCAAAACTTGCTGTTCTGGCTGGAGAACCATAATCAAAATGAACAAATATAACCATTAATTCTATATGTATGTGGAGGTATTACAAAGAATACACACTAATCTGAAAATATTAGATTTCATGGTAGTTAAGATTAATTACTATAAAATCGTTGTTGATTGTAGAGGATACTAGCTTTAGATTGCAATTATTTAATAACGTATAGAGTTGTACAGATATGTAATCTTAAATCAAAGATTATCCACATTCTTTAAATGTTGCTAGGTAAGTTTACATAATATTCCTTGCATTTGATATAGTGCCTCATCACATCTTCGAGACGCCTGTGCAAAACAAAGCAGCCAATTGCGCACAGCAGTGTCCCATAAACAGTCATGGATTAAGTGATTAAGTTTTTTTTAAGGGATTATTAACCCTGGAAAACGATTCTACTTACTGCTAGGTAAACAGACATATTGAGTAAGGAAATTTGCCCAATGCTTCACCTAGCCTGGAAATTGAACCCGGTCCTCTCGCTTGCAAGGCGAGTACTCTAACCACTAAGCTACAGAATAATTTACATAGCTCTTTTCTCACAACTGACTGGGAGCCCGAACAGAACTATTTAGGGGTTCAGCTCAAAGGTGATTTTTTTAAATAAAAAGACAGTTCTGATATTTTTGATAAAAGAATATGCATATACTTGAAGACTAGTTTGAATATTGGGTCGGATGGAAAAGAAAAAAAAGAGTTAACTGTCTCGTCGAGAAGAACTTATTTTGTTTATTAATAGCAATAATCACAGCACTTATTTTCAGAAAAAAATTACAGAATGATTAGTAAGCAAAATAAGCCTTGGTTTGCATCTTGGTTGTTTTGTGGCATTAAAAACTTTTTAAAAAAGCTTAAAAACTAGTACCAGAAATGGCTGCAAAAGGCTGAGAATCAATGAGCGGCTGGTGGCTTCACCCCCAAACCCCCACCAGGACTCTGCCTTTGGGGGCCCCAAACCCCTCGCCTAAAAAAATGTCTGAAATGAATCTGAAATGATGCCTCTGTTCTCACTTGAGCCTCTCCCCAGTTTAAACTGCTGTGCGCAATTGGCTATTGCATTTTGTCCACAAAATACACTTTACAGTATATTCCTGTGAAGTGCTTTGAGATGTCTCGAAGTCGCGCTACATCAAATTCAAGGATTAGAATTATTAAACTCTGTCCATGCTTTCAAGTGAACTTAAATCTGACCCTTTATTCAAACTTCTTGGCTTTCAATTATAGCATGCTACAGTGTTGCAGGATGATTGTACAACCCAACTGCTTCCAATTTTGCCTGTGATTACGAGTGGATGTTTAACCATTACTTTGTACACTAGAATAAGATAACATAAGCCATTCATAGGAACTTAAGTAGGCCATTCAGCCCTTTGTGCCTGTTCTGCCATTCCATTAAATCATAGCTGATCTGTACCTTAACTAATCCTGTCAATTCCAATTTCTCGCTTTTTCTCCATATCCCTTGATACCCTGACCTACCAAAAATCTATCAACCTCACTTGAAGGAGTGAATGGATCCAGCATCCACAGTCTTTTGGGGAAGAGAGTCACAGATTTCTACTGCCCTTTGAGTGAAAACATGTTTCCTGATTTCACTCTTAAATGGCCTGGTTCTAATTTTAAGACAATGGCCCCTTGTTTTGGATTCCCCCACCAGAGGAAATAGCTTCTCCGTATCTCCCCTATCGAATCCCTTTATCATTTAAATACCTCAGTCAAATCACCCCTCAATCTTCCAAACTCAAGAGAATATAATCCAAGTTTACACAACATTTCCTTTAAGGTCTGGTAATACTCTGGTGAACCTGCACTGCCTTTAGGGCCAATATCTTTCCAGAGGTGCCCAAAACTGAACACAGTACTCCAGATGGGGTCTAACCAACACAGTTGAAGCATAATTTCTTCCACTTTGCATTCCAGGCCCCTTGATATAAAGGCCAAAATTCCACTCACCTTTTTTTTGCACTTGGAAGCTAGTATTTAGCGATTTAATAATAATAATCCTTGCATTTGATATAGTGCTTTTCATATCCTCTAAATGTCCCAAAGCGCTTCACAGAATATACTGTAAAGTGAATTTGTGGCTATGGACAACCAAATCCCTTTGCTCCTCCACAGTTCTTATAACACCAGCAGCAAGATTACATTTGTATAGCGCATTTCATGTCGGGAGGACGTCCCAAGGCGCTGGACAGCATTTCAGACCCAAGCTGGGGTCGGGGAGGGGAAAGGGGGGTGACCAATGGCGAAAAGGGTTTTGAGGCAGGAGTTGAAGTAGGCTAAGGAGGGGACGAGGCAGAGTGACTGGGGGATGGAATTCCAGAGGTTGGGGGTCGAGTGGCTGAAGGCTTCTGACATATCTGTTTTTGATCCATAGTAATATAGTATATATATATATATATATATATACACCTTACACTTCCCTACATTGAACTCCATCTGCCACAGGTTTGCCCACTCACTTAATCTGTCTACAGCCCTTTGTGACTTCCTACTCCCATCTACACAACTTACTGCACCTCCTCGCTTCGTGTTGTCTGCAAACTTAGATGTTTGCAGGATAATAATTTGGTCACTCAATCCACAACTGTTTATGGGACAATGCTGTATGCAATTGGCTGCATTGTTTCACCTGCAATTCACTTCACAGTATATTCTGTGAAGTGCTTTGAGACATCTCAAAGATGTGATGAGGCGTTATATCAAATGCAAGGATTATTATTATTGTTGTACAACCCAACTACTTCCAATTTTGCCTGTGATTACAAGTAGATATTTATACATTAATTTGTACACTAGAATGAAACTAACATAAACCATTCTTGAAGCTCTTCTTGGTTGGAAAACGGTGGTGCTAGCTCACTGCTACGTAATGAAATAGTTTAATAACATTGCTGAATACTTAATATTTTTGGTCTTTAAGGGAAAAGACTAATGTCTTTCCTGATGAGCCCTGTAACATGATGTTGGAGTATTCTTCACAGGTTGACGATGCTGTGAAGATGGACTTACTGTTGTCAGTCTTGGAGGGAATCAATTCTTCCAAGGCTACATTTAATATTTTATTACTGGATACTGACAATTTTTATTGGCTGATGGCAAACTATGCATGATAAATAATCGTTCAACTGCTGTGATACATTAGAAGTGCGAATGAGTCATTAAAATTAATATCAGGTGCAATGCTAATTTTTTTTCTTATGAATGCAGTATAGTTGACATCTGCAATGCTTTTAACCACTCCTGCTACAATGCAAAATTATATCACATTGAAATGGATGGTGAGTGAATTTGGGGAACAAATAGGGTAATTGTAGTTGATGCTGCTTGGCTCTCATGTTTGTTCATCGTGTCAATGAGTGCTTGGGCTGGTGAATCAATGCATAGCGATGGGAGTTGGTCTGGTTGAGTGGTTGGCATTGTAATGAGTTATGGTTTATGATTACATATGGGTTTGTCAGAAATTAGATGGATGAGGTGAATGGAATATTATTGGGTAAATTAGTTCAATGGTTGCTTAAGTGGCTAGATACTATATGGCTGTCTTCACTTGATCTGGATGATTCAGGATATTTTGGTGGGTGAGACCCTGTAACGTGGGCATTAATAATTAATATCTCTAATGACAAATTACTACCCGACTTTGTCACATTGCAACCACAACATTTGCATTGTTTAGCTTCTTTCACATTAAGACGGTGTCCCAAAGTGCTGAACAGCCAAGGTTGTGCACCCAATCTGAGGTTGGGATCAGGAGGGGTGGAGAACATGGAGGGTAGGGGTAGGAGAGTTAACAAAGGTGTGGTCAAAGAAAGTGTTGAACGGGCCTTAAAGGAGGCAAAGATGGGGTAAGGACTGTGGGATGGAGTTCCAAAGAGTGGGGCAGAGAGGCTGAAGCCCAATCAACGACATTCATGCAAGGCATCCAGTGACCTTCAAAATTTGACCCACTCCCAATGTGCATCCAAAACAGACACACCATTGCCAGATATTTACCTTGGAAAGGACTGCATGGTGCTCATCAACACAACAATTTTATAATATTAATCCTTGCATTTGATGTAGCACCTTATCACATCATCAAGATGTCTCAAAGCACTTCATACGATTTTACTGTAAAGTGGTGTGACTGCAGTTTGCGTGTGAACACGGCAGACAATTTGCACACAGCAATGTCCCACAAACAGCCAAAATAGAAAGGGGAATATGCTTATTTATCTTTATATATTTTCTATACTCATTCATTCCTTGTGCAAGTTAACTCTGGAAGTGGTTCCGTAATATTTATTTATCAATATTTATTGTACCAAATGGATTGTGGTGATGAATCATTCTGAAGAAGCAATTGGAAAATTATTCATAATTCCCACATACATTCATCGGTCCCCTCACAATTTCAATCAACAAGATGCAAGATTCATCCTGAACTAAAATGCTTGGACAATTACAATAAATCTTTGACTGCTTTGACCAAAGGAGGTTTAAAATCCTCTTAAGTATTTTAAAGCATGCTGTGATTGCCATTATTGTCCAATGAAAGGTTATAATACACTGGAAGTGAATAGCACAGTAGATTCAAATTCTACACAAAGACTGGATTTGTGCTTAGTTCAGGTATGCATTTTCTGGTGTCTAGATTCAACTGGATCATAAATTTGAGAAAAATGGTTTACTGAATGATTCAACCTCACAGCAGCGAAACCCTGCTTAGAGAAAATCCAGTAGCAATGAAAATTGAAAAGGTTGTGGTCCAAATATGTGGTCCAAACAACTCAGTCTAAAAATATATATTGGACTGGATTTTACATTCCGAGCACAAGAGCATAAAATAATTCAAACAGAAAAGAAGGATTTTCCTCACAGCTTAAGTAAAATATTACTTGTACTTGTCTTGTACAGGGACACAAGAAACTTGGGCCAAATGAGTTTGGCTTGTACTAATGCAAAGATGCCACAATTACGCACTTCATGGTTTTCCACTGTCATGGTCACAGCATAAGAGGAATGGTGGTGCACATGCTGCAACGAAGGTGAGTATAGACTGTTTGGGTTTCCAAACTGACACAGTGCAGAAATGTCAGACTACGCAAACAGTGACCCAGAAAGAATAAGGAGAAAGTGCATTTCAATGATGTTTCAGTGTGCAATTTATTGTAGCAAAAACATTTTTGACTGCTGTTCAGAAAAACAAAAATGCTCTCTATAACTCCAGCAGATAATTCTGGCATGCTAAGTGCATGTTCTGATTCTTGGATAGAAGCTAAATACATCTCAATCCACTTGAACAATATAAAACAGAGGACAAAATCAGGGTTGGCTGCATCAAGAAGTTGGAGGCCTTATTACCTCAAAGTGGAGAAGTGTCACACAAGAGGCATGAGATTCCCCCTACCTTAGGGTCTTCATTGTGTCCATTCCAATGGATTCTCCTCACACCCCCAGATTGTTACCAAAGCATGGGGATGGGTTTCCACATGAGTTAGACACCTAGCTGACCAAAAAAAAATTGTTACCAAAAATCTGCCTCAATAACAGCAGAGGATTTTTGACAGGGAGTGAAAGGTACAAATTCTCTTGTGTGTTAACGGCAGGGAAAATGTCAGAATTTTGTGCAATTCAATAGTGCATTTCTTGCATTTCTGGCATGGAGTACCTGTACAACAACAACAACAAGATTGCATTTATAGAGCGCCTTTCACGTCGGGAGGATGTTCCAAGGTGCTGGACAGTTGGGTCGGGACCCGAGCAGGGGGGAAATGGTCAGGGTGAGGGGCGGGAGGGGAGGGAGCGAGGAGGGGGTAGAGAGTCGAGAGGGGAGCTGAAGGCACGGTTGAAGAGAATGGTTGAAGCTATAGTAGCTTCAGATTGCAGTGTTGATTGTCTTGTGTGTTAACCCAGTAAAAATTACGTTAGAAATTTGTGAAAATCAAGAACGCATTTCTTGTGTTAGTTAAAAATAAGGCTATTTAGCACTGCAAGTTTTGCCCCACAGTATTATCCTCCGCATGGTGCTTTAATTTTTATGTAAGGCAGAAAGAACTTGCATTTTTATGGCACCTGTTAATGTTAAACTGCCACAAAACTATTATTTCAAGTGCAGCAACACAGCAAAGTTTTGTGATCAAACAAAACCTATTTCTCTGGGGGATTGTTGGCCAGGATACTGGTGGAGGGTCTTCTCTTTTCAAATAGTGGACAGGATTGTCGACATCTACATGTACATAGGACCTTGGTTTAATGTCTCATCCAAAGGGTGGAAAATCTGACAATGCAGTACTTTCCTCAGCATTGTATCAGAACGTCAGCCTAGACTGTGAGCACAGAGTCCCAAAGTGGTGCTTGAACCCACAATCTTCTGATCCACAGAAGTGCTACCAACTGAACCAGGCAAAAACATCCAAGGTGATATTCCTAGCATTGTGTAACACTTGCACAAGCTGTGTTCTTTTCTGTGTGCATGCACATGTTCCCGTAGACAATGCACAGGTAAAGTTGCTTGAACCCAAGACACTGCCCAGGTGAAATGACAAACAGTTGAGCTTTTGGTCTGAACTTCTGCTGTGGGCATTTGGGAAGTTGATATAGTGCATTACGTCCCAAGCAAAGCTACAAAGACAGTGTGTAAAAAAAAAGACTTTTTGATACCTAAAGCAGTGTCAGTGAAGATCTGAAAGGTGCTGGCAGCATAGAAGTTATTGGTACACTCACAGAATACATGCAGACCTGACACTCCAAATCCTCTTAACTCATCACAGAAGTCACAGAATATTTCAATCTAAATGTCTTAATATAATGCACATCAGAGCAATCTATGAAACCAGTGCAACATCTACAAATCCAAAAGGATGGCTCTCTTTCCAATTTCCAAGCATAAGATCAATTGTCATTCTTCAACATGAATCTTCCCAAAGATCTTAAAGCCATTCATATTCTGTGTTTTGTATACTCCGAGTAAAGAGTTAGGTTTATAAACAAATGACAACCTGCAAATAATGGGCAATTTCTACAGATAATATATATGAAAACATTTGCAGCATTGCCAGCACAATCTTTCATGCTCCTTTTTTTTGCTTTAAAGAACAAAATAAATAAGAAATTTTAAGAGTAGCAAAAAATCATAAGCTCCTACAAGCTTGTTGCTTTTTAGATCATTTTAAACTCCATTAACATTCTTTTATATTTTTCCAATTATTTTTTGCTCTCCAGTTTTTTCCTTTAATCTCTTGCCTTAGTAATATTGAATAAGCCTCTTACTCTGCCCAAAACTAAAGTTGCCTTCCCTCCTCACTTCTAACTTATCAATATGTGTCATTGTGTCCCCTGCATCATAATGTACAATTGGCCAAGATCAACTTTGTCAATGCTCTTCATTATTTGAATATTTCATTATTGGTCACTTCAAAGTCTCTTGTTCAAAGTAAAAAGGAGCCAACACTCAAAAATTGTAGCTTTGATTCCTAATATCTGGATCTTGTTTGCCTGCTTTAGTACACTCTCAAAATCAATACAATCCTCACGATGATGAGGTGACTAGAATTGTAGAGTATTGTAGAGTTTCAGAACAAGTCTGACCAATGTCAAGATAACGTCTCTTGAATTGTACTTACTCCTTCAACAAATTAAATCCACTATCTGTTTATTCGTATTACTAAGGTGTCATCGTAATGTTTCATAGACTTAAGTACAATAACCCTTAGATCCCTCTCCTGATCAAAATATAGTACGAGATTAGCACCATCAATCTTAAAGTGGTAAATAATTTAATGAAGAATATTGTACCAGCAGTAGTCTGTGGCTCATGTATACAATTGTCAGATATGTGTATGGTCTTATATCAAAGTTATGTTCGTAGCCATTGAATCTCCACTAAAACTGTTTTAAAGGCATTTGACAAAGTATCACATGAAAACTGGGGTCACAAACTGAGGTCACTGGATATCAAAGGTCATGAATTGAATTCCGTTGCTGAGAATTCAATGTACATTGTACATTGTACCATAATGGGAGTTTTGAGCATCCTTACTGTACATTAATAGATGTTTAGCCCTCAGTCACACATTTTAGGGTCTAATACAATTTGATATAGCACATTATTACATCAAATTGTTTCACCTAGAATTTCTGTAAAGTGTAGTGACTGTGTAATTGTCAGAAAACACAGCAGGCAATTCGTTTACAGCAATGTACCACAAACAATCATGAGTGAATGATGAGTTTTTTCTGGAAGACGGTTGGCTAGAACACCAGGGGAAGCTCTCTTCTGTTTTCAAGTAGTTCTATGAGATCTTTAATCTTCTCCTGAACAGGCAAATGGGACTTCAGGATTAATAGTGGGGTGGGTGGGTCGGTGGATGTGGAGCAGGCCGGAGCTGGCTGAGCAGAGGGAGCGGGCAGGTTTGTAGAGAGTTAGGAGGTTAAAGAGATAGGGTGGGGAGAGGCCATGGAGGGCTTTGTACGTGAGTACCAGGATCTTGAACTGGATCCTCTGAAGGATAGGGAGCCAATGGAGTCAGGCAAGACTGGGGGAGATGGGGTCATGGAGTTTGGTGTAAGAGAGGACACGGGCTGCAGAGTTCTGGATTATCTGCAGCCTGTGGAGGGAGGAGTTGGGAAGGCTGACAAGCAGGGAGTTTGCATAGTTGAGCCTGGAGGTGATGAAGGCAAAACAAGAGTTTCAGCGGCCTGAGGGGTGAGGTAGTGGCGGAGTCGGGCGATGTTACGGATGTTATGATGTTAATCAGTATACAGACTTGCACATAATGATTGTTGAATACAATAATTCATCAACCTATGATTGCTAAAACGATCTTTTGCTCTTCCAGCCATTTCTCTTTATCTAAGCTAGTCGGTCCTCTGTGTCTTGATAAAAATAGATGCAACAATGTTAAAATTTTGTTAAAATTGAGAGATCTTAAGTGAATGACCAACACTCATATTGGGAGACTAAGTTTGAATAGAAGGAGATAGCATGAGATTAATCAAGACCTGCCTGCTAGACTACAGGACAAATGTAATGTTGTTGTAGACTGTAAAAGGCCAGACAACTGAGACAATAAATTCAACATATTCTGATTGCTAAAAGTGCTTCTTCTATAATAATACTTACATTTGATATAGCGCTTTTCACGTCGGGAGGACGTCCCAAAGCGCTTCACAGAACACACTGTAAAGTGAATTGACTGTATATTTGTGGGCGAACGCAGCAGCCAATTGCGCACAGCAATGTCCCACAAACAGTCGTAGATTGAAAATGACCAATTTATTATTGTTTTTGGAGGGATTATTATTAGGCTCTGTGTGGAGTAAGGAAACTTGCCCAAGGTTTCGCCCTGACCTGGAATTCAACTCAGGTCTCTCGCTTGCAAAGCGAGTGCTCTAACCACTGAGCTAAGGGACTCCACTTCTGATCAACAACAACATGCATTTGTATAATGTTCTTCACTCAAGGTAATCCCTCACAAGCATTTTATTACCTTCAGAATGCAATTTTTGGTTATTAAAGATTTAATAGAATCAATCAAATTTTTAGTGATCAATGTATGTTAGTAAGGCAAAAGTAATGATGGCTGTTTCTGTCCAACTCCTGTTCTATTTCAGATGCTGTGGGTACATGCCTGTACTGATGCTCTAATACAAGGTCCTCTGTGACTTGCTCTTAAAGGTGGCGGTTGTTGTAATAATTGTCAGGAAAATAACTAATTGCTGTTTTGTTAATCATAGCAGTCATGTAGCAAAATCCAGAGACCAGTAGAAAGCTTAATGGGAAGCTAACACACACTTTTTTCCACCATGAAATGACCTTGTTGCGAGACACTTATCATGTAATTTTACAAACAGTGTCAGTTTCTGCAATTATGCAATTTGTTCTGTCATAATTAGATATCTAGTTCTTCTCCCATCTAGCAGGCAGGGGAGATGATCTGACAACCTGAAAGGGAGGAGTATGGTTCTTTCGAGGCAACAATAATAATCCTTGCATTTGATACAGCGCCTTATCACATCTTCGAGATATACTATATAGTGAATTCACTATATATTTTATGGGGGAAACACAGCAACCAATTGCGTACAGCAATGTCCCATAAACAGTAGTGGATTGAGTAACTATTTTATTTGAAGGAATTATTACCCCCGGAAAAGCAATCTGCCAATCAACTAACAACTGGGTTCCTACTTACTGTGAGGTAAATAGAGGCCTATGGGGTAAGGAAACTTGCCCAACGTTTCACCCTGCCGGGAATCAAACCCAGGTCTCACACTTGCTTGCGAGGCAAGTGATCTAAGCACTGAGCTATAGGACTCCAATACGTGATCAGATACAACCACAACCTTCTGTCTCTGAATCAAAGGTTGTGGACTCAAACACCACGTTGGGACTTTGAAAGTCAGAGCTGCCGTCCTTTGGATGAGATGTTAAACCGAGGTCCCCTCCGCTGGTTCAGATGGACGGTTAAGATCCCATTGCGCTCTTTGAAAAGAGAAAAGAGCTTCTCCTGGTGTCCTGGCCAATAATCCTCCAAATAAGATTGGCCACTTATTTCATGGCTGTTTCAGGGACAAGGCTGTTGCTGTGCACACAATTACCATTGCATTCGCCTACAAATACAACAACAATAACATTCTATTTATAGAGCGCCTTTCACGTCGGGAGGACGTCCCAAGGCGCTGTACAGTTGGGTCAGGACCCGTGCAGGGGGGAAATGGTGAGGGGAGGGAAGGGAGTGAGGAGGGGGTAGAGAGTCGAGAGGGGAGCTGAAGGCACGGTCAAAGAGAAAGGTCTTGAGACCGGCCTTGAAGGAGGAAAGGGAGGAGGCGGCGAAGGCACTGGGGGATGGAGTTCCAGAGCCTCAGGGCTGAGAGGCTGAAGGCCCGGCCACCGATGGTAGGGCGGTTGGGGCGGGGGATGTGGAGCAGACCGGAGCCAGAGGAACGGAGGGTACAGGAAGGTAAGTAGGGGGATAGTAGGTCAGAGAGGTAGGAGGGAACGAGGCCGTGAATGGCCTTGTAGGTGAGGATGAGGATCTTGAATTCGATCCTCTGGGGGATGGGGAGCCAGTGGAGGCGAGCGAGGGTGGGAGTGATGTGGTCCCGAAGCCTGGTGCGGGACAGTACACGAGCTGCAGAGTTCTGAATGACCTGCAGCTTGTGGAGGGAGGTGCCGGGAAGGCCGGCGAGGAGAGAGTTCCCATAGTCCAGCCTTGAGGTGATAAAGGCGTGGACCAGAGGTTCAGCAGCGTGAGGGGTGAGGTAGTGCCGTAGTCTGGCGATGTTCCGGAGGTGATGGAAGGCGGTGCCAGTTGTGGCGCGAATATGAGGGAGAAAGGACAGCTCAGGGTCGAACAGAACCCCGAGGTTCCTGACTGGCTTTGAGAGGTGGAGAGTGCAGCCTTGGATGCTGATGGTGTCGGCGCCTGAGGTGCGGAGGCGCTGACGTGAGCCAATCAGGAGGGCCTCAGTTTTTCGCACGTTGAGCTGAAGAAAGTCGTCTCTCATCCAGGACTCGATGTCGGACAGGCAGCTGTCAGGACATCGGTGGTCATGGAGTTGAGGGTAGAGGAGGAAAGGTAGAGTTGGGTGTCATCCACATACATGTGGAAGTTAACCCCATGTCTGCGGATGATGTCACCAAGGGGGAGCATATAAAGGGTGAAGAGGAGGGGACCGAGGACAGAGCCCTGAGGGACACCACACGAGACAATAACTGCATTTCACAGTAAAATCCCATGAAGCACATTGAGACATCTTGACAATGTGATAAAGCACTCTATCAAATGCAAGGATTATTGCCTGACATGGCAACAGTGGATCCAGGTCATTAATATACATGAGGAACAGTAGAGATCCCAGTACTGACCCCTGAGCCACCCCATGTAATACCTTCCAGTGGATAACTTCTTGCTTTACTGGGATCTAATGTGCAAGGGTTTCTATGGAATTCCTTAAATAGGAAATTGGGAGTGTGTTATGCTGAATTACAGGAACCCCTCTCTTTCGTGATTTATTTCTGGAGTGGAATCCCTGTCATAATATGCCGGACTTGTGTCCATTTACTGGAAGTAGTCCTCATCCTATAAATGCATAGGGTAGAAACGGTCACAGGTTTGATCTCTTAGTATGTACATTAAGCAGGATTTATTCTACTGAGGATTCATCCATCACAGCCATCAACCAGACACTGCATTACTCTGCAGGAGACTTAATTGCAATGGTCCGCTTTTATCTCCTTGAGAGCAGACCTATGAGCTTCAGATAGTAAACAGAAGCCCACATCCATTGATCGATCAACCTGATGGTTCAAGGATGAATAGCAACAGAGGGATGGCTCCAACAATGCCAGCCGTCATGTTTGCAGCCACAGCTGCTGTGGCACAATGAATAGGCTCCACAAATAGCATGCATTTGTGAAACAGATGATAACCAGGGCTGGGAGAATGCAGAGAGTAACAGATAAAGTACGAAAAACATAAGGAAACAAAGTTTTACAGAGAGAAACTGCAAGGAGCAGATAGATACACAGCAAGATAGATTCAAAAGCGATAGATACATACATACAGGTAGAGAACAAAAAGACACAGAAAATAAATGATGTGCAGGACTGTGTTTCGTTGTACATCAAAAATTATCTGACGTATTTTAGCTACACTGATGCTCCAAAAGGCAGTCATAATTTGGCAGTGTTACTAAAGGTCTGCCGGGGCGGATTCATTTTAGCACATTTTTTAAAAAAAAACGTGACATCTGCTATGTCTTCACTTCAGAGTCCCAGAAGTATGACATGATTCCAGGGAAGAAATGCCATCACCTGGTGCATTAAAGATAATGAGGTTACTTCCTCTCATCATCGTAGAACAAGAAACAGAAAAACAACAATGGACACGATTTCCTCCCAGCTGCCTCTATCGCTCGGTTTGGCCCCTCTTTTTTCTTTAAATTCCACCTTAAAACCTACCTCTTTGACCTCACCTAAGATCACATCCCCCTCCTCCTCACTTGTTTGGCATCCAACCACATCATTGAGAAGTGACTGAAACATTACCTTATAGTAAGGATGCTGTATAAATGCAAGTTGTTGAAGCTAGTTTTGATACTTGTTTTCCTAAATTTTAGATAATTATGTCTATCACTTCTTATAGATTTTACTGAAGGAGAGCAATGTGAATGAACGTCAGAGGCTGATTCACAGTCCTAAATTTAAATAAAAATAGCACTTGTCATTGCTTATATTAGCCACTGTATTTGCTTATTTGCATTGCTTGTGACCTCCTCCTAGTGGCAATATGAAAAGTCTTCACAAATGGGTAGCACAAATATGTTATCATTTGGTACTTAAATAATTACAATATGCAGTAAAGACAACTCTCAAACTACTGCCCATCTCCAACCTCCCTTTCCTAGGTCCTGGAATAAGTTGTTGCTTCCCAGCTTCGCTCCTTCCTAGCCCGCTACGCTTCACAAACCCCTCCAATCGGGTTTACATGCTCACAGCACAGAAACAGCCCTCGTCAAAGTGACAAATGACATTTTGTCCATCTGCGACCAGGGCTCTCTCTTTCTCCTCGTCCTCTCTGCTGCCTTCGACACCATTGGCCACTCTATCCTCACCCACCGCCTCTCCTCACCTAAATCTTCATGGCTCTGTCCTTTACTGGTTCAAATCGTACCTCTCACACCGCCTCCACTTCATCTCTACATACTGTTTCTCCTCCAGCCCCCACACTGTCTCGTGCGGCGTTCCTCAGGGCTCTGTCCTTGGTCCCCTCCTCTTCAATATCTATATGCTCCCTCTTGGTACATCATCCGCAGACATGGAGTCAATTTACACATGATGCGGATGACACCCAACTCTATCTCTCTGCCTCCACCCTTGACTCCAGGACATTCTGTTGGACATCAAGTCCTGGATGAGAGCTAACTTTCTTCAGTTGAACGTCAAGACGAGGCTCTCCTGATTGGCTCCCGTCCTCACCTCCTCACCTCAGGTACTGACAGAATCACCATTCATGGTTGCACACTCCACCTTGCTAAGCCAGTTCAGAGCCTTGGTGTCTTGTTTGACCCTCAACTATCCTTTCTACCTAGCATCCGTGCTATGACCCACACTGCTTTCCCCTACCTCCATTACATCTCCAGGCTCCGCTACCGTCTCACACCGCAGGCCGACAAAACCCTCATACACACATTCATTACATCGAGGCTGAACTATGCAAACTCATTGCTTGTTGGTCTCCCCAACTCCTCCCTCCACAGACTGCAGATCATCCAGAACTCTGCAGCCCGTGACCTCTCCCACACCAAGCTCCGTGACCCTATCACTTCCATTATCACCCGACTCCACTGGCCTTCCATCACACAAAGGATACAGTTCAAGATCCTGGTCCTCAACTTCAAAGCCCTCCATGGTCTTGCTCCCCCTACCTCAGTGACTTCCTCTTCCATCCTGCCTGCTCCCTCCGCTCAGCAGACTCCAGCCTGCTTCAAGTCCCCCGCCTCGCCCACCCCAACATTTGGCAGGCAGGCCTTTGCCACTCTGCCCCCACCGTCTGGAACTCCATTCCACAGTCCCTCCAGGGATAAATAAATACAAACACATAGATAACATGGAAACAGAAAGAAGCCAATCATCCCATCGAGTCTGTTCTCTTTAAAGTACGCTGGTACACTACCCTGCATGAATGCACTCTCTAAATGCAAGCTCACAAAATCATGGCAAATCTTCCAATCGCACTGCGACACCACTTAGTAACCTTACTTCCTAAGAATAATAATCCATGCATTTGACATAGCACCTACAATGCCATATAGGATACATAAACACAGAATTAGAGTCACCTTCACAAACAGATGCACCCAGACAAAAATAAACTAGTATTCCCCTACCTACCTGCCCGTACCCTCCGTTCCTCTGGCTCCGGTCTGCTCCACGTCCCCCGCCCCAACCGCCCTACCATCGGTGGTCGGGCCTTCAGCCTCTCAGCCCCCAGGCTCTGGAACTCCATCCCCCAGTGCCTTCGCCTTGCTTCCTCCCTTTCCTCCTTCAAGGCCGGTCTCAAAACCTTTCTCTTTGACCAAGCCTTCAGCTCCCCTCTCGACTCTCTTCCCCCTCCTCGCTCGCTCCCTTCCCTCCCCTTACCCTGACCATTTCCCCCCTCCTCGCTCCCTCCCTTCCCTCCCCTCACCCTGACCATTTCCCCCCTGCTCGGGTCATGACCCAACTGTGCAGCGCCTTGGGACGTCCTCCTGACGTGAAAGGCGCTTTATAAATGGAATCTTGTTGTTGTTGTTGTAGAGAGAGAGAGACACATGAAAGCAGACACACAGAGAGTTGACCGCATTTGCCTTGCAATGCAGCCATCGATGAGAATCCTGCCAGACAGGTACTGAAGTAGACAAGTAAACGGTGCTTCCTACTCTTTTTGCAGCAATCAGACTTTTTATTTAAGGGGCTGCAAGCAGACTGAACAGACAGACAAATATACACAAATATGATACAGACAGATAACAACAACAACTTCGATTTAAATAGCGCCCTCCATGCCGGACGGTGTCTCATAGCGCTTCACAATAACGGATCCTGGGGCTGAGCCAGGGGGAGGGGGAGGGAGGTGACCAAAGGCTCGGTCGAAAAGAAAGGCCTTTTGCCGAAACCTGAAAGTAGGAAGAGAGGGGACGAGGTGAAGGGAGTGAGGAAGGGAGTTCCAGAGCCTCGGGGCGTAGTGGCTGAAGGCACGGCCGCCGATGGTGGAGTGGAGGTTTCGGGAGACAAAGAGGAGGCCAGACCCAGTAGAGCAAAGGCAACGGGCACTGTTGTGAGGAGAGACGTCAGAGAGTAGGGCGGTGCAGAGGAGTGGAGGGATTTGAAGACAAGAGTGAGGATCTTGAAATCGATCCTCTCTGGGACAGGCAGCCAGTGCAGTCTGGCAAGGAATGGGGTAATCGGGGAGCGGAGTTTGGTCCAGGTAAGAATGCAGATGGCAGAATACTGGATGACCTGGATTTTATGAATGGTAGTGGAGGGGAGACTGGCGAGGAGGGCATTTGAATAGTCTAGCTGAGAGGTGATGAAGGCATGGACCAGGGTTTCGGCGGCTTTTGGGGTGAGATATTGGCGGAGACGGGCGATACGTCGGAGGTGGAAGAAAGCAGTGCTGGTGAGGGATCGGATGCGGGGGAGGAAGGATAATTGGGGGTCGAACCTGACAACTTGGTTGCTTATGGGTTCGGAGAGGTTTAGGAAGAAGTCGGGTAGGTGGAGGAGGCGAGAACTGTGTGATTTAAGACGTTCACGAGAGCCAAATAGTATGGCTTCCATCTTGTTAACATTTAGCTGAAGAAAATTCACTCTCATCCAGCTCCTGAGGTCTGACAGCAGGCTGACAGAACATCCGGAGACTGGGGGTCGCAAAGTAGGTGGAAAAATAGAGTTGGGTGCCGTTCGCATACATGTGGAAGTGTACCCCATGTCTGCGGATGACATCCCCAAGAGGGAGCATATAGATTGGGAAGAGGAGGGGACCAAGGATGGATCCTTGGGGTACCGCGCAGGTAACCGGGTGAGAGCGGGAGGAAAAGCCGTTTGTGGGGATGTACTGCTGGCGGTTCGTGAGGTAGGACTCGAACCAAGCGAGTGCGGTCCCACTGAGGTGGATGACGGAGGAAAGGCAGTGGAGGAGGATGTCGAAAGCGGTAGAGAAGTCCAGGAGGACGAGGATGCAGAGGGAGCCCTGGTCACAGAGAGAGAGAGGATGTCGTTCAAACATACACTAGAACAACAAAGTCTTGCACTTATGTAGCACCCCCCACACAGGGTAGCATCTCGGATCACTTGTCCCTGGTGCCAAGTCGAGGAGAGAAGGCAGGCACAGTTTAAAAGAAAGCTTACCGATTGACTAGCTTGCACACCTATGTTAATACACGTTGGTCCACAGATGTGGTCTAAATTATTAAACATTTGCAGGTTGAGACTTTTTTTTAATGTGGTGCACTGTTGTGACAGCATCTAAATGCATTCAATTAAAGTGCCTTATGTTGCTGGCAGCAACACTTGTTTGTGAGTTTTTGGTGGACCATATGCTCACTGGATCTGATAATGCAATCATCATTATCTCCCAACCTCTCCGCCACGCTTACCCCCCAACCCACAGCCACTGCTGGACTGGCTCCGACCTTCTGAATGTCCCTCATGCCCTCTGTTCCACCATTAGTGGCTGCGCTTTTAGCCACTACATCCCGAAACTCTGGAACATTCTTCCTGTATCCCTCCCCCTTCTTTCCCCATCTTCACATCGTGCCTGAAGACCTCTCTATTCAACCGTGCCTACGGTCCCATTCCCCTCCTCCCCGGCTCAAAGTCATGCTCTGCTGCTGTCAAGCACTCTGGGATGCTACACTGCATGAGGGATGCTATATAAATGCAAGTTGTTGCTGCTGCAGCAAAGCTCCAAGAACATAGGCAACCAGTTTTCGGTCTCTTAGTAAATCTCTTTTCAAATTAGTTAAGAGCATGTGAACAGAGCTTTCTCAATAAAGAGAAAATAATAGCTTGTTCCCATTTGATACAAGGTTCTGGTAATACACAGCAAAAAATGAAGCTCAACCCTTTTAGTTATCAGGTGCCAGACATTGTATTACAGCCAGTTATTTTCTTTTACAGCTGCAATTTTAAGCCATCGCGTTCGATCATGGGACATCACATTGCACAACATGACCAATTTTTTTTTCCTAGAAATAAAATGTAAGGTCTCAACAGAAATAAAGTGCATTAGTGGAAAATAATGTATTGTATTATCAGGATGTTCACTGCCTTCAATATGATAGGAATCTACCCAACACTTGATTTCTGACACTTTACTCGTAATTTTGTTGGAAACAAAGTTATGGGATGAAAAAAATGAGTTGTGTGAAAAATGTGATGTGATATTATGCACCACAACTATCCTACAGGGGAAAATTTGCAGTTTTTTTTTCCATAGTCTGAGCTGACACCTCAGTGCCTTGTGGGGAAAGCATTGCATTGTCCAAGGTGCCATTCTTCAGTTGTCTGCCTGTTCAATTGGACATTAAAGAACCCATTCCTATTATTTGGAAAAAAAAACATTTTATGGGGGTCCTGCTCAGCAATTCCCCAGATTAAAAATAAAATGGTCATTCACTCCATGGCTGCTTGTGGGGCATTGCTGTGCAAAATTGGATGCCATGTTTACCTGCAAATACACAGTCACCTCACAGGAAAATAAAACCTTACAGGGGGGAAAAAAAAACTTTGAAGAGCTTTGAAACATTGATATAAGTAGTCATTATTTTATATACAATGATTATTATCATCATAAATGAATGTGAATGTATTAATGTAAATTGCAGTTGCATTACAGTGTTCCTTAATCTTTTTTAATATTTTAGTGTGGCTTAATGGTTCCTTATACGGTATTATACGGTGGAGTCCTGTAGCTCAGTGGTTAGAGCACTCGCTTTGCAAGCGAGAGACCTGGGTTCAATTCCAGGCAGGTCAGGGCGAAACCTTGGGCAAGTTTCCTTACTCCACACAGAGCCTAATAATAATCCCTCCAAAACCAAAAACAATAAGAAATTGGTCATTTTCAATCAACGACTGTTTGTGGGACATTGCTGTGCGCAATTGGCTGCCGCATTCGCCCACAAATATACAGTCAATTCACTTTACAGTGTGTTCTGTGAAGCGCTTTGGGACGTCCTCCCGACGTGAAAAGCGCTATATCAAATGCAAGGATTATTATATTATAGCACTAATGCTAGAGGCTACACTCTTTGAAATTCAGGGGGAACGTTTAACTTTAAATGTTACCCCTAAATTTAAAAGGGAAACAAATGCAAGAGCAAAAAGTTGGAACTGCTGTAAAACCTACAGAAGAAACTGTAAGGAAGCACTACACAAGGAGCAATTGCCCTGCTTGTTAGCTGCTGTGACTTTAAAACAACAATTACAGCTCAATGCTGCTAATTCAAACTAAAACATGAAAAGTAATGCAAGAGAGCCTGCACATGGTAAGGTCCAACACTTCAAGGCTTGCACAGACTTTGGACTGTGAATATAATCCATGTAAAGTAATAGGCTCCCTGGTAATCAAAATATTGTTTTAAACAGGATATTTGCTTAGTCAGCAATACAATCTCCATATGTTAGAGGAAAAAAATGGACAAAACGAAAGGAAATAACTGACTAAATTTCACTGATGTATTATCTACTTGCTTCCCTCTTTCAAGGCACATCTCAAAACGTACCTTTAAGAGAAAATCAAAGGTGAGTTTTGATCGAACACACCTTCTCCTCGCCCAGGCCACTCCTGTACATCAAAACCAATAAGTTGTAATGAAGAGGGTCAAAAATTTAACAATTGCAACAGGATTTTCCAACGTTGAATCTTGCTTATGACCAGACATGTGTCATACAGACCCTCGGGATCACTTCAACTCACTCAGAGCAAGATTGTGCCACAACAGACTTCCTGAAAGTCAATGTGATGCACATCTGGTTACACCTGTACTCAATATTTGTGAATATTTCCAAATCCTGCTGACAATATTTTGGACCCCACAGTGTCACACGGGAGCTTGAAAGCAGATTATCCTTTATCATTGTTTTTCCCCCACTGGCTTTTATTTGGTCAGCCAGGTGTCTGATATATGTGAAAACACATCACCATGCCTAAGAGTAACCAAACCAGACTGAGAGTTCCACATATGATGCCACCTGCACACGGAAACTTTATTGGAATAGAATGCACACTCTCTCCATAATATCAGAGACTATTAGGTGCAGGTTGGCAAGAGCCAATGTTGAGGATCCCAGAGTATACATTGGGGTACTGTTGCAGTTCAACTAACTAAAACTACATAGCTTGCGTTGAAAGCACTGCCTGGCAAGCTTACCCACTGCGTCTCCAGCTAGGACCACCCTACCTGTAGGACTTTGATTTACAGGACTAACGGGAGTCAAGTAAGAAGATTCTCTGCCCCAATAATAATTGGCCCCCATATCCATTTCCTGCCACTGAGTCACACTGGCTGGTGTATCATCACACTGTGAACCCATCTGGCTCAGATTGAGGCTGGCACATAGGATTGAGTGGCACATAAAATTGTGTTGCCACACACATCACCGTGGACCCAGCTCAGCTTTAAAGAGAACCGTGCTTACCATCTCCCCACCCTCCCAGAGGATAGTTCTTCTCTGGCCTTCAGCTGCAGCCGTGTGCCTTGTGTTCGGTTATTCTAAATCCATAGATCCATGTGTGTGTGCGTGTGTGCGTGCGTGCGTGCATGCATGTGCGAGAGAGAGAGAGAGCGAGGGGAACCCAGGAATGACCCTCCTGATTTTCTGTTTCTCCTGTAAAGTGTTTGGCCACTAAATACAGTCACAGTAAACACACACTTTACAGTACATCCTATGAAACATTTTTCAACGTCTCAATGACGTGATAAGGTGAAAGCGCTCCATCAAATGCACAGATTTTTAGTATTATAAAGACAGGTTAAAATTAAGGAATTTTAAAATTTGTGCAGGAAACTAATTGTTATATGAAAAATATATTTATATTTATTCAAAAACACTGAGGTTAAGTTTGCGATTGTTTTAAACTATTATTGTACAATGTTACAGCAGCATAACGATCACTAGTTATCAGCACTCCCCTCTCAGGAAACAGTCTCTTAATGTCACACCTGGATTGCTGCCATCTTTATTTTCCCTTGGGACGAGCTGCCTATAACATAAATGCCAGCTGCCAGTGGGGCTTCAAACCCAATTTTATTCACTGAATATTTGTTTTGCAGGGTTGATCTGATAAGGAGGGGTAAACTCAACACTGTACCGATGCACAGATCAGTGGAAAACAATTCCTGGGCCAGAAACAGCACAGATTCTAACCTCTCCACAGCTGATCAAGCCTAGAAAACAAATATTCAGCATTCCAATCATTGCATTTGATATAATGTCTAATCATCTCATCGAGATGTCTTAAAGTGTTTCACATGATTTACTCTGAATTTAACTGTGTATGACAGTTAAATTCAATTTGCAGTCAATTTGCTCACAGCAATGACCCACAAATAGTCAAGTAGTGAGTGTCCAATTTTGACTGTGAGATTGGCAGCCAGGTCACCAGAATAAATTCTGTTCTCCTTTCAAATAACGCCCTCAGGCTCATTGCAGTCTTATCGGCAGGACTTGGCCCATCTGTCCTCTACCTGGGCAATTCCCTCGACTAATTCATCAGCTCCGAGCCTCTGACTGATGTCTTTCTTGTCAATTGTTTTCCTTTCCCCTTTCATTCTCATTTCTCCAGAGCAGCTCCATACAGATGGTCAGGAGTGAGCAACAACATTGTAATCGATTTTGACTGGTTACATATCACATCATAAAACACAAGAACAAAGCTAAGCAGGTTCAAAAGACCACAAGATTGGTCTGGATGAAGAAGGTCCTTCAGTCCATCCAATCCCATCCCTCCAGAATACTCACACTGCAGTCCCCCATCACTGTTTTTTTAAATGAGTCCAGTGTCCTAGCATACAGCATGTTTCCGGGTAACCTTCAGTCGTGGATTACTCTCTTTGTAAAGAAAACCATCCTGGTATCTGTCCTGAAATTGCCATTTACAACTTTAAACCCATGTCCTCTTGTTCTACTGAAGTAATGATCTGGGTTTACTTTTTCAATCTCTCTGAAGGCCTCTCTGAATCAATGCAGACAAGTTACTGCTCGTAGTTTATTCTCTAATATTGGACATCTGTAGATTTAAACTGAACTGATTTATCAATACAGCCCAGCATCCTGCTTGTCTTGTTTATTGCTGCCTCACATTATTTGACATTGTGAACAACGAGTCGCCTAACACCCCAAGATCTCTTTCAGCTGGTCCCTTGGCAAATCCAATCTCATTAATGGAGTACCTGTCTCCTATTCTTGGATCTTATGTGTGGTACCTTGCAATTTATTGGTATTAAACTTGATTTGACAGTTATCAGCCCATGTCCATACCCTATTCAAGCTCTCTTTTAGGACCTGAGTTATCAATGCAGCCCAGCATCCCATTTGCCTGGTTTATTGCTGCCTCACATTGCGAGTTGTCAGCATTCACTGTCTAGGACCACACATCAAGATTGAACCCCAGCGTGTGTCAGCACCTTCAGGGGAGAAACATTTTGGAGATTTATTTTAATTTTACCATAGACCTTACTGACCACTCCTACATGCTGACTTTCACGGTCATTGCTGAAACTGAAAGGAAAGTGCAGCGACTGTAAAGTTGAATCCATTAGCCAAGCCACAAAGCTCTACTCGATTAGCAGGGGTTATCTACATCAGGGATCATATGTGGAAATGTTAATATTTTTTGACAGCACAATGGGTCTGAGCAAACCAGGGCACATTTTATCCAGTGAAGGTTGCAGACAAGGTCATACTTTTCAAGCCTTTGGTAAATAAATGAAGATGTTTTTGTACTTTTGGAGTAATGATGATGAAGTTTCCTGCGATACACAACCTCTCCTCCATTGCTGCCGTGTGGGAGAAAAGCATTTAAGCTTTGCAAAGAAAATAAGAAATTTCACCAGCATTTTATCAAATGTCTGATGTTACATTTGCCATAATACATGAAAATGCCTTTTGTATGATTTAACACATCCCATTACATTTTCATACAAACATTTGGAAGAAATCACATTTGTGGCAATCCTTTTAAGCCAGTCAAATGGCAAGCTTTGCAATATCAATTGTGAAGTAAATATTTTAGGAAAGCATTTTCACCGCCACAACTAACCACTTTTCTGAATACATTTACCTTCAACAATGCATGTTATGCAGACAAATAATAACTTGTGTCATAAAAACTGGAGCAAAAACAGTGCTCTGCTGTCTGGGACACAATAGATCTTCTATGAATCTTATGCACTTATCCTGGCATTAAATCTACCATAAGGGCATAAAACAATTCTCACAAATCAAATTTGCTTAACTATTCCTCTTATTGCTTCCCCACTCAGAGTATGCCCTAACTTTCCAATCTTGTTTTGAAGGTGTACCCTTGTTGTGTTGAACTCCATCTGCCACTGTTCTCACCATTTGTTTAATCTGTCTGTGGCCCTTTGCATTTTTAAATGCAAATTAGGAAATTTAGGACACCTCATCATCAACCTTGGGAATATTCTTCCCCCAATTCCTGAATTCAGACCATTTATAGATAACATAAAAATCTAGGGGGCCATAACCAAGCCTTGGCACTGCTTGACAATCAGAGAAAATCCCTGGTATCCCAACTTGCTGACTCCACAGCCAATTTCCTATCTATGCCACAGTAGTATTTTGAATTGAATGGATCTTAATTGTACCTGGTAATACCTGGTATTCTATGGCACTCTGTGAAAAGCTTTCTGAAAATTCAGTCCACTGATATCCATCAATCTTTCTGTAGAAAGGCATCAGTCACACCCAAAAACAAAACTTGCACAATAGTTTTAACAACAAAAAGGGAACACTACCATTTTTTTTACACATCCTTCTTCTCCAGACTTTGGATTAATGTAGGCACTAGCCCCCAGTTTATACTGGTGTCATTAGCCTGTGCCCGGTACCCAAATAGCACTCAGGGCTAGAACTCCAAACAAGCTTGATTGGAATCCATCCTTGTTAACTCCCTTAGTCCTGTAGCTCAGTGGTTTGAGCACTCGCTTTGCAAGCAAGAGACCTGGGTTCGATTCCCAGCAGGGTGAAACCTTGGGCAAGTTTCCTTACTCCACACGCCCTAATAATAATCCCTCAAGAAAAAAAACAATAATAAATTGGTCATTTCAATCCACGATTTAATGCCAGGATAAGTGCATAAGATTCATAGAAGATCTATTGTGTCCCAGACAGCAGAGCACTGTTCTTGCTCCAGTTTTTATGACACAAGTTATTATTTGTCTGCATAACATGCATTGTTGAGGGTAAATGTATTCAGAAAAGTGGTTAGTTGTGACAGTGAAAATGCTTTCCTGAAATATTTACTTCACAATTGATATTACAAAGCTTGCCATTCGACTGGCTTAAAAGGATTGCCATTGCTGTGCACAATTGGCTGCCGCATTTTGCCCACAAATATACAGTCAATTCACTTTACAGTATATTCTGTGAAGCACTTTGAGACGTCTAGAAGATGTGAAAAGCGCTATATCAAAATGCAAGGATTATTATTATTATTATTGTGGCACCCTTTTACCGAGTCCCACACAAAAAACGCCAATAACCGTAAAAAAGGATGACAGGTTTTATCCGCCTGTCACAGCTTCATCATCTATTACCTTAGTGATTCTGTGAAAACCCTTGGGTTTGAGACACAAGCCCATGCTGACTGTCTCTGAATTGTGGAAACGACTCCAAATGCTCAGTTATTCTTTTTCTGATGATGGATTCCAGCAATTAAATATCTATTACTTTATTGTGGTTTTAAAGTTACTATTAATAATTATATATAGTATGTTATCAGTATTATATTATAAACTAGTTTGATAATATCAAATCTGTTGTGAAATATCTAATTTTTTATCTTCTGTTTTATTGTACAGTCATTTAATTATTTCATAAGGAGGCTTCCTTTTTAAAAGGGAAGCTGAACTACTGTTTCCACTTCTGTATACATTACTGCGTGGCCAGTCGTACTAACATGCTGCCTTAAAATTGAATTAAAATGGGAGCAAACCTTTGGTAAACTATAGGAGATGACAATCTGTTCTTATTACGGTCCACTTCACTTGAATGTATGCCTCTTTGATGGATACTCTTTTGCAGCATATTGCTTTTCTTGAAAGACAAAATGTCGTTCTATTAATATCTATGTTATAGTGAAGTATAAAATAATAAGATTCAGTTTTGATGTGTGCTGTACAGTTGCACAGGCCTTTGGGCTAGTTAGGTCCTGACCTGCACGTGGGTGGGCTTGTACTTTTAGCATGAGTTCTTTCCCTTTGATGCTTCTCTGTGTTGCTTTCCCCTAGATGGTCCAGCAGTCCTCAATTTTTCCTCATGTCTTGGTTTTTCAACAACAATAACAACAACAAGATTTCATTTGTGTAGCACCTTTCACGTCGGGAGGACGTCCCAAAGCCCTGGACAGAGTACAGTATTTCAGACCCAAGCTGGGGTCGGGGGGGGAGAAGGGAGGGGAAGGGGGTGGCTAGAGGTGGGACTTGAAGGAGGCTAAGGAGGGGGCGTGGCGGAGTGACTGGGGGATTGAATTCCAGAGGTTGGGGGCAGAGTAGCTGAAGGCTCTCCCGCTAATGGCAGGTGAGTCAGGAGACATGGAGTAGGCCAGAGCCGGCTGAGCGGAGGGAGCGGGCGGGTTGGTAGGGTGTTAGGAGGTCGCAGAGGTAGGGTGAAGGGAGGCCATGGAGGGCTTTGTATGTGAGTACCAGGATCTTGAACTGGATCCTCTGAAGGATAGGGAGCCAATGGAGTCGGGCGAGAGTGGGGGAGATGGGGTCACGGAGTTTGGTGCTGGAGAGGACACGGGCTGCAGAATTCTGGATTATCTGCAGCCTGTGGAGGGAGGAGTTGGGAAGGCTGACAAGCAGGACATTTGCATAGTCGAGCCTGGAGGTGATGAAGACATGAACAAGAGTTTCAGTGGCCTGAGGGGTGAGGTAGTAGCGGAGTCGGGCGATGTTACGGAGGTGAGGGAAGGCAAAGCGGGTCATGGCTTGGATGTGGGGAAGAAAAGTCAGTTGATGGTCGAACAAGACACCTAGGTTCTTGAGTTGTAGTGTGCAACCATGGAGGTTGATGTTGCCAGAGTCTGAGGCGCTGAGGCGCTGGCGCGAGCGAATCAGGAGGGCCTCAGTCTTGTTCACATTCAACTGTAGGGAATTTGCCCTCATCCAGGACTTGATGTCTGACAGACAGTCTGTCAGGACAGCAGTGGTCCTGGAGTTGAGGGTGGAGGCAGAAAGATAGAGTTGGGTGTCATCCACATACATGTGGAAGTTGACCCCATATCTGCGGATGATGTCACCAAGGGGGAGCATGTAGATATTAAAGAGGAGAGGGCCAAGGACAGAAGCCCTGGGGGACGCCAGACGTAACAGTGCGGGGGCTGGAGGAGAGACCGTTAGAGGCAACAAAGTGGAGCCGGTGAGAGAGCTAGGAATCAAACCTGGCAAGGGCAGGTCCACGAAGATTAAGTAAAGAGGAGAGGCAGAGTATGAGGATGGAGTGGTCGACAGTGTCGAAGGCGGCAGAGAGGTTGAGGAGGACAAGGAGGCAGAGGGAGCCTTGATCACAGATGTTCAGAATGTCATTAGTGACTTTGACCAGGGCTGTTTCCGTGCTGTGGGCAGTATGGAAGCCGGATTGGAGGGGTTCAAAGAGGGAATGGCGAGAAAGAAAGGAGCGGAGCTGGGACGCGACGACTCGTTCCGGGACCTTGGAGAGGAATGGAAGGTTAGAGATGGGGTGGTAGCTGGAGAGGAGGGATGAGTCCAGGGAAGGTTTTTTCAAGATGGGGATGATGACGGCTGTTTTTAGGGGGTTGGGAACTGAACCGGTGAACAAGGAGAGGTTGATGATGTCGGACAGGAAAGGGGCCAGAAGGTGGAGCTGGGAAATGAGGAGAGAGGTGGGCATGGGATCGAGGGAGCAGGTGGTGGGTTTGAGTTTGCAAACAGTCTCGGTGAGGGAGGAGGGAGAGATAGGGTTGAAGGAGTGCAGGGGAGGATGGGTGGGGGGTGAGTCATGAGAGAGAGGTGATGTGGGGGTGACTGTGGATGGGGCTGAGGTGACTGAACGTATCCCCTCGATTTTGGATTCAAGGAAGTCCAGCATCTCCTCACAGTTGGAGTTTGAGGAGAGGATGGGCGAGGTATGGGAAGGTGGACAGAGGAGATGGTTTGTGGTGGAAAAGAGAAGCTGGGGGTTGTCCTTTGCCCCTAAGATAACCTTGGAGTAGAAGGAGGATTTGACGGAGGCAAGAGCGCAGCGGTAGGTCTTGGTGTTGTGAAGCCAAATCTGCTGATGGACCGTTAGTTTGGATTTGGTCCAGGCGCGTTCGGCAGCTCACACTTGTGCCTTGAGGGAACGGAGATGGCTGGTGTACCAGGGGGATTTATGGGAGTATGAGGCAGTTCGGGAGGTGAGGGGGGAAAGGGAGTCCTGAATGGAGGAGAGGGAGTTGTGTAGAAAAGAGAGTGAGGAGGGGAGATCGGTCAGTGAGGGCCAGAGGTGTAGGAGTTCAGATGACTCCAGGGAGAGGGAGGAAATTTTTTTCCACGTACGGTATGTGATGGTGGAGGGTTAAGAAAGGGGAATGGAGGTGTTTAGGGAGATGAAGAGGTGGTCCGAGATGGATTTATCGATGATGGTGATGTCTGACACGGTGAGGGCCCGGGTGATCACCAGTTCAAGGGGATGGCCACAGTCATGGGTGGGGTAGTGGATGAGGAGAGAGAGGTTAAGTGAAGAGAGGAGGGAGAAGAAGTCGGCAGAGGTAGAGCAGGAGGGGGTGAAGTGGAGGTTAAAGTCACCTAACATTGGAAGGCATTCAGAGCAGAGGGAGAGGGAAACTAGGAGGGTGGAGATGTCCAAGAGGAAGCTGGGAGAAGGCTTGGGGGGACGGTAAACAAGGAGGATTTTGAGGGAAAGCCTGGCGAGGGGGTAGAGGGTAAGGTGTTCAAAGGAGAGGAAGGTTCCGGAGGAGTAAGGGGAAAGGCCGAGTGGGGACCAGGAGATGAGAACCACACCACCGCCATGGCGATTAGGCCATGGGGTTTGGTGAAAGGTGTAACCTGGAGGTTACCCAGGTTTCAGTGAGGGCGATGATATAGATATTTTCCTTGACGGTGAGGTCATGGATTGTGAGGGACTTCTTGGTGAGTGAGCGGACGTTCTGCAGACCGATGCGGAGGGGACAGTTAGTGGTGGGAGTGTGGGGGAGATGTGGGGGAGGGCAGATGGGTTGGATGGGGATGTGAGTGAAGGAAGAAAGGATAGCTCCCATGGTTGAGGGCCGCTGGTCCTTGCGGCGAGAGTGGGGGAAGGGACAGTCAGAGTGGGTGCTGTAGGACAGTTTCAACCCTTTCAACTCATCTACAAAGAGTTTCCAAGTTCTTATGCTGCTGTCCGATTGTAAATGTCTACTCATATGGTAGAGTATAACTCTATGATTCACAGCAAGAACGTGCAAGATGACAAATTGCCTCTAGGTTTACAATTTTGCCTGAAGAATACTGGCTCTTGTAATCAGCTCCTGTTAATGGTTTATTCATAGTTCAATTTGTTCTTATTACTCTCTCATCATGTTGGTAACGCATTAATTAATGCTTGTGAATAATCATTTTTGTATAGGTGGATCAGATGCTGTTCAGTGAGAGTAGAACACAATGTGCCCTACACGGTTCCTTGGGTATAGGAAGACAAATACAGGGAAGGTTCTTTTACCAGAACAGCAAGAAATTACAGCCTAATCAATAAAAGACACTGCTACTGATTCCAGCTACATGTAGTGCTGGGATTTAACTCCCTCCCAGATGTTGATTAAATTCTGTTTCCAAAGCAGTCAGATAAGAGCTGGGTTGTAATTACCTCATTGTTAGAGCAAGCAGAGTGGAAAGAAGCTGTGTTAAGAGACAAGTGAGAATTAATAGCAGAACCCAGGCTGTGCCTGCTCCCATCTGGTTACCCTTGTTTGGTAATAAGAAAATCTGCCGGTGCATAAGATTTACAGTAATATAGAAAATTACCTATTTGTACAATAGGATCGTTGATCACCAAGAGTAAACATTTCATAATTCACTACATTATAACCCATTTTATGCTTTCTCTGATTAGATGTAGAGGATCAGCTCACAGTGTTTTGCTGCTTAAAATTGTTCCTTCCCACAGGACTGACTTGAATCCTTGCTGGCACCAGCTTGAGGAAGTAGTATGATTTGTAGTTTTATCTAAACAGATCAAATATTAATACGTCGCTAAGTATTGACCAAGTATGGTCAGAGCAATTCATCAACATGCTGCATATAGTCTGTCTGGAACAGCGGAGAATGTATCATATTTTGTGCAGCCTTTAAACATTTTTTTGATGTAATGTGCAATCACTTAAGATATGTTCTGATGAATTGAAGACTATGCTTAATTAAATGTAAGTGAGCTCATTGCTGAAATGGCACTTTTTTTTATTTCTTAATGGAACTGAAGACCGCTTCTTGCCAAGATTATTTATATGATAATCATTCAGTTTATTTATTGCTTCTCACCCCCAAAGGTACCCATCTGTTAGAGGGGAAAATGTGTGTAACAGTACCATTCTAGCCTCTGTAATATTTAAACAAATCACAAGTAACGAGTATACTACCTCCAAGCAGAAATTAGATGTCACCTAAAATTCTAGAATGACTACACTTTACAGTAAATCCTGTGAAGGGCTTTGAGGTGTCCTCCCAACATGAAAAGCATACAGATTATTATTATTATAATAAATTATAAACCCATTCACATTAGTTTCAAAAAGTATTATGGTGGCATTAAATGCTTTAAGCTACATTTGATTGTTATCAATTTTCCTAAGTAAGGTGAGGGTATTTTTCAGTATATAATAGGGTTCCTAAAATAATTTTGACCCCCATATTTTTAGAGAGATCTGGAAACTGGCCATGTCAATCTCACAAACCAGTTTTCTGGGGCGCAAGTTGACTATTTGAAACTAATGTTTCACCTACAAAATGTATGGTCACAACGCCATATAGTAAATATGTGAAGCGCTTTGTGGCTTCCTCCCAACGTGAAATGTGCTATATCAAATGTAAGGATTATTTTATGATAAATCTGAGATTGGTGTTATCATTTCCCATCAGGACTGCACAAGGATAACATTGTGTGTCAACCTGCCTCAGTTGGTAATACTCTTATAATAATAATAATAATAAACCTTGCATTTGATATAGCGCTTTTCACATCTTCTAGACGTCCCAAAGCGCTTCACAGAATATACTGTAAAGTGAATTGACTGTATATTTGTGGTCGAACGCGGCAGCCAATTGCGCACACAGCGTCCCACAAACAGTCATGGATTGAAAATTAGCAATTTATTGCCACTGAATTACAAGGTTGTGGGTTCATGCCCCATGTCGAGACTGTGAACTCACATGGACTATAGGCATTCAAATGTCACTGCAATGCAGTACTGGGTATGTACTGCAATGTTAATCTGACATCCTGTCTGCCTGTTCAGGTAGACATTAAAGATCTCATTGCACTACTCAAAAGTGAAGGGAGTTTCTTCCAGTCCCTTAGCCAACAATACCCCAGGTAAATTAGTCACTCACTCCATGGCAGTTTGTGGGATAATTCTATGTGAAAATTGGCTGCCACATTTGCCTACAAGATACACAATCACTATACTTGTAAAGTGTAAAATCCTGTGATAAGGCACTATACTAAATATAAGGATTATTATTAAGACAGTAGAAATTTGCGCACAATAGGAAACCCACTTTCTTTTAGTCTATAATAATCATGCTTGCATTTGATTCAATACATCTTAAAACACTGTGCAATAATTACTGTTAAACATAGTGATTGAATATTTGTAGGCAAACTCAGCATCCAATTTGCACAATGTTCCACAAACAGCCAGGAAGTAAATGACCAATTTATTTCAGCGGAATGATAGCTAGGACACTGGAAAAAACTTCCTCCTGTTCTTCATAAATGTTGTCTGAAATACATTTCATTTCTGAAAAACAAGGTTACTTATAAAAACATGGTTACTTTAAAAATTCTACTTAAATAATTTGTGTTTATTAAAACATTTAGCTTGTAGTTGTAGCTTTTACTAAATTACAGGGACATACATTGCCAGTGTGCCTTATCTCTCAATTAATATTTTATATGTGTAAAAGGATAGTAATCAAAAGATAAAATATTCTAATTCTAACTGCAAATAGTGGTTGTTTTTAGAGATACATTGATTTTTGAGATGGAATCATTTTTCAGAAATAAATTATTAATTTGACTAAAGAGTTGTAAAGGAAACCTCAGGAGTGGGTTGTGATGTATGATTCCTGAATCGTACATTGTTCACAACTGTCACCAAAGACATGAGAATAGATATTGCACTTACAGCAATACAATTGAAATATTCAGCTGGAATAAATAAAGCTGCATTTGAAGGTAATGTACAGTAAACATGACCATACTGATAGGTTAGCAAAATATTTCAGGAATAAATTGGTTTTGCCTTTGACTGCAAAAATTGAAATCAGATATATAATTAAAGTTACAATGGGAATTATTAACTGTTGGGAGTTTGTAGATATGTAATAATAATCTAAATCTTTATTCTTGATGTGTGATATTAAGCACTCCGAGACACTATTCTGTGTGAAGGGCGCTATATAAAAGCAAGTTCTTCTTGTTATTGAAATGGCACCTTTCACTTTGGGAGGTCTTCTCAAAGCAGTCCATAGGATTTTATTGTAAAGTGTATATTTTGTGGGCGAATGCAGCAGCCGATTTGCAGGAAGCAGTGTCCCAACAAATAGGCATGAAGTGAATGAGCAGCTGTATCTGGGGGATTGTTGGCCAGGATACCGGAAGAAACTCCATTTCCTTTTCAAATAGTGCCATGGAATGGTTTTTCACCTTCCTCTGTCACTATTTGAACAGGCAAACAAATCCTAGGTTTAATGTCTCATCCAGCGACATCTCCGGCAATGCAACATTCCCAAGCACAGCACTTGTGGTGTCAGGCTGGACTAGATGAGTTCAATGTTACAACGTTGAGCTTGAACCCACAATCAATCAGAGGTGAAAGTACTACCGACTGAGCCAGGCCAACACACTGTAATTATCTACTGAACAATATTGCTGTACTTTCAGGGCTTTGGTGCCTTTCATTATATGAATAATTACGATGTAACAATGTTCCTATTGAAACAAGTGAACATTCCCTAAAGGAGAAACTCAGTACATAGAATACAGAACTGGTGCAGACCTTTCCGGTCAATCAAAGTAAAAAAAAATCCTTCACTGCTCCATCACTCATACTTGTCAATCAATTTTGTTGCCTTATAGCTACTAAATTCTCTCTTGCATTTACTGACACAGTTTCCTTTCCTCTAAATAAAATAGTTAATTTCAGTCAATAAAAATGATTGTTGCAATGAACTAGCCAGAAGATTGGATGGGTGGTATTTATGGTTAGGGACTATGTTCAAATCATAGGAAAGCTTGACAGACAGCAATATCAATGGACCAAATCTATGCAGATTTAGCTGGTTAGACACTAGCAGTTACCCCAACTCACACTCTGGGGTCTCCAAGCCTTGGCTCTTGCCAACTTGCGCCTAATACTTTCTGGAATTAGGTAAGCAGAATGCATCCCTCCAGGGAGAGAGTACGTAATCTATTCCAAAATCTATCTCTGGGATTTCCTTGTATGTGTTGGTGGGATGTATAGAAATCTCAGCTTGATTTGGATACTGTTAAGCTTGGTGATGGGTTTCCGTATGTGTCAGACACCCATCTGACCAAAAAAAAATTCAAATCCAGATCAATTAACAGATTGAAAAAATTTTTATAGCATTTTATCACATTGAAACATTTCAAAGTGCCTCATAAATAATTCTTGGCAATTGTAGTGGCTGTGCTTGCACACAAATGCTACTGCCATTTGTGCCAGTAAAAGTTTACAAACAATCATAGAGTCAAAGATCAATTGACCTGGAGGCTTGTTGGCACCAGGAGAAAATCTCTTTTGAAATAATGCCATGTTTAAGCGCTTTGGGACGTCCTCCCGACGTGAAAAGCGCTATATCAAATGCAAGGATTATTATTTATTATTATGTCTCTTTTCAAACGTTATGACAAAATCTTTGAAGTCCATCTGAAAAGGCAGCTGTGATCTCAGTTTAACGTCTAATCCAAAAGACAGAATCGCCAACAATACGGCATTTCAGTCTTAGTACAGTACTGAACCTGAGTGCCTGAACTGTGAGCTCAAATCGCAATATGCGCTTGAACCCATAAACTTCTGACCCAAAGGCAAGTTGGCTATTGAGCTGGCCAGGCCGATAGAATAAACCTTTCATACTCTATATTGGCTGGAAAATACTATGAAAAATATATTTAGCCAGTCTCAACCTATGTTCTGCTAAGTTTCAATTTATGGCACAAAACTGTTCATGATTCAGCATAAGCTTGTATTAAACTGACAATCTTATAGACAGGGACTGAAGGATGGCTGGTCTGGGAAATGAAAATTGCCAAGATGATACAGTAAGGGTCCTCTTTTGAAATTGTGAGGAAAACAGCATTGCACTTGTGCTATACCTCAAGAAAATACTGAAGGAGTAAAGGTTATCTGACATATCTGGCTGTGCTCAATAAATTAGATGGGCCATTTGTTTTAAGTGGTGAAAAAACAATTCTCACTGCCACCCTAGAGAGGCTTGATTGAAGTTCTTTGAGTGCAGTTCATCACCAAGGTTTGTTTGCATGTTTCACGTTCCATCATTCAGGCAGCCCATTAACACGCAATGTTCCAGTAATTTCAGGAGTGCAGGGGTTGGGAAGGACTTTCATACACTGCGGTGGCCAGTCACATGCACATATCTGTAAGCAGTTCCCTTAAGTGTACTTAACACACACACACACACACCAATTTCACATTCACCACTTAAAAATCCTGTTAAGCAACTGGTGTCTATCCTTGTTGAGAGGCAGTAAGCAGTAGCTTCTGGGGTCCAGAAGCCTTGGTGGCTCTTGCTAACCTGCTCCTAATATTCTCTGGAATTAGTTCAGCAGGATGGGTCCCTCTGGGGAGAAAGTCTGCATTCCATTCTAAAAATTCTGTGTAGGTGGTTTGGGCACTCAATTTGATTTGGATAGTCCTGTAGCTCAGTGGTTAAAGCAATCGTCTTGCAAACAAGAGACCTGGGTTCTATTCCCGTCAGGGCGAAATTTTGGGCAAGTTTCCTTACTCCACACACCTCTAGCAATAAGTAGGAACTCAGTTGTTAGTCGAATGGCGGATCTCTTTTCTGGGGGTAATAATCCTTTAAAAAAAAATTTGGTCACTCAATCCACGACTGCTTGTGGGACACTGCTGTGCGCAATTGGCTGCCACGTTTCGCCCACAAAATATACAGTCAATTCACTTTACAGCATATTCTGTGAAGCACTTTGAGACATCTAGAAAATGTGAAA
The DNA here is from genome assembly GCF_018977255.1 of Callorhinchus milii. NCBI lineage: Eukaryota > Metazoa > Chordata > Chondrichthyes > Chimaeriformes > Callorhinchidae > Callorhinchus > Callorhinchus milii. The sequence goes on along the minus strand of NW_024704742.1, from coordinate 20,055,498 downwards.
AGTGCTTTACCAAATGTAAGGATTATTATTATTATTATTATAGTCTTAAGCATGGTGATGGGTTTTTACATGTGTCCAAAATAACCCCCAAATAACTACTGAGACCGAGACCAGGCTAAAGGCAGCTCACATACACATACTTACATGTCAGCAGTATGGCAAACTGTACCATTATCTCTTCCAAGCCACACTCCCATGAAAGCAAACTCTGAAATTGGCCAAAAAGTTGAGGGAGTGAACAAAATTTCTTCTGAAAAAAACAGTCTTGAAAATTTTATTGACAATTTGGAAATTCTGAGGTGCTTTGTTGGCCTCATTAAAGTTTGTTTCTAATAAAGTGTTTGCCTGGCGGGTTCGATCCCTTGTGTTTTCGTGCGTGTGTGGGCCTATGGTTCCTTGCCCTGAAAATGTGGAACTCACTGCAGGAAGCTGCGGTTGAAGCAAAATGGATTTCAGAGAAAGTCCACATGAGGGCTAAGGGCATAGAGGGTAGAGGTGAGGGTAATGGGGGGAGTGGGAGCTGATTCTGTGCTGTATCACTCTGTAAAGTATCCCTAACCCTTGATTTTTAGAGTCAACGTCTAATGCTGTTTGGAGTTCCTTCACAAGGGTAAGAGGGGAACATCTCCTCAGTTTCCTTACTCCACACGCCTCTGTTTACCTAGCAGTAAGTAGGAACCTGGTTGTTAGTCGATTGGCGGATCCGGGGGAGGGAATAATCCCTTCAAAACATTATTTTACAAAAAAATTATTTGGTCACTCAATCCATGGCTGTTTGTGGGACACTGCTGTGCGCAATTGGCTGCCGATTTTCACCCACAAAATAAACAGTCAATTCACTTTACAGTATATTCTGTGCAGCACTTTGAGACTTCTCGAAGACATGATAAGGCGCTATATCAAATGCAAGGATTATTATTATATCCATGTTAATTACAGTTTAACAGCTGATATAATAAAATAGAACCTACTGCAGTTTTCAGCCTTTTCTTCCATCTGCTGGTTGCTATTCCAGGTGACTCCTATCTTCCTGAACATCTTCAATACAAGATTGCCTAGATAATCTGTGCACCTCTCCATTGCATTCCCTGGGGAATCTCTAAAGATATTTACTTAATCAATCTTATCTTTTCTATTCAGACATCGTCTCTGAACCATCCTTAGTCCTGCATTTAGTGCTGTTTTACTTATTCATCGTCTGTCCGCCTTGTTACCGGCACAGTTTATCTGCAATAAAAGCATAATTTATTAAAATATCTGGATTTGGTGCAGCTGGATGCCATTTAACCCTGATGGCTCTGTTAATAAATACTTCCAATGCACTGAACAAACTGCCAATCCTCTTGTGTTAACAACGTTGATCTTAATATTAGGGATGAATACCAGACAGAATTATTAAAATTGAATCAATTTAAACAGGGTCATCTCTGCATTTATCTAAACCAGTCCAAATTCAGGTGGACTATCCCACTAATAAAGCTTCCCCCCTACATATACAATGCTGGTTTTCTGAATTCTTTGTCTGTAAGTGTGTAATGAATGCAGTGTTATGTTTTTCAGTCTCTGCCTGCCTCCACGTTTGCAGCTAACACGTCCCACCAGTGCTTCACTTTATAGTGTGACGGTCAATGATTTTCAGCATTTTTTTTATTATTTCGGAACTGCGTTTATCCAATCACTCTGTCAGTTCAGCAGTTTTCTTGTGTATATCCACTTCCACAGCTGATCTGCTCATTTGTGTGTGGCCATTCTCCCTGTAGGTGGGCGGAGGAGGAGGCAGAAAGGCAAGTGTGGTACATACATCTGATCTCCCTGACCCTTCACAGCTCAATCTGCTGATGTCTGTTCTGGCCTCGGACTGCATACCACAACATCTTGCTTGCTTTCTTGACAACCATTACACAATATCTGTTGCAGTAATCTAGCCACTAGTGTCCCAGCTCATCCAAACTCCTCTCCCGTTTGGGTTCTGCCATGTTGTGCGATACTATTTAGTTTAAGTTCTTTTGCATGTTGGGCAGAGGACTCACCTCACAAACTTTGAGATGTGATAAGGCGCTATATCAAATGCAATAATTATTATAATTATTATTATTGTGAAATTCCCACTCTTTATTCTTCTTCCTCAATCTCATTGCTCTGCATTTGTTCACTTCAAATTACATTTGCCTCCTGTCAGACAACTCTCTAATCTAGCCCAACTCTCCAATCTAGTCAAATCCTCCTGTTCTGAGGAGATGCAATAAATCAGCAGGTAGCTCAGTGATTCCAGTTTAGGGTTTTAAAAAGTCTGAAGATTGTCAGAGGAAGGTGAGACTAAGGGAGGTGAGACTTTCAAGAGTTCCAAGATCCTGGAGAAGTAGGGAGTTGGAATGGGAAACTGAATTCAACATGGTCTGCTGAACTTTAAGCTACTGAAAAAATCATTGATATTGTTTTTATTTTATATTTTTGGTGAGCAAAGTTAGGCCACAATCAACATCAACAACAACAACTTGGATTTATATAGCGCCCTTCACGCCAGATGGTGTCTCAGAATGCTTTTCACACCTGAATCATACCTGAATTAACCCGGAACTTGTTCCCCAAATTGGAACAAGAGTTATCATCCAGACAACCCTCTTCCCCCCACCACACTGTTAGATTTTACACTTTTTTTTCTTTGCACAGCAATATTTACAGGCAGTGGAGACAAGGTTACACAAAAGGCAAGCTTCTATTTGTGCCTTGAGTAGTTAAGAAAAATGTCCCTACCTCAATTGTTATCCACTATTGTTCCATTACAAAGAATGGGAGAGGGATGAAAGACATGAATGTCGGATTGCCAGATAGCCAGTCCAACATACTTTTTTTTGTTTCAGGCAAAATTGCACTTCACTAAAATATTGTCCCAAATCGATCCACACGGTTGTTTGCACGCCTAATAATAATCCCTCCAAAACCAAAAACAATAATAAATTGGTCATTTTCAATCTACGACTGTTTGTGGGACATTGCTGTGCGCAATTGGCTGCCGCGTTCGCCCACAAATATACAGTCAATTCACTTTACTGTGTGTTCTGTGAAGCGCTTTGGGACGTCCTCCTGACGTGAAAAGCGCTATATCAAATGCAAGGATTATTATTATTATTATTATTATTTTGTATAATGTTAGAATCATAATAGATGTTGCGAACGGGTTAACTTTTGAGTTAAGTGTGGGGGGCAACTGGACTGACAGTCATGGGATAGGACTCATCTGGTTTTCTCTGTTTTTGAAAGAATAACGGACAGGGGCAGGGGTCACCTCTTATCACTAAATGACAACAAGCCCACAGAGGTAACGGTCCAAGGTACCAGTCGACACAGGATCTCGACTGAGCAATAAGTCGCTAGATTCTGACAGGGCCTGCCAACTGACAGAAGGCAACCCTCAAGAATAGCAATTAATGAGCAAGTTGCTTAAACTAGAGGACCTTGGTACCATCCCGGGATACTGATAAGGAATAACCAGTCACTTAAAAGGAATGTACTAATGATCCCGCACCACAAAATAATGAGCACCAGATACAGCCCTAAACTGATCAATCCTCTATCTTAGACAATTAAGGACAATGTGTATGTGTGCTGAGGCACCTACGTCCCATGAGGTGTTCACGTGAACCCAGCATTATTTTGGCCAGGCGACCTAATGTCCACACCATGATTGGATGGACACAAGCTTAAGACACCGTGCCAGACCAAGATCAGCGCGCACCCAGGACAGTACCTATCGTGGATGGAAAACTGAGAGCTAGAAGTCAGAAGTAGACGACCACGAGGAGGGATTACGCGGTAGTATTGTTCTGTTGGTGAATTGATTGATTGTGCTTACTTGCCCACCCCCATCGGGAACTTGGACGGATCCTGGAGTTTAATAAACACCACTCTGGTTGCAATCAGTGGCTGTGTTTGATTGGAACTCGAAAAGGTTTTTTTTCTTAACAACACACTCTGGATCCCAAATCGTCAAAGGACAATGCGGACCTGATTCTTGTCTTCACAAGCAAGTCAGGTGACCAGATCACCTCTCCAGCCCAGGCATACCCGGCCTGAGCCTGGTGACCAAGTGCTCAAGCTAGTTCTATATATTCTAGTACCTTTACTCCTCTTTGTGAGGGCGGATCAAAATCCTCAGATCAGAAGTACTGCAATAACGCAGCCAACAGTGGGTCAAAGGCGTAGCTACCTTCCAGGTGCTCATTATCCCATATTGCATTATGAAGACTTTTGGTCGTGGCTGTGTAATACACTAGTGAACCTCAAAAGGAGAGTTTTCTGGCATAGGCAAAGCCCAAGGTGTAACTGATGAACACAGACACTACAACAACAACAAAATTACATTTCTATAGCGTCCTTCACGTCGGGAGGACATCCCAAGGTGTCGAAATACACTTGATCGTATTAGCCAAAAGGCCGAGAAGCCATCTGATATTGGTTTTGATTTTCTTTTTAACAAAACGTATATTTATTTGTGGATTGAATATATATTTACACTAATCTCAAAAAAACAATTGCCTTTACAGAAAGAAAAGAACACAACTCGTTATTATCCTGTTACAGACCCGACCCCTTGTGGCGAGAGGGTTGCCTCTGTGCACTCCACTTTGGTGGAGGGATCAAGGCTTCCCCTCCTCGGGGTTCGCTGCCCTTTGCAGGGCCCAGTTCCAAGGTGGGTCTTATACCCCTGTCGTCCCCCTTTTATTGGGAGTGACGACAGATTCGCAACACACGGGCCTATTGTTATTGGTTTTTAATTGTCTATAAATCTAGTTATCTGTACACTTTAGTCAGGAGTATTTACTTATACATGCCTAAATAGCCAGCTGTGGTTTCCTGTCTCAACCTCTGGAACTAGCTGAACACTGAGGGTGCTTTACATAAATTGATAAATTACATATAAAGAGTGCATTAAAGTCTCAGCCTTGTTTGTCAGTGTTCTACATCTGCCAAGTGGTTAGCAATTCCCAGCAAAACAACTCCTACATTAGCAACAAGACAGTTGCTAGGGTATCTGCTAAATCAGCAGAGATCATATCCTACGTAGAACGTTAAAATTCATCTAATTCAACAAGATGCATTGAGCCTGTTCTTCAGCGGCATAATTGCAGCTGTGACCTAATTCAGCCAACAGATTCTCTATTAATTGTTTAACAAACACCCAGGGGCAAATTTCATCAAGCCCTCACGCCAGCACCATATACATTTGATGCTACCAGGCAGCACCTGCGCAAGGCTGTCTCCTCAGCAACGCAAGCTCTCTGGCAAATTGCTGTTCAACAACTAAACTGTTCAAATATTAAAATCACCGGCTCCTGCTATACCTGAAATGTATTTGGAAAAGAAGAATGCGCTTTCGATGAATGTTTGTGGAACGGAGGGAGGGTGAAATATTTTCTCCCTGTGAATACTCAATTATTGCAACAAACAAGGGATCTGCTTTCAAAACTTACCCCTTCTAAAAACCTACCTCTTTGACTGTACCTTTCTATCAAATCCCACTCCCCCCTCCCTTCATCTCCTGTCTTGTTTGGGCTCCCATTCCATTCCAATGTGAATGGCACTATATAAATGCAAATTGCTGTTATTGGTGGTGTAAAATCAAGTGAATCTTGTAATTAAATGGTTAAGGAAATTTCAGTGGCTCCTTTGTTGTCACTCCAGGTCATTTCCAGGCTATGTTCTTAAAATTTAAATAATTTGAATAAGAATCATGAAAAGTTGCAAGACTGTGTCAGAGTGGAATCTCAGTCAGCAGCTCACTACCACTTTGAGGTTAAAAGAACAATGTATTTGGTTTGGTGAAATCCTCTTACTGATGTCCAGCTATTGTAATAGGGACAGGAGCCTCATTCTACGAAACCTTCTTTGGGTTTCTTTTTAATGACAAAAACTGTCAAAAACTATATTTTGAATCTGCCCAGTGATAAGCACAAACTTCGGAAGAATTATAACATGTTCCTTTCTGCAGACTAGCCTTTGGCCCAGAAAGGAGAGGGAAATAGCAGAGTGAATTGCCCAGACTTCTATTGGCTTGCACACTCTGCACAGCCCGGCATGGAGGGGAGAGGGATTATAATTGTATTTGCCTACACTTCTTATACTTGCACCAGAGATAAATTACATTTGCACTGCTGCAAATAGCATTAGTGTCTTTTCGCCAAGGGGAGAATCAAGCTGCTAGGTTTCTCGAAGGATTAGATTTTCAAACCAATTCCTGGTGGCATGTTTCAAATTATATCTGTCATCTGTGTTGAGTGGATTTGTAACAAGTTGACATTTTCAACAATACAAATTTCCTTCCCCTCTCTCGCACAGTCCAGGAAGGAGCAGCTGTGCTTGGCTCCAATGGTACACTCTGCTCTTCCTAACAAAGTTAGAGACAGAGCTCTGCATTAATCAACCTGTTGAGGTAATTACACACACTGCTGTATCTGAACAGGTTATGGCCTATTCAGACGTGTGCATTTGCATCAAGTCTGCTGGAAGCAAAGGAATAGGTTAAGCACAAGGCCAAACTGTGGGGAAGAGTGATATAATGAAAGAGAAACCAAAACATTAAGTCTCTCAATGCAAGAGTACCTCGGCCAGGTGCAAAGCTGAGGTACAGTTGTTGGCCACTGGGTTTTTGGAAGTACCTGAAAACTTGTTTTCTAAGAGGTGAAAATTGCCATTTGTGTTGTGTTCATTAATACTGGTGTTATCACATCATTGAGAAGTGGACCCTAACATGGTCAGACCATAACCAAATACCTTCAGTCAAAAGGTTGTGGGTTCGAGTCCCACGTCGCGTCTTTGAACTCACAACACTCTAATGCAGTATGTTGCAGTGTCAGAGGTGAGCTTTTTAGGATGAGGATCAATTCACACCTAATGTTCTCTGAAGAGGAAGTAGAGACTAAAAGACAGTCAAAGGGATAACCACTTCTATGAGTTCTCTGATACTGGAAACCCTTTGCTGTCAATCAAAATGATCCTCTCAGTCTACACACAGAAATCCTTGAAAGATTGGATTTGCGGTAGTCAGTAGAATATAACTGGAATTTAATCTTCAGGTTATTAATAGGAAATATACAGTTGCAAAATAGGTTCAGTAGCACTTAGTATGTGTTTTTCCCTTAATGGATAAGAAAAAACCTACTGTATTTTATTATCTTATTATCTTAAAAGGTACAAAGTATTTGCCTTTTACAGACTGTCTCTTAGAGGAAACGGCAGTACCTTTTCACTACAGTATTTAACATGCTGTAAGCAGCTACACTGGAAACTGCAGAAGAGCCCAGTAAACAAACACCCTCATAATAATGAATGCATTGGATTATTAATTAATGAGATCCCTGCACTGAGCAAAATCTATCGACTTGTTGTAGGAGGGAAACAAAATGTTCCTATGTTATCCTCCCTAAATAACAGAATGTGATGTGATCATTATTTCAAATCGACGAAGGTGACAGAGGGGTCACAGAAAGAGGGTGTAATGCAAAGGAGACCCCAGAGACTCTCCAGAGCAATACATTGGCAGTAAAGCCACAAGAGACAGGAACCTATCTTACCAAGTGAAGTTCATTATTTCAAGGCTAATTACACATGAGTGAACTCACAGTAAACAAGGCTACGTTTTCGGAGCTGACTAACATTTAAAGGGGCAGATGATATCGAGTTCCTTGCTTTTTGTCCCGCTGCTCGGTATTCAGGGTTGCTCGAGAGTGCAGATGCACAAAGAGTATTGTCAATTTGAACTCAGCAAAGCTGAGCGAGTCATTGATGGTTGCTGCCTCATGGCAGAGGCCAATGTCCGAAAACACAGATGGCTACGAATCAAAGCACGTGGAACTCAAGCAAGTTCAATTAACAGCACGAATCTTACTGAGAACCAATCTCTGCAGGAAAATATGAAGGGGTGTTGCAGACCTTCGCAATGTTGCAACTAAAGCAGTCAAAAAATTGTTTGTGGTAATTGTTTCCACCTCACCGAGCCAGTCTGGAACCTTGGCATCTTGCTTGACTCTCAACTGTCCTTTCTTTCCCACATCTGTGCCATGACCCGCTCTGCTGTCCCCACCTCCGCAACATCCCCCGGCTCCGCCACTGCCTCTCTAATGACAGCAAAACCCCCATCCACACAATTATCACACCCAGGCTCGACTATGCCAACTCCTAGCTTGTCGATCTTCCCAACTCTTCCCTCCACAAGCTGCAGATCATCCAGAACTCTGTAGCTCGTGTCCTCTCCCGTACCGGGCTCCGTGACTCAAACCCCCCATCCTCGTCCGGTTCCACTGGCACCCCATCCCCCAGAGGATAATTCAAAATCCTCATCCTCACCTTCAAGGCCCTCCATGGTCTTGCTCCTTGCTACCTCTGTGATATACTGACCCCATGTCAACCTGTGTGCTCCCTCCACTCAGCAGACTGTGGCCTGCTCCACGTCCACCACCCAGTCCACCCAACAATTGGTACTCGGGCCTTCAGCCTTTCTGTCCCCACCCTTTGGAACTCCTCCCTTGCCTCATTCAAGGTACTTCTCAAGACCCTCCTCTTTGACCGCGCCTTTAACCACGCTCCTACCCTAGCTTCCCTGCTCTCCACCCCCACTGATCCCAACCATCAACTCAAGTCCAGGTCCTTGATTGTCCCACTCCTTGGGATGTCCTCCCAACATGAAAGGTGCTAAATACAAATGTGATTTGTTGTTGTTGGAATTACATAAGCAGGATGTGACCATCCAGGGACAGAGTGACATATGCCACATATCGTAACACATATTACATTCCCGTTGTCTTAACTGTTTTTAACCTGGTTCCATTTTTGTTTAAACAAGCTGATTGATATTAATGTTTTGCACCTCGCTATCTCTCCGATCTGTTTACACCACACTCCTCTACGGTCAGCTGGATCCAACCTCCTACATGTCCCTTGTCCACTCCGCTCCGCTATCAGCGGCCATGCGGTCAGTCACAACTCCCGAGACCTTGAAACTTACTGCCTCAATCCCTCCACCTTGTCCCCTTCTTGTCCGTCTCCACCTGAACACCTTCCTCTTCAGCTGTGCCTATGGTCAACTCCCCTCTCTCCTTGACTTGGTGTTAAGCTCCACTACTGCTAAGCTCTCCAAGACCCTACCCTGTGTGAAGGGGATATATAAATGCTTCTTGTTGTTGTAATGTTACCAGACAAATTTTTCATCAACTGCTGGACATGGGGACGAGACTAAAGAAATGAGTCCCTTTTTAACTAGAGCTCTACAAATCTCTTTGTAATTCAAATCTCCATGTAGTCACTCGACTGCACAACTTGCTTAACTTTTGCCTCCCGAGTATCCAGCAAGAATCATTTGTTCCTTCATACCTCACCCAGACACTGTAAGAATACACAATTGATATCATAGCACCAAGAGAGCTCTTATCTCTCTGCTCTGTTGCTCATTGCTATCATTGAATCACTTTATTTGCCTTTCTTCTTTAACCTTTCCATTTTACACTATGACTGACGTGGCATTATAAACTCCAATAAAGAGATAGACAGAGAGTTGGAGAAGCATCAATTGCTGCATCAATTTGCAGGGGTTCAATTTGAACGTTCTCTCAAGACCCTTGTCCTGCTTTGGTGAATTCTGCAAATGCCTTGTGACCTTTACTCCCCTAAACAACATCTCTACTGCACCAATATGTGTGTGTGTGTAAATTCTTCCAATTAGCTATCTCTATTAGCTATGTCAATGGTCTGTTTCAGGCCAGCATTACCAGCAGGTTTGTGCTGGCTATGTAACATCTGTTTACCCTTGCTGATGATTCTAGGAGGAGATGAAAGTGGCAGGAACTCCTGAGCTCTAGTACCACTCCGTGTGGTGTGTAACGCACAAGGTAACTTTCAACAGCTCTATTTAGTACAAATCCACTTCCTTTTCAGTCCCTGATTAGGCTTGCTGTTCTTCACCTCTACCACATTGCTCACGTATCTCATACCAAATGTCGCCAACATTTTTATTCATTCTTTTTTACCTTCTCGTGGTCTCACCTTTTGCACAGTCCATAAGTTCCAACTTCTCCAAAAATCTGCTTTCCCTCATCACATGCAAAATTATGGAAATATTCATTCCTTGTGCTAATTAGCACAATATGCCTCAATCATTGGAAGTAAGGATTCTTCCCACTCAGCTCCAGTTACCTCTGCAAGCCAAACTCCTGATGGGTAGGATAGTCCTAGCTGGACAAGCAACAAGAAAGCTTACCAGACAGTTGGGGAAAAACTAACAAGGTTGTAACACCAAATAAGGAGAGACTTTCAATCACATTTTGCTCCATTTATTGACCATATTGAACGTCCTTTCCTACACCAGGCTCTGTGACCCTATCACCCCCAACCTCGCCTGAATCCACTGGCTTCCCATCACACAGAGGATACAGTTCAAAATCTTGGTCCTCACCTTCAAAGCACTCCATGGCCTTGCTCCCCATTACCTTTGCAACCTCCTAAACCCCCACCAACCTGCCCATTCCCTCCACTCAGCTCAGCCTGCTTCATGAACACGGCCTCGCCTGCCCCACCATTAGCGGCCTTCAGCCACTCTGACCCTACCCTTTGGATCTCCAGCCCACAGTCGCTTCACCTCGCCCTTTCCCTTGACTCCTTCAAGACCTATCTCAAGACCCTCCTCTTCGACTGTGCCTTCAATCACCCTCCTTCCCCACCCCCCGGCCCTCCACTCTCCCGAGCCTAGCTCAAATCCAAAACATTGATTGTGCAGCGCCTTACGATTTCCTCCTGATGCGGAAGGTGCTGTACAAATGTAATTTTGTTGTTGTTGATCATGCAAGAATAATTATGTGAATCCCAGGTTCATAAAATGGACCCCTTTGGGGCTCTGTCTATTTCTATTCCTGTTGACTGTGCATATTCCTCTCTCCTTATGGGCCTGTGTCACTTTTTCCCTCTAGAATCAGACTCTAAAAACAAATATTTTTAGAAAATGTTACAAATCCATTCATCTTCTTTAAAAAAAGGATGCCAGGCAGTTCACCAATAAACAAAGTAACTTCTGTGTGATAGAAGTGATAATGATAAATTAGTGAAGATGTGAGAAGGCACTATATCAAATGCAAGGATTATTATTATTAATGTAACCAACACTGAAGCCCATTCCCTCCCCACATTGATTCAACTGCAGATTTCACTCCACCCACTTTGGCTCAGGTGACAGCAGTCTTACCTCTGGGTCGGAAGGTTTTGGATTCGTACTCTATACTCTAGATTGAACTGTAACCTAAGCTGACACCTCCGTGCTGAACTGAGGGAGATGCTGGGGAATTAGTGATGTCAGAGTTGCCTCGTATCTACACACTGCACATGTCTGTCCAGGTTCTCCTTCCACACAGCAAAGCACCACAGACCCAAGACTAAATGAAAGCCATAACCTTTAAAAGTACACTCCTGAATTGATTTTTTTTATATGCTGCCACAATGACAGGGCTAATCCACACACCCTTCCATCCAATACACACACAGCTGAGAGTGATACACACAGCTGAGAATCACACACACACACACACAGCTGAGAGTCATACACATACATACACAGCTGAGAATCATATACACACACACATTGCTGAGAATCACACACACACACGTTGCTGAGAATTACACACACACAGCTGAGAGTCACATAGACACACACACACACACACAGCTGAGTCACATACACACACACAGAGCTGAGAATGACTGAGTATCTCCCTACACATATATAAACATGTAGGAAAGCATTGGAGTAACGCAGATAATGTATAATTGATAGCAGTGACTAAGTACAGAATCTTGGTGATGCCAGGATTGCCATTGTACCACTCACAGAATAAAATTGTGCCCATGAAATGGGTTCCTCCAGGGAATGCAATTTATCTGCTTTCTACAAATTGCCTGACTCCCAGGAAATGGATAATAGACATGGAGTGTGACAGCCAAAACCACTTTCAACATCAGCTGCCGGATTCATTTTAGTTGAGTTCAGGTAGTGGATATTCCCCATTCACTCAGAGAGCTCATCTGGGCAGGGCTTTGCAATAAAAGTATGTGAAATGGAAATGTGAAATAATGTGGCAAAGAAAGTACGCCGAATCTCTGCGCTGAAGTGTACCCACGGGATTTTCTGCACGTATTTTATCTTCACCTGAAAAAGAATTCACAATCTTACTGTAAAAAAAATTAAATAAATATCATTGAGGATCAGGCAGGGATCCACACATTGGAAGGTGCCGAGGACCCACGAAAAAACAAGGCGCACAAGTGGTGTTTCCTCATCCAGGTAAAGGTCAGCCTCGAGGAGGCAGAATCTTTTGTTTATACTGGAGGGAAAGCTGCACTCCTGCCGCTCTCCGTGGGTTTTAAAGACCAATTGTGCCGTTTATAGTGACAAATGGGAGGCAAGTGATTATCTCCTGCTCACTGCTATAAATAGGACATTACATGAACATCAGGGGGTGAAAAAGTGCTGCGGAGAATATCGACAGTGATGTTGGCATCTCACTATTTGGAAAGAGCACCTCACAGTGGAAACTGCATCTCCAGCTGGGAGCAACATCTATACCAATTCGCAAGACCTCGGGTCTGAACCCAGATCAATTCAGAGCCCAGGTCTCAGGGTCTGTGTGAGGTGATGCAACTGGCTTTCCTGCTGGAGGTGCCATTTACACTGTGAGCTGCTTATTTTCTGCAGCAAGGTATCAATAACATTACCACGTTCCTGAGGAACACTTTTGCATACCCATACAGTGTGAAATAGCTTACAAGCAGCAGAAGGCAATAGTATCTCTGGAGATTGCCCTTACAATTTTCTGATTGAGAATAGGACCCAAACTGTGATATGATGTCAGTCCCCTTGCACACCATCAGGGCCAGAGGTTGTTCGTACACAGCACTTGAATAAGTCCTTCATATCTTTTGCCATTAAATGCTGCTCTTAATTAATTGCCAGAGTGTCATTACGAAGGAACTTTCATCCTGAATTTGCAAATCTTCTCTCAGTCTGTGCTAAAGGACAATGCTTTTATTTTACCTCAGCAAAAGGATAATGTTCTCAACAAGTAGTGTCAAATTACATAGAACGTTATTAGGATACATGGCTTTCCATCCAACTAGACCATGCAGGTGCTAATACTCTACACAAGCCCCCATCCCTCATATTTCCCTCTCCCCCTCTCTTTTGCACCTCTATTCCTTTCTCACTCATGTATGCATCAAGTTTCCTCTTAAATATGTTAATGCTTTTTGCTTCAATCACAGCTTCTGGCAGCAAGTTCCACATTTTCATCACCATCTGTATATAAAGGTTCTTCTTAATTTCCTTGCCACAGGCTAGCTTCTATTTATGCCCCTGTTGTTTTGACATTGAGGACAAAAGCAAATGCCAGGATTTTTTTTACTGACTGGAGAGGATAAAACAGCAGCCTCGTCCCTCCTATTTCCATAGCAGTTTAAATTGTTCATTTTCTTGAGAGCCAGAGAGTCCGTGAAAGCACCGACTGTCAACCTCTGAGGCGCTCACAAAAGAAAGATTAAGGCTTTTATTTACGGCATTACACAACACAAAATACAGCCTGTCCAGCTTTCGGAGGATTTGATTGCACTGACAGAATCCCTTTGTGTGGAGAATATTGGATTTCAGAAACTAGAAATATTTTCACCTTTTCGTCAACTTGTCATAAAATTAAGGGCATTTTGTATCAATTTACCCAAAGAAGATAGTTTTACTGCCGATTTCTTATCATAGGGCTATAAATATGATTCTGTCATTCTCAAGCTGTATTTCTAAAGTGCTGTCCAGAAATCATTTTTAATACTATTTAAGGTAAACATGCCTTATTTCCCATTAATCTGGAGCTATATTTCAGTAGTTCAGGAAAACCCAGCGGTATTAAAGTGAGATACAGTAAATCACTGTTAAGAGTGAAAATGACAAATGTCTCAATTAATTTGCAGTAACAGGTATTTATATTCTGAGAAGTTGACGTTCCATGTTTGGGTGAATGTTAAAGAGCCCATAATGCTATTTGAAACGTGAATGGTGCTTTATCACGTCTTCGAGACGTCTCAAAGCGCTTCACAGAATATACTGTAAAGTGAATTGACTGTATATTTTGTGGGCGAAATATCTCAAAGTTTAACCCTAATATTAAGATAGTGAACAGTACATTGGCTCCTGACTGACGGCAATCAATGTTGGGTGAACTGCAATGATAACTTGCCTCTCTATATAAAAAAGAATGAATAGACTATATCAACCATTTGTTGGTATACCACGGTGGAGAGGTTGAAGCAGACCTGTGGGGGGCATAGGAGCCACACGAGTCACAGCAGGTATGAACCCAGTCATTGGGGCCACTGAAATAACACCAGCCACCTGGGCATGAGAGGTGCTGAGCCCAGCAGGCAGGCTGTGGGGACACTCCAACAGTAAGACTGAAGTAGCAATGACCGCAAAGGTCACCACTAACCTCCTCTGTCACTTCACCAGGACATCGCAGGAGTCAGCTGACTCACTGTGTACCGTTGCATTAAGGAGTAAACTGGATCTGTGTTGCTTTATATGAATAAAGTCCACATTAAGGTCAATGGAATTGCTCCCTTCCTTTTAATCAGGCTGCCAGTCTCTGACCATCAGGAGCAGGCAGTTTGCAGCAGCAAATCAAAGCACAACTATAAAGTGACTCACAGAATCCACAGCATTCTAGCAACGAAAGAAGTATTGTCTTCATACCATGCAGTCAATTTTGTGGCATTTCTTGATGACGAAATCTGGATTCAGTGACACCGACTTTCGGGACGTTGTTCTGACAGTCTGTTTTGGGAGCGTGTTTGCTATGAGCTGCAATTACTGGAAGGAGTCCCCACTTGTCTTTCTTAATTAAGAAATCCATTAAGAAACTACAGCAAAAATGTACCCGTTAAATAACTACTTCAAATGAATAGATCAATTATTCCCTTAGGAAGACATTTGTTTGTGCTCCTAAAGGCATTTGTTTCAGAAGAGGTTAAAATTGTGACCAGTGTTGAACAAAGCAGCCAATCAACGTCTTCATTTTATTGATTTACATCAAAAACAACAACAAATTGCATGTTTATGATACTTTTCATGTCACGTCAGGTGAACATTCAAAGTCCTGGACAGTCGGGGTGTGGACCCCAGCTGGGGTTGGATTCGAGAGGGGTGATGGTCATGCGAGAGGGAGTCATTATCCTCAAGTTAGGGTCACCAACTCTGGTCGAACGTATTCTGGGAGGAATGGCCGCTATCATAAAATGAGACAGCACCGACTTTACGGTAGTGTCGTAAAGCATGAAGAGTCGTAAAGTCCCTATGATATCCTGAAAAGACCCAATAATTCCCTACAAAATTTCTTCCGAGTAACTCGCATCAGTGTCCAGGAGATTAATCTTTAAGAGGCTCCAGGAACATCCTGGAGGATTGACAATTCTACCTCAAATCTTCCCCCACACCCACCACCCTCACTTGATTCCATCAGATTTGTTGGGGTCGAAGATGGGTTATAATATGCTGGTTAGAGAGATATTGACTTCAGTCTGGGTTCGGGCACAACATTGTGATGGAGTTGGTTTGGAGGGGGTACAAATCACCCTTGAGGAAGGAGTCATTAAATGAAGACATCGATTGACAGTGTTCAAAATCCTTGACCTCGCTTTCAAATCATAGCCTTATTCCTCTCCTCCCTATCTCTGTGACCTGCCAAACCCATATGTGCCTGTCCGCTCCCTATGCTCCACGTTCCCTGCCCTGTCCATTCCGCCATCGGTGTTCGAGCCTTCAGCCTTACTGCCCCTCCACCCTTTGGAATATCCCCCAAGCCTTTCGTCTCAACACCCCCCTTGCCTCCTTCAGAGTCCACCGCAAGACTTTCCTCTTCGACCTCGCCTTTTTGGTCACCCTCCTGATTCCAACCCCTTCTCGGGTGCACATCCTCGACTGTTCAGCGTTTTGGGACGTCTCCCAACATGAAAGGCGCTATACAGGTCACAATTTTAACTCCTCAGGAAACACAAAATGCAAAAAGCATCTGCAAAGTGTTTTGCTGCACTCCACTCTAATCTCCCAGTCAAAAAATCAGGTGTCAATGGGGTGGTGGATTCGACTCACCCACTGGTTTAATGGGGTTTTAGTGTCCATCTCAAAAAGATGGTAAACACATAGTATGATTCCTGTTTAAGTATCTATCAGGTCATCTCCTATTTCAATGCAGCCAATTCCAAAACATACTTAAATGTAAAATAAATCAAGTGTAAAAGTACCTGGGAGATTTACTGCGCTGACCTAGAGCTTATTAACATGAGAGAGATAAAATACGCTGCTGGGTATCTAAGAAAGAACTTGCATACTTATTGCACCTTATCTCATCAGGACATCTCAAAGCCCTCCACTGTCAAGTGAAGCGGCTGTTTACGTAGGCAAATGCAGCAGCCATTGATGAATGCCAAATTAGTAAGGATTTTGCGCAACCATTGCCCCTGAACTCAGCGCGAGATAAGACCCGGCTAAGAGTGAGCAGGATATCTGGGATTTCTCTCCGAATCATTTTGCTGCTGTATTCAGTGGCACATTTCATCGTACTGTCTAATCAGATGGTGAAATATTGTAAGTAAGAAAGAACAATAAACTGAAAATAAGCAGAAATCAACCAAATTCAGCAATGGTGGTGGTGGTGGGGGAGGGGGGGGGGGAGGGCAACATTTCCTTTGCAGCGATCACAAGCGCTCAGAGGAGAAGCCAGTTGGGAGGCTCAGGTTGTGATTTTGCCTATTTTGGTAAAGTTGCTGTTGGCAAACTCCTGTTCACAAGACCGTCAGGAGCCGAGGACAGCGGAGAGGTATTCCGGTCACCTGACCTGCTCGGGCGGTCATAAAGACAGGCATCGGGTGCACACTGTCCTTTGATAGTTCGGGGCCTGGAGAGTTTGTGGGGGAAGGGCTTGTCAGCGGGGACAAACCCTCGCTCCCCTGTAGAATATGAAGCCCCCACACGAGGGGGCGCTTTATAAAGGCAAGATGTTGTTGTTGGAACACGATTGGTTTAATTTGTTAATGGGGACGAGAGGGGCCTAACCTCGCTTACCAATATATATATATATATATAAATATCAGCAGTGCACAGAGACTCCCAATTTATATTCTACA
This sequence comes from Callorhinchus milii, assembly GCF_018977255.1. Lineage (NCBI taxonomy): Eukaryota > Metazoa > Chordata > Chondrichthyes > Chimaeriformes > Callorhinchidae > Callorhinchus > Callorhinchus milii. Next base: position 20,038,299 of record NW_024704742.1, on the reverse strand, counting down.
TATCAACAAATATATTTTTGACAGGACTCAACAAAGGCAAGAGCAAGAGTGTGTGAGGGTCGCCATCTACCGGCAGATAGTGTTTCTGCATCATTCCCCTTCAGTGGTCTCGAGTCCAACAGGTGTCTATTTTAAAAGTAGCTTCATTATCTTACTGGAGATGAAAGCAGCGTCCTGTAGCTCAGTGGTTAGAGCACTCTCCTCGCAAGCGAGAGACCTGTGTTCGATTCCTGGCAGGGTGAAACGTTGGGCAAGTTTCCTTACTCCACACGCCTGTGTTTTCCTAGTAGAAAGTAGGAACACGGTTGTTAGTCGATTGGTGGATCGCTTTTCCAGGGGTAATAATTCCTTCAAAAAATAATAATAATAATTTGATCACAATCCACGATTGTTTGTGGGACACTGCTGTGCACAACTGGCTGTCGCTTTTCGCCCACAAAATATACAGTCAATTCACTTTACAGTATATTCTATGAAGCGCTTTGAGATGTTTAGAAGATATGCTAAGTTGCTATATCAAATGCAAGGATTATTATTTATATTATTATATGACGTGATATTTAAGTATCATACCCCTTATGTTTCTCCTCAGTTAAGGAAGTTCTTTCTCTAATTTCTGACACCAGTCATTCTCTCCCTACCACTCTGAGCTAAAGGTTTTCTCCTGATGACAGAGATCAGGTTCAGAAACTCATAACCTGTTAAGCAACAGTGAAAAATCAGAAATAGTTGGAGGAATAGTGTTCACCTCTGCAAACAGCCTTTAGAAATGGGAAAGGAAAAACGTGACATTTCATAATCATCACAGTTATGAAACTTATTTTCCATATCCTACTGCGCAATTGCACATATGATGGAAAAGCGAATAGAGTGGTATAGAAGAAGGATCGGGAAAGGGGAACAGGATAATAATAGTAATACTAATACTACTAATAATAATCCTTATATTTGGTATGGTGCCTTATCATGTGAAGAGGACAACCCACATTAGGGGCATAGAGTAAAGGAATTTAAATGCTGGGTATGTGATACATATAGAAACCCATTACCATACTTAAGAGTTTCAAGACAAAATTGCTGAGAGTTCCACATACGTGTGGTTTCCGCTTTAGTTATTCTAAAGCCTCCCCAGGTTTGGAAAGTAAACAAGTCAGTTTTCCTGTTCCTCATCCCTAACTAGTGAGTTTGACATTTGGTGTGCTCTGTGTCAGAAGAACTCTCAACAGTCTCAGCCAGTCCAAACTTGTCGTCCAATAATATGACATATTAGAACATAGTTACGCTGAACAATACAAGGAATTAATACTTGGAGCTGTATCTCGATCTAGGTTCACAGAAAACCACTTTTTTATTGTTATATAACATACAGCAAGTGACAGGTATTGGTTAGTAATAAAGATTGCTTGTGTTTAACTATTGAAACAGGAATTGATGTAAGAACTGTGTAAGAATGCAATATAAGAAAGTGCAGCAACTGTGTCTTTTTGGGGCAACCCAGGACCAATTTCCCTACAGCAATGTCCCATAAACAGCCATGGAATGAATAATGTTATCTGGAGGGTTAGGGATAGGGTTGGCCAGGACACTGGGAGAAGCTCTTTTTGAAAAGTGCCACAGAATCTTTAGCATTCACAGGCAGACAGGACCTTAGTTTCACATCTCATCTGAAGGACAACACCTCCAACAATGCAGCCAACTTCCCTCCCACACATAACAACGGCTAAATTCCTCAAATACCTTTACCATGCACTTGTGCTTCTGTCACCACAACAGAACAGCGCAAACATACCTCTTACATGTAGCCAGTATTATAAATACAAAGCTAAAAACATGTTATATCAATTAAGATCAGGTAAATGTTTGTTGTTTACTTTCATCACACTTCAGCAATCACATTAAAGGAATGATAATAACAATCCTTATATCTGATATAGAGCCTTTCACATTGGGAGGTGGTCTTAAAGAGCTCACAGGATTATAATAATAATAATAATAATAATAATAATAATAATAATAATAATAATAATAATAATCCTTACATTTGATATAGCGCTTTTCACGTCGGGAGGACGTCCCAAAGCGCTTCACAGAACACACTGTAAAGTGAATTGACTGTATATTTGTGGGCGAACGTGGCAGCCAATTGCGCACAGCAATGTCCCACAAACAGTCGTAGATTGAAGATGACCAATTCATTATTGTTTTGTTTTTTTGGAGGGATTATTATTAGGTGTGTGGAGTAAGGAAACTTGCCCAATGTTTCGCCCTCTGCCTGGAATTGAACTCAGGTCTCTCACTTGCAAAGCGAGTGCTCTAACCACTAAGCTACAAGATTCACAGTGAAGTGCAGTGTTAAATGTTAAAACATTGCAGGAAAAAAATAAAACCTACTCGGATTTCAAATGTTCTACATTAAAACAATGTTGAATTTTAAAATAAACTAGAAAAGTTTAGTATTAAGTCCTGTAGTGTATTGGTTAGCCCACTCGGCTCGCAAATGAGAAGACCCCGGTTTGATTCCCAGCAGAGCAAAACTTTTCTTGCTCCACACGTCTCTGTTTACCCAGCAGTAAATAGGAACCCGGTTGTTAGTCGATTGATGGATCGCTTTCCGGGGATAATAATCCCTTCAAAATATATATATATAGTCACTCAATCGACGATTGTTTGTGGGACACTGCCGTGTGCAATTGGTTGCCGCGTTTTGTCCACAAAATATAGAATTAATTCACTTCACAGTAGATTCTGTGAAGTGCTTTGAGATGTCTCAATCATTATTATTATTATTATTATTATTGTTGTTATCCCATCCTGACTGTGGGATGCTCGCTGAGTGACAGAATGGGACCTTCCTGCTCAACAATCAGATAATCAAATAATAGGTACAGTCTCCACAGTCAAATACACACGACGAGTGCATGAGCAGCGCAAGGGAGAGTAAAGATCAGCAAACCCCGAGGACAACTTGTTATCATTATAACTTCCACTTAGTACATTATTCACTGCTCACGGATGCTGCCCACTCATCAACTGAATACTGTCACGAGTGGTCGGCCACAGACACTACAGAGACCGTTGCTCAGTACGGAATGTATGAGATTGTACATTTCACTGCCGGTGCCTACAGCTGTGTGTGAACTTGATTTGTTCACTTTACAAAGTGGTACATAGTTAAGCACTTAACTTCCCATATGCCTCTTAGAAACACATATGCCTCGGCTATGACTTCACATATGCCTCTTAGAAACTGGAGGGAAACTGGGCTACCTTTTGCTTTGTCTGAGCATCGATGCAGTCACAAATGTGCAATAATAATCATAATTTTTTTAAAAAGATTGCACATAAAGCCCACAAATTACACGGTAAAAATCCTGGTGTTGGGCGGGAAAGGTCAGCCAAGGATTCCTGCTCCAGATCACTATTTTGTGATTTTAGGAACTAAATACCTACATAAGGAGGTATTTAGTTCCAGTACCTGCGGGGGTACAGGGAAAGAGCAGCTACTGAAACGATTGCTCTTAAAAGAGCATCGACATGATAGGCCGAATCTTCTGTGCTATAAATTTCTGTGGTTTCTATGGTTCTGCTCAAAGAGCACATGTATGACATCAGGTCAGGACATGATCACACTCGGCTGTGGTGTTGGACATAGTGGGGCTGTGGTGTTCGACACAGTGGGGCTGTGTGTCAGACACAGTGGGGCTGTGGTGTCGGACACAGTGGGGCTGTGGTGTCGGACACAGTGGGGCTGTGGTGTCGGACACAGTGGGGCTGTGGTGTCGGACACAGTGGGGCTGTGGTGTCGGACACAGTGGGGCTGTGGTGTCGGACACAGTGGGGCTGTGGTGTCGGACACAGTGGGGCTGTGTGTTGGACACAGTGGGGCTGTGTGTCGGACACAGTGGGGCTGTGGTGTTGGACACAGTGGGGCTGTGGTGTTGGACACAGTGTGGCTGTGGTGTTGGATACAGTGGGGCTGTGGTGTTGGACACAGTGGGGCTGTGGTGTTGGACATTGCGTTGCTGTCATGTTGGACGGCCTACCCACGGTCACTGTCTGAACTCTCACACGAGCAATAGTGATTTTGATGAGTGATTGGAAGCTGATGGCGTCAATTTTAAAATTGCAGGAAGTGTTAAAAAAAGGTATTTAAAAACCTCAAAGTGTTAAAGACAGTAGTTGTTCTCTCAATTCCCCTACCGACCCTCTCCCAAGCTCCTTTTGTAGCCTGACATCTACAAAATACAGTCACTACACCCTAGAGTGAATCCTGTGAAACACTGACATCCTCCCAATGCGAAAGGCGCTGTATCAAATGCAAGAATTATTTATTATTATTCATATAAATTAATTAATTTTATTGTCATTGCTTCTTCCCTTTCCCACTGAGCAGAGCCTCCTGAGGATGGAGAATATAAGATTACTGTTTTAAATGTTATATGTGTTCTAATACGTTCATTCTACGGGGGCCACCCAGTTTCGCTCTGTTCGTGTCTTTTCAAGAGTAAGTGCAGAATACTGAAGGAAATGTCTCCAGTGCGGAGCTTTATTTGAGCTTTAGCTGAATATGCCGGCTTCACAGTATGGAGATTAAGGGAAGAAGTTGTTCTGAAAACGTGTTTATTTGACAAATTTGATTCTTTGCTGGCAACAAGGATGCTTCAGTTATTTGTGGACCTTCAAAGGTTAATCCTTCCTTGATTAAAAGTGTCCCTTCTCAAACACCTTTGTGCGCACTCTCTCATTGTGAAACATGAACAAGACAAAAGTCAGATGAAACCAAGCAAACTAAAGAATTATTTCACCATAGCACATAGACACAAAGGAGGGAAAAAAAACAACTTCTAGAGCATGTGACTGTGAAGATTGACATAATATTATTGTCAGATACTGGATTGTTAATTCCTTGTAGGATTTTGTAGATTTCAACAAGATTATCCTCAATCTCCTCTGCTCCAATGTAAACAAGCCAAGTTCCTCAAGCCTTTTAAGGGGTTGTTATTAAAAGATTAAATTAGCTCAATTGACCTTGTCTGCACCTTCTCCAGTGTCTCTATATATTTCACCAGGTAAAGCACCCAGACTTGGAGCCAGAGGAGGAGCTGTACCAGAGGGCAGTATAGCGTCAAGACAAACTCTCTAGAGGCTGAAGGAGTGGCTTTACATGCAAGTCAAGTGCTAGGGGCGAAGGGATTTGTATGTGAAATCAATCCATTCGGAGACAGTACAGCATGCCGAGGATTGGGGTGATAGGCTTGCAGAGTTTGGTGAGGGTGAGGATACGGGAAGTGAAGTTTTTTTTTATCAGCTTTCTGTATTGTATTAGTTTTGTATCAGGAAAAATTTTGGTTTTGGCAACAGGTGTCTGACACTGCTGTTGAGACTTAAGAGTATGATCAATGATCACCCCTAAGTCTCTATCATGATCAATTGACCTGAGGAACCTTTATTTAAGGTGATCAAACTGGAGTTTCTGATGACTGATGTCTGAAGTGATTTACACTGCACTTTGCAACATTAAGTGACATATTATTGCTTTCAACTCATCTGTTCAGATTAGCTTGCAGTGCATCACAGAATATACTGTAATGTGAATTGACTGTATATTTTGTGGGCGAAACTGTTCAGCCAAAGATAATAATAATAATTAAATAATATAATAATAAATAATAAGAAGAATAAATAATAACCCTTGCATTTGATATAGCGCTTTTCACGTCTTCTAGACATCTCAAATCACTTCACAGAATATACTGTAAAGTGACGTGGCAGCCAATTGCGCACAGCAATGTCCCACAAACAATCGTGGATTGAAGTGACCAATTTATTATTGTTTTATTTCTTGAGGGATTATTATTAGGCATGTGGAGTAAGGAAACTTGCCCAAGGTTTCATCCTGCCGGGAATCAAACCCAGGTCTCTCGTTTGAGAGGTGAGTGCTCTAACCACTGAGCTACAGGACTCCAGGCAATGCTTCAGTCAGGTGTGGGTTATGCAGCTGTAATACCTGTAATCTGTGCACTTTAACGCTTTTGTTCAGACACCAGATGGCCCAATTTTGTTCTGATAAAGTTTTTGTTATCCACCTCAAGATTGCAAAGTTTCTATATTGTAATGCAGATTTGCTGCCACGAGGTTTCTTTCTGTGATGTCTGTCTTGGTGTAGTCCCCTTTATTTCCACACGTAGGTGCTATAATCCTTCCTCTCCCACACGGTGGAGTTCTTCCAATTTGTTTTGGGTCAATGGAGTGTCTGACTCACGTGGAGACCCATCTCCATGCTTAAAAGTCTGCACTGAGAGTTTTCCAGTCAGTCACATTAAACCAGCAAGAAGATAAGACACATATTGAAGCCACACCTACTTGCTCACCCTCCGGGGAGAGAGAGCGCATTCCATTCCAACAATCTATCCCTGGAATTTCCATGTGTGTGGAAATCTCAACTTGGTTTGGATACTCTTAAGCACAGTGATGGTCTTCCGCATGGGTCGGCGCCCCACCCCCCCTCCTCCCCTCGCCCCCACCAAAACAAAATCTGGGATTTAATTTTCTAAATTGCCGCTGAAGAAACTAAAATACCAAAAGTGAACATTTGTTCTGTAATTGAGATTGTCAGCCTGGCTCAGGAGCAATGTTACCATTGAATTGGACTTTAAGCTCATAGTCTAGTCTGACACCATCCACTTCCTCCCGATGTGCCAGCCAGATAAATTGATCATTCACTTCATGGCTGTTTATGGGACATTGTTCTGTAATTGCTGTTAACCCCACCACTGTGCAGCATTCCTCGATGCCATCCTGTGTGGAGGGTTCTCTATAAATGCAAATGTTTTTTTGCTGTGTACAAATTGGATGCTTTATTCATGTACGCCTACACAATCACTGCACTTTACAATAAAATTCAGCAAAATACTTTGAAATGTTTCCACGCGATAAGGCTCTACACTAAAAGCAAGAATTTATATTGTTAGAAAGAACTACAGCCACGAGGCCATTGCACCATTCGATGGACCAGAGACAGTATCACCTGGTGGCTATTTGTAGAAGTACATTGCCACCTGGTGGTTTAGAATTACAGACATCAATCGTGCGGGTGAGGAAGCAGTACATTGATGGCAGATGTGGAAACTCATCACCCTCCTCTACAGTAAACCAGACTGAAAATTCCACATGTATAGCCCACCAACGTGTAGAAATTTCTCTGTATCCGAAATGGAATGTACACTCTCTCCCTCAGAGACACACGTCCTAATTGCCTAAAACAAAAACAGAGATCGCTGGGGACACTCAGCAGATCAGGCAGCATCTATGGAGAAAGGAAAGTGAGTCAATGTTTTGGGTTCACGATCCTTCATCAGAACTGGAGTATGTTGGGAGGGAGAGGCTTTTAAGGGCTAACAGAGAGGGGGGAGGTAGGGCAAGGAAGGCAAAGGAGAAAATGGGGTAGAGGACAAGGGATGATGGGTTAAAGAGGAGTTAATGATGCAAACCAATTAAGACAGTTACTGAGGAAAGAGATGTGGCTGTGAAAGCGGGTTTTAGTGAGCACATCATCAAACACAAGAAGTGAAACACATAGCAAACAAGGAGAGCAGGGTAAAAGGGAAGCACAAACGACACATCAAAGAGAAGAGCAGAACTTCTTCAAGGAAGGCATTCCTAGAAGAGAAGTAGTAGTGAATTAAATATAAACAAAATGCAAAATACTGCAGATGCTGTTAATCTGAAAACAAAAACAAAAGTCGCTGGGGACACTCAGCAGGCCTGAGCTGCTGAGTGTTCCCAACGACTTCTGTTTTCGTTTTCAGATTTCCAGTATTTGCAGTATTTTGCATTTCCTAATTACTTACCAGCTTAGCTAACTGAACGATCCAAGGCATTACCCTAGGTGAAGGACGCACAATAAATGCAAGTTGTAATTCCCGAATGCTTCACATTACACTGTAAAGTGTAATGACTGTGTAATTTGTGGATGAACATAGCAGCTAATTTTCACACATCAATGTCCCACAAACAGCCATGAAGTGAGTGACCAATTTTATTTGAGCGATTGTTGGCCAGGATAGCAAGAGAAACTCTCTTCTGATTTTAAATAGCACCATGGGATTGTTACCATCTCACCCCAAAAGCAATACAGTGAACAATAAGGCACATCCCCAGCACTGCATTGGAGTGTCAGCATAGACTAAATGAGTTCCAAGACCCAACATGAGGCTTGAACCCACAACCTTCTGACTAAGAGGCAGGAGTGCTATCAACTGGTTGATATTATAAATACAAGTTATCATAAATATTATTATAAATTCGAGTTGTTGCTGAACAGTTCTCTGGTCAGACTCCACCTTGAATATTGCATATGGTTATGGTCATCGCTACATAAGGGATCAAATATTCTGCTAAGCACAATACTCAGCTGTTCATGTACAACAGAACGATAGTCTGAGTTCCTTTGTTTCGTTTCCCCTCTAAATCTTTTCTATTCCTCAAAATTATTTTATGCACTGTCATATCTATTTTAAACTTAAATTTTGTTCTCAACTCCATTTAACCATGGGACCTTTGATATTCCTTTCCTTCTCGCTGTAATTATTTTAACCTGTAACATTTGTGGGCAGAAAAATACAGCAGCTAATTTGCACATAGCAAGGAATTACAAACAGCAATGAAGTGAATGATAATTTATCTGGAGGATTGTTGGCTAGGACATCTGGGAAAACTCCCTTCTCTGTTTAATTAGTGCTATAGGATCTTTAACATTCTCCCGAGCTGGGACTTGGGTCACCTTGAGTCTCAACTGTAGGATGGTAATAAATAATAGTAATATTCCTTGTATTTAATATGGCATCTTTCACGTCAGGATGACGTCCCAAAGTGCTTCACGGGGTATATTGCAAAGTGAAGTAACTGTGTCATGTGGGTGGAAGTGGCAGCCAATTTGCATATAGAAATATCCCCACAAACAGCCAAGGATTGAAGATCCAATTTTATTTGGGGGATTGTTGGCCAGGACACTGAGAATCTCCCTTCTCTTTTTTGAATAGTGCCATGGGAGTAAGTTTAATACTGCTAATCCAAGCTCTCTTTCAACGCAAGCCAAGAGTGATGTTTAAGTTGTTATCAGTAATAAAAGACTTTCAATATAGCGACACCTACATTACAGAGGACGTACACAGTACTATCAACAGAGATTGTACTGCTCGTTCTGATATTGAAAAGGTCAGGGTCAGATTGCGTATCACTTCACTGGATAGTCCAGAGAGCTCCCGTCTCTTCAAGTTTGTAAGCCAGAAATTCCCGCAGGTAAATGTACAGTGACAATACTCAGCAAACATCCCGTTTAGTGAATTCAGTGTTTCAGAATCTCCCAGGGGTTTTTGCATCCTTTACATATGAAACTAAATGGACTGAGAAGTGATTGTGTGGTGCACCAGTTTCACATCATTGTGTTGTCCCTCTGGTGATCTTGTGGCCTCTTTTAAAAGATGAAGTGGATTTTTGTTTCATTTTCTCCGCAGACTCTGCTAAGTGTGGAATTTTGCAGTGTTTAATTAATAATGTGCATGTTTATAGAGGATTGCTGTTTTGTGTATTGGTTTGTGCGGAATCAATTAACCTAATTCAATTCCGTGAAAAGCTTCGGCAAAATTTGCTGCAGAAATTTAATGAGGTCAATTGATACATTGCCAAATGAAGAACCTCCCTCAATTCACTGAAAGCTGATATCTCTCCTCAATCTTAGGAGACTCCATGTACATTTTCCTCTGGGCTCCTGCCTCCTGCATGTCCCTCTATTCCACCATCTTGCTTTCAGCCACTACGCCCTGAAACTCTGGAACACTCTTCCTCTATCCCCCCACCTTGCCCCTTCCTTCTCCATTTTCAGGTCGTGCCCGAAGACCTTCCTCTTCAACCGTGCCTACGGTCACCTACTCCTCGTCCCGGTTCGACGTCATGCTTGGCCACTGTCAAGCGCTCTGGGACGATACCCTGCATGAGGGACGCTATATAAAATGCAAGTTGTTGTTGTTGTTGTTGTTGCCCTCTTCTGGCATATCCAAGGTATCATTGTATATTCAGAGAATGAGTAAAAAGATCCGATCAAAGAGTAATAATCCCTTCCTTCCCACAGTCAAATCCTCCTACCCCATGATCAGCTTGGAGGGCAAGGAAACCTTAAATGTTTTCCTACCATCAACTGCCCCTCCAACCACAAATCTTCCTCCCAAGCCACTTCCATCCTTAGTTCTGCTTCAAAATACTTTGCCGACAAAATACACAATCACTGCACTTTACGGTAAGTTCCTCTCAAGTGCTTTGAGATGTCCTCCTGCAGTCAACGGAACTATAACAAGTTATAACAATGATTGTTATATTATTAAAAAAAATTATGTCATGGCTGTTCTTTTGTCCAAATACCATCCACTTAACTACTTCAACCCCCGCCTCATTCCCACTGATACATTTTCACCTCGTTGTTATCTCACGCCCACAAAATATACAGTCAATTCACTTTACAGTATATTCTGTAAAGCGTTTTGAGACGTCTCGAAGACATGATAAACAGCTATATCAAATCCAAGGATTATTATTATTATTACTCACATTCTCAGATGAAATTTACCATCTGTTCCCTTGGTCAATATAAGCACTTTGCAAAAAATAGCATTAGCATCACATTTTACACTTCTCACAGCTCTAGGGTCTGTCTCGGGCAGTCATTACTCTGTCCTTTGAACTTTGTCCCTTAAACAGTTCAATCCCACAGTTAGTCATTATTCACTGTAGCAGCAATGTGCGTTCATATAACACTTTTCAAGTAAAAGAATGTTTCAAAGTGCCTGACAAATTTAATAGGTTCACATCAAGCCAGGACTGAGAACTATAAGATCTGTTTTTAAGAGGCTATTGAAGCTAGGAAAATAGATAGGAAGTGAAAATGGTTTTGGAAGAGAGCTCCACAGGACAGAGGACATACATGGTGGCGAAAGTATGGTGGAGCAACATAACTATATAACTAAACATAAGAATATCAGATAGGTAGGGTGGGGCAGGACTGTGGGATAGATTTGAGAACTGCAATAGGGATTTTATACCTGATCTGTGGTGGTTTAGGTTTTGCACCACTAGAGGTCCTCACTATCTTACACAAGGAATTAGTTTGTGGTTTCAGGTTTCCTGAAACTCTTCATATGCCCTTTTGTATACTTCTGATGCACAATTAGCAAAAATACCACATGAAAAAAATACCACAGATCCCAGTCCCAATCTATTCCAACACTGGCAGCTACGACGAAATCCACCCAAGGAATAATCTAGTGGAACATCTGGAGCTGTCTATGACAAGACCCATCATGCATAACATGACACCGTGTCTACAAATGCACAGTCACTACACTTCAAAGTAAAATCATGTGAAGCTCTTTGAGATATTTGACAAAATAAGATATGTTATCAAACACAAGGTTTAATATTACAATTACAGCCACCATTTCTACCACCAGGTGTCAGCCTGGCTCAAGTGGTAGCTTTAGGGCATTTGAGTCGGAAGGCTGTGGATTCAAGCTTCAAATCAAGAACTCATAGTCCACTCTAAAAATGCAGCTCTAAGAGTCCCCTGCATTGTCAGGGTGACGTATGACATAGTTTGAATAAGACATTAAACCAAGCTCTCATCTGCTTCTTCGGCAATATTTGAAAAGAGAGTTTCTCCTGGTGTCTTGGTCAATAATCCCCCGAATAAAACAGATAATTTTCTTTGTGATCATTTGTGAGACAGTGGGTGACCATGTTTGCCCAGAAATAGTCACTACACTTTAACGGAAAATCCTGTGAAACCCCTTGAGACTTCCCCTAACGCAGGAGTGGGGGGCAAAAGACGGCCCGCGGGCCACATCCGGCCCGCCAAATGATTCTATCCAGCCCATCATTGTGTCGAGCAATAGAAACAATTATAGTTCGTTCAGTCCCAGAAAGTCGCACAAATTTTGCATTTGAATCTGACCGGGAACATCAGCCAATCACACTGCTTAGTTGTGCGCACGCTCCCTTAAATGTTGAATCAGGCTGACCTCAGAAATGTACGGATCGACAAATTTTCAAACACACGTGTGCAGCAACCACGGCAATACTTTTCACTGAGGAGGACGTTAATTCAAAATGAGTTTATCAAAGAAGCAGAAAGTGGACGCTGAAGGCTGAACATTCAACAAAGAATGGACTTCTAAATATTTTGTTTCACCAGTGTGGGTGGAAACTAAACCAAATAAAATAAAAATAAATTAAAAAATAAAATAAAGAAAGAAAATGAAAAGTGTGCAGTTACAAAATAAAGCAATTTTGCATGTTTTTCACTGGCACTCGATGAGAGTTGTGATGTCAAAGACACAGCTCAGTTGATAATTTTTATTCGAGGTATCACCAAACATTTTGAACTCACAGAAGAATTGGCATCAATGCAGTCAATGAAAGATATGACAACCGGAGAAGACTTTTTGGAGGCAGTAAATAATTGTATCTTAAAATTAGGAGTGGAGTGGAAAAAATTGGTGAATGTGACCACCGATGGAAGCACAAATCTGACAGGCAAAAATATTGGGTTACTGAAAAGAATTCAAGATCAAGTCAAAGAAACAAATCCAGAACAGAATATTGTTTTTCTACACTGCTTTATCCACCAAGAGGTCCTCTGTAAGAGTGTTCTAAAACTAAGCAATGTCGTGGACACAGTTACGAAAGTGGTCAACTACATTTAGGCAAGAGGATTAAACCACAGGCAATTTGTAACTCTGCTTGAGGAATTGGAATCCAAGGACACCGCTGTTCTTAGTTTCGGAAAGGTCTTGCAAAGAGTGTGGGAACTGAGAACAGAGATTGACTTTTGGACATGAAACAAAAAGATTTGGATTTCCCACAACTGAATGATGCGAATTGGCTCTCTGATTTTGCATTTGCCATTGATATCATGGGCCACATGAGCAAACTGAATTCAAAACTGCAATGGAAGGGGGCCTTTGTGCATGATTTGTATTGCAGTGTCAAGTCATTTATGACGAAATTATTTATTTTATCGCGTCAGATAGGAAACAGGCTGTTCGCCCACTTTCCAACTTTGCAGCAGATTACTGTTTGCAATCAAAGCCTTAAAAAGTTTGTCACTGCTTGACTTACGTGCCAAATTTTCTCGCCAATTCCAGGATTTCAATTTGATTGAAAATGACCTGTCTTTGGTCTCTTCACCTTTCTCATTTGATGTTGACAAAGCCCCATTTGACCTCTAACTCGAGCTTATTGACCTGCAATGTGATCCATTGCTTGCGGAGCAATTCAAATCAGTGCCGCTTCCCAGTTTTTACGCCTCTCTTAATGAATATACCTTCCCAAAAATAAAGGTTCATGCCAGGATGAACGTACATATGTGAGGAGACATTTTCTGTGATGAAATTCAATAAATCAAAACATAGATGTGCGATGACCGATGACCATCTTGCAGCAGTACTCTGCATTGCAACAGTAGAGACGATGCCTGACTTCAATTGTCTGGTTAACGCATATCAGCGGTTTCATTCTTCCCATTGAGTGAGCTTCTCACTTTCTCATCAATGTGTGAATAAATTAATAAATATCGAATAAATGTCTGCTCAATGAGTTGCTTTTATTTAACCTAATTTTAATGAATGTCAATTACATAGAATTTATGTGATGCATGTACAAGTGTAAGACTTGATTTTGAGCTACTATTAAACATTTGCACCTATATTAAGTGTGTGGTCCGCAAAGCTTACCAAAACTTGTGAAGTGGCCCCCCAGCCAAAATAATTGCCCACCCCAGCCCTAATGTGAAAGACGCTGCACCAAATGCAAGAATCATTATTATTAATATTATTATTGAGACATAGAAAATTATGCCACATAAGTGTAATGAGGCACAGGATTTATATAGCATCCTTCACACAGATAGCATCTCGGAACAGTCTGCTGACAGTGTGCTGATGGGTAGAGTCCTCGCTATGTAGAGTACTACTCTACACCCTATTAGTGCTCTACACAGCGAGTACTCTACCCATCAGCACATTGTCAGCAGACAGCTCCGATCCTTTTATGCCAACCCATACTGTGAGAAATCCACAGAGAGCACGGCCTCCCGGGATTTCCTGTCTGCCCTCACCAAGGTGCTGATGAGGAGAGCCTGGAGCACTTAGACAGGACTCTCTCCCTTGAGGAATTGACCAGGGCCGTCAAAGCCCTCCAGATTGGTAAGGCCCCCAGAGGCAATGGCCTCCCGGTGGAGCTCTACTCGGCTCTGTGGGATCTGCTGGTGGCACATAACAACATGCTGCAGGCAGGGACCACGGCAGAGTCTATGAAGAAAGGCAGCATCTCCCTACTGTACAAACAAAAGGGGGAGAAGGAGGAGATAAAGAATTGGCGACCGATCTTGCCCCTGAATGTAGATTGTAAGATCCCGGCAAAGGTGATCTCTGAGCGGATAAAGACTGTCCTTGGGTGGGTAATACACCCAGACCAAACCTGCATGGTTCCAGGCCGAAAGATCTCAGACAGCCTTGCGCTGCTCAGGGATACCATCACCTATGTGCAGGACAGGGGTGGGTGAAGGCCTTCCTGATAAGCCTTGATCAAGAGAAAGCTTTTGACAGGATATCTCACAGCTACATGGATGAGGTACTCTGCAAAATGGGCTTCGGGGAGAGAATACCCAAGTGGATCCGACTTCTCTACACAGACATCTGTAGCGCAGCCGCAATCAACGGGTACGAGATTGAGCCGTTCCCATCAGGTCGGGAGTAAGGTAGGGATGTCCCCTATCCCCCACCCTGTTTGTCTGCTGCATCAAACCCTTTGCACAGGCCATCAGGAGGGACGAGAGCATCAGAGGTGTCACCATCCCAGGTAGCCACGACACACAGCCAAGGCCTCCCTGTATACGGATGGTGTCACCATCTTTTGCACTGACCAAAAATCGGTCTCAAGCCTCCTAGGCATTTGCGATCGGTTTGAACAAGCCTCGGAGCCAAGATCAACCGCCAGAAAAGTGAGATGTATTTTGGAGACTGGAATGAACGCAATGACATCCCATTTGCGGTGAAGCCAGACTACATCAAAGTCCTCAGCATCTGGTTCGGGGCTGCCGGGCTGCGCCAAAAAAGCTGGGAGGGGTGTCTAGGTATAATGAGGAAGAAACTGGTGATGTGGCGCCAGTGCTCACTCTCCATCATCAGGAGAAATCTGGTGATAAAGTGTGAGGCCCTCTCGGTGTTACTGTTCGTGGTCCAGGTCTGGTCTTTGACCAGGAACAATGCCACTGCAATCACCAGAGAGGACTTCCAACTGATCTGGAGGTCCAAGATGGATCGTGTCCACAGAGACACGATGCACAAAACCCCAGAAAAGTGGGGAAAAGGATTCCCTAACGTAGCCCTGATCCTCTTGGCCAACTTTGAGTGTAGCTGCCTGAGGCTGTGGCTGGAGCCCGGCTACGCCAGCAACAAATGCCGCCACGTGCTGGGTTTCTCCCTGTACCCGGTGCTAAGAAGGATGGGTCTGGCAGAACTGCCTCCAAACGTTCCACATGGTTGGAGCGTGCCGAAGCAACTATCCTATGTTGAGAAATTCCTGAAGAAAACCATCCCAGACCCCCACTCAATCACCGAGTGGTCCGCAAAGCAGGTAGTCGAGACAGTTCAAAAGGGGGAGAAGGGCAGACCTGATCGGGAGGTACCCTGAGGCGACAGCCAGTTATGTCTGTCAATATGCCTCGACACCGTTCCTGACCAACAACCATCAGGACATGGCCTGGCTGGCAATACAAGGGGCCTCCCCCTCAGGGTTTTAATGCACGGTCAAGGTCTGGGCCACTCAGCACGCTGTCCTCTGTAAAGCAGGCCCTTTGCCATTCCCGAAACCAGATGTTATTCTGGCAGAACGAGGCTACGGTGAGGGCCTGCCTCAGGCTCGCCGACGCTAGGATCAGGGACTATATACTGAGGGACAAGCTGAAGTTCGGCTCAACCACGGCAATGGCCAGATGGGGCCTGACCCAGACAGGAGCCGCTTTGGCACAACCCGCTCAGGGCGCACCCACCGGGGAGCCCACAAGTGCACCCAAAACTGACTGAAGTAACGGTGCAGAGGACGCTTGAGATGTAACCAATGTCTGTACGGTAAACATGGGCGTGTATGGTGCACATTGGGGCGCCATCCAAAAGCAGCAAGTCACCTTATCAGGGTGTGTGCGGGCGCACACATGGATGTGGTGTACACAGGGGCGACTCCTGACTGTTTTAAAGGGAGCGTCCCAAAAAACGTGCGTACAACCTACACGCGGTAAAAGAATGTACCGTAAACAACGGGATGCTTTTTGTATTGGGAGAAAGGGAAAAATTGTAATAGAAGAGGTTTTATTTATTTTGGATGTCTGTTGTACTAAATATTTATAAATACATACATGCATACATACATACTTTCAAAAAATAACTCACTGTGTAGAGTACTCGCTGCCTCTATACCTGACAACTTTCCTCTTGGACCGTGCCTTCAGTCACTTCACCTCTCTTTCCAGTTCGGCATCAAAACACACCACTGTTAAATACTCCAAGACCCTACCCACTTGAAGGGAGCTGTATAAATGTGAGTCGTTGTTGTCTAGTAGTCACCTACACTGGATATTCTGGGTCCTTCTAAAATCCAGAGCACTTCTCTATGTCTACGCACGTACATTTGAGCAAATGTACGTGTGCAATGCAGTCTGAGTTCAGCATGAAGCTGAATTATTCAATACATTTCAAGCGTGCTATAAGAAGATTAAAGAGTCTCTTTCTCTACTTTGATTCTGGTATTAACATTTTGTAACACATGAGGTCATTACAGCATTTTTATGTTTTGAATTACTCCTCGTTGGAAGCAGGTCTATTTGTATGGAATTTATCCTGGATGGATCGTGCTCACAATTTCATTTTGGGAAGGAAAGGTCTAAAATGAAAGACAAAATGAAATTATTCAGGACCTATTACAAAGTGAATACGACACTGTGGATGATTAGAATCTGCAGAACCACGAATGCATTATTTAGTCCACAATATATAATAATAATAAATAATAATCCTTGATTTGATATAGCAATTTTCACATCTTTTAGACGTCTCAAAGCCCTTCACAGTATATACTGAAAAGTGAATTGATTGTATATTTGTGAGAGTTATTTGTTGCAGTTATAACATTGCAACAATCAGTTCATAGCCATTCAAACAAGGTAATGGCCATTCAGTAAAGACTGTTAACGTTCAATTTAACTCTGTCCTTGATCCAATGGTTTAAATAAACCTTCTGTACATTAACACACTGCATTTCCTTTTGTATCTTCCCTTGGGACGTCCTCCTGACGTGAAAGGCGCTTTATAAATGGAATCTTGTTGTTGTTGTTGTCTTTCATTCAGTTTCTTCTCCTAATACAGGTTACCACAAGACAGAAGCATTTAATATTAATAACCCTTAACAATCTTGCATTTGGATAGCACCTTTCATGTCAGGAGTTGTTAAAGTGTTTCACAGGAATTACTGGAAAGTGTAGCGACTGTGTATCTTGAACGAAACAGCCAATTTGCATACTATGATGTCCCACAAAAAGAAACATTTCCAAAGAATAGGAAACAAGCCAGTATCTGAGCAGTGGCTTGCATATAATCGGACAATAAACCAACTCTTGATAATTTTTGCTTTACACAACTTTACCTTCCTTTTGGAAACTTCTTGGTCAGATATCTTTCCTGTGATATTCCAACACATAGGATTACCTTTCTCATGGGAAACGTCTACTATCTCTGATTTTTCACAATGATTTCCTCGAGATTAGATTTCAACAATGTTAATGAATTTAGGGTCCTATCCAGTGACATCTTAAAGAAAATTAGCTCGTAAGCTTTGCTCTTATCTCATTTTTCACCAATAACATGTTTTCAAGGGCTTTTAAGATTAAACCAACCTTTCTTCTGCTCCATTTGATGATGGATAAACATTGATCTTGGTATATTTCCTTCAACAGTTTTATATTTATATAATGCCTTTCCCATCAGGACAGTCGTGCTCAAAGCGCTTCACAGAGACGACTGGGAGACCAAGCTGGGAGTGGGAAGATCACCAAAAATGCAGTCGAAAAGGAAAGGTCCTAAGGTTTGGCTTTCAGGATGGGGAAAGGCAGAGGGACTCTGGGATGGAGTACCAGAGAGCAGGGCAGAATGGCTTGCACACCAGTGGTGAGGTAACATGAAGCAGGTCAGTGTTCATTAAGTGAAGGGAGAGTGGTAGGGATGCAGGAGGTCTGAGAGATGGGATGGGGCAAGGCCATGGAGGCATTTGAAGTGAATACAATTCCATTTCTTGAAGTACTCAAACAAAATAGTCATGAATTGTTGTCCATTATTGGAAACAACCATAACCTGCAAATACATGAACATCAGCTATGGAATAAGAAGAATTGGTTCACCTGATATAATTTACTACAAGCCATTTGGAATTATTATCATTGCCCAAAGAAAGAGGCTGATTGGTTTTCCTCGGCAAGACACACCAGTACTTTGTCAGATTTTTGTAAGTGATTTTCAAATGTAAAGAGGTGCTAAAAGATGACAAATATTTTTCAAAAGTACACACGGCTAAGTTTTCCTCAAAATTATTTTCCTAAACTTGCCAGCCTTCATTTTACATTCATCATTTAAATAGTTAGACAATTGTTCATTAAACATGGATTCTATCGCTAACCTGATCCTCTGAGAATATGTCCTTGATCTGTGGATAACTAATTTTTCAAACGATATGGAGACAAAGAATTTATCAGTAGCATTTAGTAAGCCAGCAAATATTAAGTCCACTACTTTCGCAAGAATAACATCTTTCAAAGTAGTTTTAGCCACCTCCTGACTTAGTGGATCATTTTTCCTAAAATTCTGGCTTCCATGTCACCTGAATCTTGCCAAAGTTGATGAAATATCGGCATCCCCATGATCTTTCTTATATTTATTTTGGTACATATCGTCTGAATCCACCCCAGGTGCTGTGCAATGGCTGAATCACTAAATCGTCTGATCTGTGCCCTTCAGAGGCAATTACAATCTCTTACCCAATTCGACACTTTTCTCACTTTTATCCTACTTATGCAATCTTCTCCAGCTCTATATTTCAGCCTTTACCTCCTGTTCTCCTGCCTTTGGTCCATTGCTTCTTCCCCACTCTCCTGCTCATCAGCAGCGGATTTTTCAGCTATCATGCGTAGGTTTAACAGTTACTATTTCATAGCTGAAAGACACAACTTAATAATTCTCAATGTATTATGGTCTGCCGATACTCACGGTCAGTCTCACACAGGAAGAATGTTTATTTTGAATAGATATTGGAATTCTGGCATCTGTTCTGTTTCAGTATGAGTCACCATCGTCAGAGAGATGAATTAGAAAATCAAAGCAGATAAAAGTGTCACTTGAAGGTCTTCTACCACCAGTTCAGTAACTGCAGTTTTCAAGATGGGAAAATATTTTGCAGTTTATTGAACCATTCAAACACACCAACACCTAACATGCAATGTATTTTCTCCATCTGGGAAAACTGCAAATGTCCTGATAATGTATAGCATGTACTGTTTTCTATTGTAGAATTTTATAGAAGGTTGGAAGGTAGAAAACCACTTATATAAAAGATTTAAATTATTCAAATGGTTTGACAGCTGTTTCACCAAGGCAAGGTTGTTTTCTGATGAACTGTTAAACCAGAATGAGGGACCGAGATATGCGCTGATGTGTTGAATCAGAGTCAGGCTCCGCCACTGTTAAGCGCTCTGAGATGCTACCCTGCGTGAAGGGAGCTATATAAGTGCAAGTTGTTGTTATTGTTAAACGGTTTGAGCCAGCTCATCTGAGGTACCCAAGATTGGACACTGCCAGTTGATATTTTTCTTCCGCTGAGTGTCTGGGGTTTTCACGGTGACCAATGAGACAAAACTTTCGGGCTCATCATACGTTTGGCAAAAAAAATGCTGCCAACAAATACTCTGAATAAAGCTGCATGGTGATTTTGTCAAACTAATGTAGCTTCAGTAAATGTGAGTGGCTTTATATAATGAAGCAAGTTGACTAAATTTTGTTCCAGAATAATAAATTCCCTGCTATATAGATGTGTGGTAAATCTCTCTAAATATGCTCAGAAGTTTGATGAAGGAACAACAGCTTCTCAGTTATATTTATTTCCAGCTCTGTATAAACTGGATGTAGAGGCATAAACATAGTACATTTCTACCATTTTCAACAAAAATATAACCATTATGTACAATTATTGTATTAAAAATACAAAAGGGATACAGACTCCACCAATTGTCTTTCTAAAAGACATACAGGTACAAGTAGTATCAAAAGTATGAGGAAATCACCAGTTAATCATACATTTTGCACATAACATCACAGATTTGCTGAAATGAGATTAGCAGTTCTATGTTCTACGATTACAGTTAGGCTTATATCATTTGTGCAACTCTTCAATATAACTGATTTTTTTTGCCTGCCTATATGCACACAATGTCATTTACTGTATACTGAAACTGGCAAATTATGCATAATACAGTTAAATTACTAATGCATAACTGACAGACAACATGAAATATCTGCAAATATAAAGGAGGGGATGAACAATGATTATTTACGATATAGTTAAATAAAGCACTGATGTTTTTAAATACAGTGAATACACTGCAATTTTCAGTTGAAACTAAGTTTATTTACTGATCAATATGATCAGCTGAGCTCAATTGGAAACAAATTAAAAATAATAATCAAGAAGAGCAGTTCCTCACATTTGAGGACTACTCAGATAGGCAGCCTTCACTATTGGGAGTCTGCTGAATGGCAATGGAAATGCTATTGCCAATTTAGTAATCTGAAAGTGTAAGTAGCAGCAGAGTGCGGTTTGCTTTGAATGTTTCAGCCTTCATTACAGACATGCAGTGATATTCCTAGTAGCACGAAATAGTTAACAGTTAATGTCTTTGTACCTACTGCAGATTACAAAGGCTGGAACATGTAATAAAGTAATAAAAAAAATAAGGCTCTATCTTTTGAAGCCTTGGTGGCCCTTTGTCAAGTAAGAGGACATAACTTTCAACAAAGGGAAGTAGCCAGCGAAAGTCTGGGATCCAGAGCTGCCATCCACTGCAATGTCATCCAGTTTGATTATTTAAAATACTAATTTATAAATCTAAAATCAAAAAATATAAGTTATGTGTAAAATAATACTGTAATTAAGGAGATGTAACAGTTGTTGCTCTCTAAAGCAGTATTTAACCCAACAAAAAATCAATGCAAGGTGAAAAATCACTGAGAGCCTGGTGCCTATAGGTATGGTGTACAATATAACATGTTCCATAATTAAGTGAATTGACATGATTTGGCGTTTTTTTTAATAGAAAAAACGACTTCACTTTTTTTGCTTTTAATTGGTTGTATGCCAGAATGATGAAAAGTCTAGCACGGGGATTTAAAAGATTCTAGGTTGATTTAAAGAATGCACCAAAAGCAGTTCATGGTGAACACGGCAAACTTGAATTTTGAGCGTAGTCCATGATGGATTGTAACAGTTGTCGTCTGTAGAATCAGCTCTGTGCATTTAAAGCGACACAGTTCCAAAGTGCCAGGACATTTTCTTCACAGTATTCCACATGCGGGGGGTAAAAGCCCCATGCTGCTTTAAGGCAGGGAAGGAGGCAAGTGGCATCAGGAATTTCATTCAAGAGTTTCAAGGCTCCTACATCTGGATGATCTGTTGTGCTGTCCGAAATGTAGCTTGCAGCATCGTGAAGCAACAAAAAAAGTGGGAAGTGCGCTCTGGTCAGACTGCAGAAACTTGCTCATCTTCTGCTGGGAAAAACAAATTGAATTTTACATTAGAAACTGGGTAAAGATATCGGAAGTAGTTAAACTTGAACAGTAGCTGGGATCCAAAGTAAATTGGTCCATTTACATCATATATAATGTTGAGGAAGCTGAGACAGACTCAATGGGCTGAATGGCCTTCTTCTGTGCTGCAAATTCTATGGT
Source organism: Callorhinchus milii (assembly GCF_018977255.1). Taxonomy (NCBI): domain Eukaryota; kingdom Metazoa; phylum Chordata; class Chondrichthyes; order Chimaeriformes; family Callorhinchidae; genus Callorhinchus; species Callorhinchus milii. The sequence continues at coordinate 20,016,211 of NW_024704742.1, read as the reverse complement.
TCTATGATTGATGCACTGTAGACTTCATGCTGTGATTTCCTGACGCATGATGGCCAACTCGCAGCAGCACATGCAGTAAAATAACTTTTATAGAAGCCAGTGAACAGGTGGTCTATCTATAATTTAGTTATATGAATGCTTTAGATAGATCAAGCCAACATTACACATTACATTTGCTAACACCCCTGAGAGCAGTTATAATTTTGGTTAGATGGTTAATTGCATCACACTGTTGTAAAGGAAATATATAAAGTTTGAATGTCTATTTTGTAGTTTATTGCTTTTTGAATGGAAGCATTCTCCATTTCCCTATTGTTGTAAGGTCAGGTAATCTATGTGAAAGACAAGCCTTCAAAGATACAATATTTTTAACACTAGATACTCTCCCAACCCCTTTCCCACAAGAGGTGCGGGAGGATGTCCAGATGTCACTATCCTTCCTGATATTATTTTCCTTCCTGATATTATTTTCCTATTACTTGAATAGCTGAAACTATAACTGTAGCAAAATCCATCTAATATTAGCAAGTTTGGAAAAGGACCAGAGACAAGGACCTCCCTGCCCGTTACGGCTTTGTCTTCAAGGGTTAATGTGAGAGGAGTGGGAAGAGTTCCTGTCCCCAGTAACTGGTCCATCCCTCCAAGTCCTGCCAATGAGCCAGGCTGGCTAGGCTGTCATTAGCAATCGCCTGGAGTGGTACAGCTGATGAATCAATGATCAACGAATAAGGAAAGTGGCCCTTATTTGAATATAATTAAGAACCTCCTGATCTAGATGGTCAGCATGGCCAAGTCACCTAAATTTGCATTTCTGTGACTCAAATGGTGAAGGGTAGCCTCTCTTGTGGGTTAGGGGGATGTAATGAGATTTTTGGTCTCAGCTGAATATTTAACACATGTGGAAATGTCTTGTGTCTGGAATGGAGTATGCAGTCTCTTCAGCAAAGAACATATCAATTGGTCATTTTCAATCTACGACTGTTTGTGGGACATTGCTGTGTGCAATTGGCTGCCGCGTTTGCCCACAAATTAGTCAATTCACTTTACAGTGTGTTCTGTGAAACGCTTTGGGACGTCCTCCCGACGTGAACAGCGCTATATCAAATGCAAGGATTATTATTATCTTCTGCTCACCTAATTCCAGAAATTAATAGGTGCAGTTTGGCAAGAGCCAAGGCTAGGGGTCCCCAGAGTTGTGTGTTGGGTACTTCTGGAATTAACTAATTAAAATTGCATAGTTTGTGACTGAGAGGACCATCTGGCAAGATTCCTGCTGTTTGTCCAGCTAGGTCCACCCTACTCCTTAGGGTTGTGGGCTATTCATTAACAATATCCAATTGGGAAGAATCTCTGCACCAGTCTACTGCTCTAAGTTCTGCCAATGAGACAGGTTGACTGATCTGGCACTAGCAGTGCCTTGGAAGCAGAGCGGCGCCTCCTGGCTCAGGAACTGGAATACCGAGACTGCCAAACAGAACTGACTCGATTTGGACATTCTGTTGAAAGAAACCTTGGAGCCAAAGAGACCCTGCTTACTCCTCTCCCCCACCCCCTCCCAAACTAAGGTGGATGTCAATCATCCTATAGCATTATTTTGAAGAAGTTAAGGGTATTCTCGTAGTAAATATTTCACAACAATCAAATTCACCCGAAAATAAAAGATTTGGTGAATTATCTTATTGCTATTTCTGAGGCTCTCTTGGTACAGATTGCTTATGTATTCACCTACATGATGAAGAACCTCATTGAGTCAGGTGCTTGGAAACATTTCAATGAGATAAACTAAGTATTATATATTAATAAAGCACGTTTGTTGCACTTTTTACATTTTCATTTTTGCATTTCCACAGCTTCTGGTCTTGGCGATTTGGACTATGAATTTCAGTCTTGGATGCATTTTGTTCTCATTCCTTATTCATCATTCAATTCCTATTGACTAATGAAATCTTGTCTGAGCTCATCCAGTTGGTAACTGCCCAACATCCGATCTAACTTAGAAGCTACATCAAAACCCATCATAGCTACGACACGCTACCTTTTATCCGTTCAATGCACAAATCTGAGTCATTCCGCATTTAATTCTTAACTACTTCAGGCACATGTTTTAGCATGAAAAGATATAAATGATGGGTGTGTTGTATTTAGCACTCAAGTTGTTAATAATCCTTGCATTTGATATAGCATATCATATTGTCAAGACATCTCAAAGCATTTCAAAGGATATATGTTTCGCCCACAAATAATGGTCAATTCACTTTACAATATATTCTGTGAAGCTCTTTGAGACTTCTCAAACACGTGTTAAGGCGCTATATCAAATGCAAGGATTATTATTATTATACTGTCGAGTGACTCTGTGTTTTGTGGGTGAACACAGCAGCCAATTTGCGCCCAGCAATATCCCACAAACTGCCATTTTGTGGGTGACCAATATTTATTTTGTGGGATTGCTGGCTAGGACTCCAGAATAAACTCCTTTCTCTTCAAATAATGCCATGGGGTCTTTAGCAGCCACCTGGACAGGCAGGCAGACCTCAGTTTAAAGTCTCATCCGATGGACAGCACTTCCGACAATGCAGCATTGCAATGTAGTGTCAGCATATAGACGATATGGGTTCCAAGACCCTCAGAAGTAAGTGACCTAAGTCAGGCTGACACATTAAGCAATAATTCTACAATCTCATCATTTGTCTTTCTAAAGAGCATATTCCGTAACAACTTGCAATTAAATTGCATATTAGAGCACTTTTACAAAGATGGGCGCAGACTCTAAGCAAGTGGGGGCCTAGGGGAGGAAGAGGGAGGAGGGAGGCACAGTCAGAGGTAAATTTTTAGACAGGATTTTCAGACAAATAGAGAGCAGTGAGACGGGGTTAAAAAGAGGGAGTTCCTGAGGTAAGGGTCACAGTATCTGAAGACTCAATTACCAATGATGGACACGCCAGGCCCAGGTTAACTGAAGAAAGGGAGCACAATGGGATAGGAGAAGATCAGTCAGTGAGGTGCTAGGGCATGAGGGATTGTTAGAGTGAAGATCTTGAAACATAGGGAGACCGTGGAGCTTGGTGAGGCCTGGGGTGATAGGCAGATTTAGAGCAGGTGAGAATATGGGCGTGGAGTTTATATCAGCTGGAGTTTATGGATAGCAGAATAGGGAGACTGTCAAAGAGTGCATAGAAAAGTCTACACTTCAATGCAGACAACTACCTTATGTAATGAATGTACATATTCTGATGCTAAAGCAACTACAAGTGATGTATATAATTCATTTATATGCCATATGCCATAGGCATTGTTGCTGAGCAGATTTTGTAGAAAGGAATATCAAAGGTTGTTTGAGACAACTATTGCATTCGTCTTCAGAACAATAAAATCCACATGAAACTACAAACATAAAACAGTCGAGGCATAATCAGGTGGGGCTCAGTCATTCTCCCCAGGCTATAAACAGACTTTCTCTTCTTTCTCTGCCTTGCCCCCACCTGCTTATGGAAACAAATTATTTTGAGGCACAAATTACCATGGGAGACATTTTTGACACATACTGTATGTGGTTAGCAAAGATTCAGAGACCGTTATGAGCAGAAGCTCCCTAACCTGTCAGAGAAACAGATGTTTCAGATATAAATCCACTGGAGAACTATATATAGAGCCTAGGACGCATTAGCAGAACTCAAGGTGGGGGGAAAGAGAGGGGAAACAGAACTAACCTTACCTTTATCACATTTATTGCAAGGAATATTATATAAGCTTTTTTAGAATAATTGATTGCATGAGAAAATTCACACTTTTATCAGTGTGTTTTAAAATTTTAACACCCGTATGCTTATTGAGCAATACAAAAAGGCTGCTGCTACTGCCTAATTTATACTGCAGGTAGCATTGTCGCATTGCCTCTAGCAGTAGAATGATTTCGAGCAGGAAGCCTCAATTACACTCATTTATTTCCAATCCCTTTTGCAGAGGACTGATATGAGCTCTGAACATGTACACTTTTCACTGTTGCCATACAACAGATAGCTTTTAATTTCATTGCAGAGCTGGGAGTTCAGCTGGCTCTCTAATAACATTAACAATAGCTAGTTGAAAACTGTAATTTACATTTATATAGTGCCTTTAACATCAAGAAGGCATCTTAAAATGCTTCCCATAGCTGACCTAGAGCCTCCATACACATGCACAAACATAGACAGACAGGTTCAGAGACAGACAGCATACACAGGCTTCCAGCTCCAAGTCATTGTGCTGCTAGAGACGGAGTACACAGGCAGGCGGCAGAAAGTCTTGGAAAACACACACGTACGTGTGCAGTACATTTGCACTACCTGCATGTATGCTGGTGCAAACCTCTGTTGGCAAAACCATCTCCTAAAGAAGTCCTCAAGCTAGGCTCTAATGTAACTCACTTTGCAAACATGTATAACAAAAACAATTTATAATGTACTATTCCACCCTGTAGACACAAATTCCATAATATGAATTGAAGCTCTGAAACAAAATACATAAAAGCTGAATTTCTGGTTTTCATTCCATGCATCACTTCAATTAGGTCACCTCCAGCCAAATTGGGGAAGTAACTTTCATCCCTTCAGTCCAGTATTCATCACTAGAAGATATTTCAGCAAAGAGTTGTTATAACATGGAATGCTTCATAATTAGTACATATTGAGGCTGAGAACATTGGAAAGGGAAACTGAAACATCTGAAGGGAAACAAGATAAAAACGGTATAGGATGAGGGTAGAAAATTGTGAATTAGGATTATAATATTACTTGCATTTGATAATAGTGCCTTACCATGTTGTTGAGACATCTCAAAGTGTTTCACAGGCTATACTGTAAAGTGGAATGCCTGTGTATTTTATGGGCAAAACAAGGCAGCCAGTTTTGCGTACAGCAATGTCTCACAGCCATAGATTGGGTGACCTTTTTTTATTTGTGGAATTCTTGGCTAGGACACCGTGAGAAACTCCCTTCGTTTTTTCAATAGTGCCCTGCGATATTAAACAGCCATGTGAACAGGTAGAGAGGACCTCAGTTTAACTTCTCATCCGAGGCGTGGCCCTCTGACAATGCAGGACCCCTAGCGCTGCCTTGCAGGGTCATCTTAGACTATGTGATTCTAAGTCTAGATGTAGGGCTTGAACCCACAACCTTCTGACTCAAGAGGCGAGAGTGCTACCACTGAGCCATATTGACACACTAGGGTAAATAGTTCTAACAGGAACTATTAAGCAAAGACTTGATGAACAAAATAAAATCCCTCAGTTTGTAGTCTCGATAATTCTATATGTTCTTTGCAGGCAGTGTGTACTATCAATCGCCTTCAAGTCTATTACTGATCTTCTCTTTACCTATGAGATCAGCACTTCTGCAGCATGGGGTAGATACAAATAATTCGACAGACATGGTCCGTTGTCTTCTGTTAAAATTATTCTCCTGGTTATCTTCATTGCTCCCAGTTAATTTTTTTTTCATTTTCAGCTTGTTTCTTGGTTTCTTCCTTTCTTTGGATTTAATTAGATTCTTTGGTTTATTCTATGTTATTCTAATGCCCTCACGCTATCTTTCTGCCTTGATGAATTCTGTCATTTTAGATTTTCCTCACCTCTATTTTGTTAGAAATCTTTTAAGCTAACTTCCAATGACCATCCCACAATTAAGAATGGTTACAGCCATTAGATGCCTCCTACATTCATTCCTGCAGGTCAAATAATAGAATGACGGGTGTAGAGTTCTACACCACTCAACTTCTGCAACATTTATCTCAGAAGAGGTTTACCTGCCGATGGAAGGCCAGTAAACTCCTGCCATAAACTGTAATATTACTCATCACTTGGGTCCGGGAGTGCTGGACCAATTCTATCTTGATGGCAGGAGTAGATGTGCAACCAAACCATCTCAAATAGTGATACAACTATTGGAAGTCTAACTATATCCTTGGAATTATTCCTTTTTCCTGTGCTTTCCCTCTATCATTTCCTAAATTATTTGCCTCTTATTACCTTTTTGTTCTTTGCTTTCTGATTTCCACGTCAGGTTCTTTTTTAAATTTGATATGTTTCTTTTTTTTTTCTGTTCCTGGCGCCATGAAGCAGAGGAGGGAAAGAGAGAGAGCAATTACATACAAGGAAATTAAGGGCAACAAAGAAACACCGCACCACCCACAGACATATAAAGGAAATAACATAGAACAGCCAGAGGAGAGAGATGGTGTATAGCAATGGTTTTCAAGCTGTGGGGCAGGCCACCCTTGAGGGGGCACAAAGACATTATCAGGGGGCCTGTTAGGGTCATCATCTGGTTGTTTTTTAACTGGCCTGGCCGGATTTTGTACTTCCTTTCCAGTTGCTGGCTTTTTCGTGTGAGTGAGCGCAGGCGCACACTCGGCACTGAGAAACAAGGTGAGAGCGCAGGCATAGGGCTACAGCGTGACGTAAAGCTGGGAGAGCACAGTAACGTGCACGCTTAGCTTTGTGGCAGGAAGGTCTTTGGTTAAAAGGTAAGTTAATGTTTGAAATTTCCTTCCTCCATGTACCCCTATTCAGTATTACTTTTAATAGGCCATTATAGGGACCATTTGGGAGTTTTTTCTTCTTTCACTGTATAAGTATTTGTTAGTTTCTCTCTGCTTGGAGAGCGAATGCAAGAAAGTTAGAGCGGGAGATAAGCATATTTTTATGTATTGGTAAGTATTTTATTATTATATTACCTTTTTTATTATTAAATATGAGCTGCTTTTTATGGTAAAGAGAGTTTTATAAAAAATGTAGTAGGCCAACTACAGAGGTATATGAAATGCATTAAGTTTATTCAGTAGTAGTCTAGTGGTACTGTGCTACTTATGTCACTCTTTCTGTCTTAAACAATGTAATATCAACTGAGCAAATAAAATCCTCTTGCTCTATACAAAAATACTATTTCTTAGAAAGATCTGCACGGGACATGAATCTCCGAAAAGAGGTGAAGGGCAAAAACAGTTTGGGGGCCTCTGGTGTTAAGCCTGCTAATTTCAGCAATGCATATTAGAGGCACATAAGTGTAGCTGGGACTTCTATTGTCTCGTGTTAAGAAATTTCTTGGTAAAGATTTCTAAGTTAGGAAAGCACACATTTCAAGAATGCACCAAATAACAAGAAACATGGGAAGGGCATTAGATAGCAAGAGTTGAGACAGATTGTAAGACAGCAAATAAGCAGGATAGAGACAGAGAGCGAGAAATATAAAGAGGATACAAGCATACCAGAGACAATAAAGCAGACCAAGCAGTAATTGTGCTCCAGCATGACACAGGTGATGCTAGGATGAGACAGGACGTAAAGGGTATACATTGCAAAGCAGTCTCATTTGTCTAGAGATTATCATTCTCAATTTACGGATCTCACTGTTGGAAGTAATGTTCATTTCTTATTTCACTCAGCTCCATGTGCCGGATTTTATTTGAATCTAGCCTGCTCAATGTAAATAAAATCCTCTTCGTTTTAGAACCAGCCATATATTTACTGTTTATGGCTGTCTTGGTTTCTTTCGTTCGACCTCATATTTACTTTGAGACACATCCCTGTTCTTAATGACATTGTGTAATTTGTAGCAAGAGAAAACAATGTTACATAGGAAAATGTATATTTGCATAAAATGAGTGTTACAGCATTCAGTTATTCGATAAGTACATAAACATGTCCTCTTGGTTTCGGCTTGTAGGTGATTTTTTCAAAGGAGGAGACAAATACAAAGAAATCTCAATGTCACCAACCTTCCTTTGTAACATTGAAACAACTAATCACATCCATTGCATACCATCCATTAAAATACTTTAACACTAGCCCAAAATATGCTCACATAGCACATCATTTCAATTGAGTTTTTTATTTCGCTGCCCATTAACCTCTGTAACCTTGGACCATCTTAGACTGTGATTCATTTGATAAAAAAACTGTACTCATATCAGCACTGTGTTAAACAAAGACACGGGCTCCCCAAAGGCTTAGCAGATAAACAACCATGCAATGGATAAAACAAGCAGCCAAGTTAAATCTCTGTTTTATGCTGAATTAGCCAAGATGAAGGTGGGGTGCCATGGCTGGTCTCAACAAGAAACGGTAAGTGAGAAAAAGCAAATTGGACTTGACTGTGATAGTTCCCTAAGGTGAATACTCTATTAACACTCACTGGCTTGGATCACACAAGACCATTCAAACTAGGTATTGGAAACCTGTCAATGCCTGAGGAGTGTTTCCCCAGCATGAGTCACTGCCTTCAACAGGGCAGAAATTAGAGGGAAAGTGGAGGAGGGATCATCTCAACATACCAGCTCCTGGAACGGGCTAGAATATGGGGATAAAGAGGTGACTCAACCTGAAGAGAAATGGCACTGAAAAGTTAAACTGTAATATTTTAAAGTTGAAGGTTGAATTCAAGATTGAACTGGTTCAAAAAGGTTAAGCTATTATATAGTATTAATGTCAAAGTCAGCTATTTGTAAGCTTTCTGTCTGCCACTGCTGTAAAGGGATTTTCCTCAAATCACAGTATGTCACCAGGATGGACACTGGCCACTCTCAGCTTAAGCAGAATAATGGTAGACATTTTTCATCTGATGTACAACATAAAATTCCTCAAAGGAGAGTAGAACTAAAGAACTCACATACATATTTTACACAAGCCCACCAATAAAGTGGAGAGCTTTAAAAAATATATTCCTCTTTAATCAGGTAAAAAAGAAAAGTTCAGTCTTAAATTTTGTAAAACACACATTGAGTTACAACTGAGAAGCTGCATATGATGCTGTAATATACTCTCTGAAGGGGCTTTCTGAATTTATAGACGATAGAAATAAAATTCCCTTCTTTCATTTTCTTCTGAAAACATAATCAGAAGTTCAGATAACAAGTAAAAACTGCTTCAGCTTATCAACTTCTTCATTGAAGAATCATCCCTTGCCATCTAATGTATTATTCTACAGGATTCTACATTATGAGTTTCTGTAAAGTACTCCAAAAGTACCACTGTCATTAAAAAATAAATATAAAATCATTTTACAATTATATTCTGGAATATTTTCTGCTCACTCGGATTCTACAGAATATATCCATATTAGCCGGTGCATTCAATAATATAGCTGACCAAAATAATCACTTAAAGCTTACCATCTTCATCTTCAGATGGGAAACCCTGAGACTGCAGGTGAGCTAGTCTGGGGTCAGATTCATTTGGCTTGTGCCACTGAGGTCGGCTAAGAGGCCTGACCTGCGAGTGACTGATCGAATGTGGAGCTGCACTTTGAACAGTTGAGGGTCCAAGGGAATCACTTGGTCTTCCCACCAACCGTGACCTTTGTAGTGCCACATTATAGTCCGGAGGCTTCATGCCTGGATGTCGATGGCCTTCCTGGAAATCTGCAATGGGAATTCCAACATACCCAGGAGGCGTTGGAGGTGGCTCTCGATATCTGCCCTCTTTTCGTGCTGCAGTAACACAATACACTACCATAAGAGACAATCGATTAACACAATGTACAAAAATACAGAAACTGAAAATAGATCCTTGGAATGGCACAAGTTTGAAGTTTGCTGACAGCAATATGATTTGTGAAGTTTAGGAAAGATATTTAAAAGGAGAAAAGCAATTTCTACAGTGATACAATCTTGAAGCAAAGTGTCAAACAGCAAAAGCATCTTTTGATGGAGGGTACAAAGGTGGAATATCTGAAAATAGCAAAGAAGGTTCAGCCTCAGTATGATTCAAAATAAGGCCAGGAGTTGGCATGCAATAAGGTTGAAGAAGCAGAAAGGATACTTATAGAATTTCAAAGCTCACTAAAACTGAATAGGATAAGAATGGCCCTGGGATTTTCTTACAGCCCCATTTAGAATATTCTCTATCCTTTTTCTTCAAAGATATTTTACTAAGTCACTAGAAGCATATTTCCTGCATTAAATTTCATTTACTGAATCTATTTATGTAGACCCAGTCAATGGAATGCAAATATGAGACCTTCAACTCTAGTTTAAAATGACACAAATTAAAGTAACATTAAATCGGACATATAAATATATAAATGATTTTATTATTATTAATAATAATCCTATTTTATCTACCTTGTGCCCCGGCAGGTTAATGCATTGCTATGCTACTTGACTGACTGAAAGGATACGAGTTCCCTTCATTTTACAAAGCAATTTCACCCTTCCAGTTCTACGGAACATAATGGATGTTTATCTGCCTCATAACGTGGAACTGATAAATTACGGTGAAAAGAAAATTCCATGCTAGAATTTACAATGAATTAAGTCCTTGCTGCTTTATTTTATAGGTGTCAAAACTATATCATTCCAAAAACGATTTTGAACAATAAAAATACACAGAGGATTTTGATGGGTAAATACAAATTTGGGTGGGACCACAAACAATGCTTGATATCTCCTTGAAGAGGTACCAAACAAGAAAGCATGGAGTCACCTGCTTCCAGTCATACAACATTGGAAGGAGGGACTTCAATGCACAGTGAAGGGAACGATAATGACTTGAAGCACTAATTGTCTGCCTTGGAGACTTTGGGTAAAAAGTCTTTGGAGTGCGCCTTTGACAATGCTACCATTTGGTTTCCATTATAATTTTGCAGAGCTTTTTGCCCAGTGCACAACCCACTATGAACTTTATACCCTCTTATATTCTTATCCAGGACATAAGGCAGAGTTGGAACATTTCTCAAATAGAAGTTGAACCCAGGGTTGGTTACAGCCTTTTTGGAGAACAGAGCAACCATAATGAAGTGATTCAGAAATATCATGAAAGCCCATAATTCACACATCAGCATTACATCTAGACCAGTTGGTTTGCAGCATTTCACAAGTGTTCCTCCTTCAACTAAAAGAGCACTCTGTTGGATACCTTCAGGCCAAGGTCAAATGCTGGTATACAAAATAAACATGCTCAGCACTGAAACTGCACATGTAAATATATTTGGATTTGCACAAATAACTGAAGGCTATTATTTTCTATTTGCGAAAGTAACAAAAGATTAGTCTTAAATTAAAATATGTAAATTACAGCAAATTTGAAGCAAATATTAAGACTAATAAATAATAATGATCCTTACATCCGGTATATTGCCTTTCACGTTGGGAGGACACCCCTAAGCCTTCACAGGGTGTACTGTAAAGTGTAGTGACTGTGTTTGGTGGGCGAATGCTAACACAAGTACTCAACTGTCTAAATCGCCACCACCCAAAAACAAAGCCTGTCCATTGGGTTGTCATTTATAGAATTGCTGAATAAGATCATGACAGACAGATCTGTTGTCTGGGTCTCAGTGGGTGTTGCTGCCTAGTGACCTTGCTCCACCTTGACCTGATTCTGCTACTCCTCCAGATCCACGGCAAGGTCACCAGTTGCAAGATTATGCAACAAAATATCAGCTGTTTTATTTATGGATGCCCCCTCCCTTGACTGATTGATTCTCTTGTTTGAGATATCCAACACTTTTTGTATTAGGCTTCATGCATGATTCCAGGATAAATTACTTGGGATATGAGAATATGGGAAATGTTCAAAGGGAAAAATGAGCTAGATATAATGGATTTACTACTTCATCTACACCTGCCCAGAAACAAACAGTACCTTGATTTCCGCTATACAAACCGACCAGTGAGCAATGCAGTGCACTGTTGCCTTTATGGTCCCAGCTCGTCTGAATATTTAGTGTTGGTTCACTCATAGCTGAAATATGCTATTGAAATATGTAGGTGCGCAAATCATTAAGGGCAGTATATTATCTCCTAGATTTTAGAAAGGTTGTAGAGCAGTAAAAGTGGTGCTTTTACATTCTATTCAGATGAGTTTATCAAGGTGCTTTTCTCCAGTTTTTCTTGATCTGTTACACAACAAACTGACTCCAGCAACAGTCCTCAAGGACACCTAATAGATACTTGTGACAACCAACATTAGGGCATTGGTAAATTTACCTACTACTGAGTGTAGTGTTTTGTAAGAACCTAGGTGTCTTGTTTGACTCTCAACTGTCTTTTCTCCCCCACATTTAAGTCATGACCCGCTCTGCCTTCCCTCACCTCCGTAACATCGCCCGACTACCCCACTACCTGACCCCTCAGGCCACTGAAACTCTTGTTCATGCCTTCATCACCTCCAGGCTCGACTATGCAAATGTCCTGCTTGTCAGCCTTCCCAACTCCTTCCTCCACAGTCTGCAGATAATCCAGAACTCTGCAGCTCGTGTCCTCTCCCGCACCAAATTCCTTGACACCATCTCCCCCACTCTCGCCCGACTCCATTGGCTCCCTATCCTTCAGAGGATCCAGTTCAAGATCCTGGTCCTCACCTACAAAGCCCTCCATGGCCTCCCTTCACCCTACCTCTGTGACCTCCTAACCCCCTACCAACCCGCCCGTTCCCTCCACTCAGCCGGCTCTGGCCTGCTCCACGTCCCCCGACCCACCCGCCCCACCATTGGCGGGCGCGCCTTCAGTCACTCTGCCCCCATCCTCTGGAATTCTATCCCCCAGTCACTCCGCCTCGCCCCCTCCTTAATCTCCTTCAAGTCCCGCCTCAAGACCCTCCTCTTCGACTATGCCGTCAGCCAACCACCCCCTTCTCTTTCACCACATGTAATAAGACAACAATGTCTGGTGCATCCATCATCTCCAACACAAAGTATGCTCTATGTCATCCTGCTGTATCATATGGTTGAAACTCCCTCCCAAAACATTGCCTTCCTTCACTTCAATATCATCATGTTTGATTTGGTATTGTAAAAATGCCATTAATAAGAATGATAACAATGACAGCAAGCCACAGATCCTGTCTGGTAGAACCGGTAAATTGTAGGGCTTTTGCTCACGGAGTTGGTTACATGTCTATACTTCTAACGTCTGCCTTGCATTACTGCAGATAAGCCTGCTTTGCCAGGCATCTCTCCTCGGTGACAGTTTAACCCCAGGAAGACTTCTGTTTTTTTCAAACTTCCCAGGACATTTAATATTTTGGGGAAACATGTTTTACACTGGAATTTGAAGAGGTGACAGCGGTAACACCAAGTATTTAGTATATTTTTAAATACTGAAATTGTTTGCGGGACACTGCTGTGTGCAATAGTCTGCCGCGTTTAGCCCACAAAATATACAGTCAATTCACTTTGCAGTATGAAGCGCTTTGAGACATCTCAACTTAATGATCAGGCCCTATATCAAATACAAGGATTATTATTTTTATGGCTGCTAACACTGTCAGCCAGAAGAATCTCTCTGCCTCAGTGCTTTTCAGCACATGTAAGGTGGAAGAATCCTTCTGGGCCACTTTCCTGCAGATTGTTGGTGGGTGATTTCAGGGAAGCATTGTAAACCACGATGATGTGTTCTGGCTGCACAATCTTTAAAAAAGATTACAAATAAACTACTTTAGAAAAACATCTACCCTAGCAATTGTCCCTTTAAATATCATCCCAATTTATTTCCCCCCAAAGCCTATGAATTTCTAAAAAATCACATTACTTAAATTTGAGCTACTGTACTAGGTGTTTGGTGTTCAATCAGTCTCTATAGGAAATAGATTTCAAAGAGGTTAAATGACAGAAGGTGTTGCAGTGAGTCAGAGCCAAAATAAGCTACCAAATGCTTAAATGAGAGAAGCCAACGCACATTTGGAAAACTGCATGGGTCATTCAGTGCACAACAAATTAATTACAACAATCAGATTAACTGTGAGACTCCTAATTGAAAATAGAACGGGGGCACAGTGCCACAGAATAGTGGGTTGTGGTTTCCATCCTGGATTATTCACTATGTGCTGCACTGAACAGAAATCAGATCACTCCCTATGATTGTGGATAGGAAAATGGCAGAAATGGTCAATTTTGCAAACTTCCTCAAAGACAGATCAAGCACATATTGATTTGAGAATACTGTGGCTCCCCTCCCCATTAGCAGGGATGGTGCAGCATTGAGGTATAGGAGAGAGATGTAAAAGAGTCTGTTATAAAGTGGAGCAATGAGGATATAACAGCTTTCAGAAATTAAATCAAATTGGAAAAACAAGCTTCATGTGTAAATGCTTTGAGTGCAACTCGACAAACCTTAATATTGCTGGAACTACACTTACCAATGAGACCTTTTGCTGTTGAGGAAGATACTGCTATGTGAGAAGGCCTAGCATTCTGCTTGGAGTCTTCTGCTGTTAACGTTGCACCACTTCCTTCAGAATCAACTGACACATCTTTACCACCTCTCCGTTTTATAGTTCCTGTGTCACCTTCAGAGTCCTCTGCCCAATAACCTGTTGATGATGCCCAGCTACTTCTGCACTGAGCGGGATCATCTTTAAGCTGACTATGTGTACTGTATTTTGTGCCATGTTCTGAAAATATAGTTTGGTCCATCTGGCTGCCTGTAGCCCATGAAGATGGTAGTCCTGTTCCTTCAGCAGAGCTTTCATAAATAAGATTCCCAAAACTACTGAGTGACTCCCAGCTTTTCTGATGCTGAATTGTTTGAATGTTGTCATGAGAACCACTGGAACATGAAGTCCAACTTCCTCGACCACTATCTGCTGCATCAAGAGAAGCCCGGTCCCCTTGGTCCTGGGTTAATTCCTCCATACTGGGCGAAGAGAGTACTGCTGGCCCTGCATACAGGGTTCCTCTGCTCTCTGTGCTTGTTGGTGCAAAGGGACTAAACAAGAAGAGAAATGTTTGTTTTAAAGGTTGGAAAACAATATCCACATACTGAATATTACAGCCCTGTAAGGAGTTTCTGGCAATATACACCAGTTGCAGATTTTTTAACTTAGTAAATCTTTACAATAACACTGGTATCAAAAATTAGAAAGTAGCATTGCATAGTATGTTTGCAATCCTTAAACATTATCAATACAGGCTTGCAAGTTGGAACAAAATGGAATAGTCAAAAATACGTTCTTGCTCATGCTATCAAATTGATCTTGAGCCGCAGCTATTACTTATGTTATTATTAATTGTATCTTTATTAAGCTATCCTTTAGAATAAAGAGGAGAGTCACCCCTTGGCAGCTCAGTGCACACGGCCTCATTCCAACTCTGAATTAATAAACTGCAAGAAAATAGTTCAGTTGGTTGGGGAATTGACTTGTAATTTGGTAGCATTCACAAGGTACACAGGTGTGGGGATTGCACCACAATGCTTCTGCAGTATCTTAGTATCTGTCCTCAAATTTCTCTTTGCGACTCTAAACCTATATCCTCTTGGTTTACTGTTCTGGGTTTACTTTTTCAATCCCACTTAAAATTGTATACAACGTTATCAGGAACCCTGTGAGATGTCTTGTCTCAAGACTGAAGAGCCCTAGCTTGTCTAATCTGAACTGATTGTACAGTTAGCAATAAGATTGGTTTTTTAACATACTAATCAGAAAGAGGAAAAAACTATTTCTCTAATTGCAGTACCACATTTTTTTGATATTAAAAAATGCATTCTCCAACCTGACACAGTATTGATCCGAGTCTATCGTTGATCGCTTCTCCAATCTTCTCTCTATGCCTAGATTTGAATCCACAACACCGACAGAAAGCCGCTGCCGTCTGTCATCGTGCAGCATGACAGACACAGAGTCAAAGGAAGAATTGCTGACAATGCTGGAGCGGGAGGAAATTTCACTGTGCCCAGAGTCCGAGAAATTATCTGCAGTGGCACTCGGTGCTAAAGCAAAACCTAGAAAATGGAACAACATTGTATTACATGGGATCTAGGATTTCAGTACCTCTTACAAATTGAAGTGCTGGGAAGAAAAAATATATAATGATCAGACCTTTGAAAATATTGCAGTGTTGTTTCACATCCACTCCATTAAATAAAACTGAACTGGTATAAAATCAAAATTGAATGCTGTTTGAGGAAGCCATTGGAATAAAGGCTCTCTTCATACAGGATACAAAGGGAAGACAAAGACCTTCAAGTTCAAGTTACAGTATTTTGGTTAAAGCAAGCTAATTTTATATTAAAGAAAACCTTTGAAAACAACGCTTTATTGAATGGCAGGCCTTCGTGCGATACTGCAGGCTTTCTTGTAATGCACAGGTAAAAATAGGGAATATGTCCTTTGTAAAAGATTTTTAACCTTTATAGAAATGAAAAATTTGAATAAACACAATTCGAGTAAAAACTTGAAATGTGCCTGTATTAAATTTTGAAGCTTATCATCATGACTGTAAGATTTCACCCGAATGTAATGCCAGATCTCTGGCAGCAAAACTGAATTTTAAAATCGCTATAGGTTTAAAAGGCCATAACATTAGAAACATAAATTGCATAAACTTGCAGAAAATAATTTTAAGTTAAATTATAAAAGGCAAGAATATGGAAACAAAGATGGGAGAAAATGCATCACAGGACAAGCACAGGAAGNTTTTTTTAAATTAAAGTGAAAATCGATTGTAATGGGTTACGGTTATTACTGTAAGGCTAATCATTCCAGTACTCCATTTTTGTGAGGAGGGGGGCAGTAGTGCACAAGTGAAAAACTGATGGGCCCACAGAGATCACAATTTCCATAGGCTTACTGGCAATCTAAAAATTAAAAGGCAATTACAAGCTTAAGTTTCCCCCAAAAGAGGCAATCGTAGAAGACTGCATGTCCAAAAACGTATCCGAAAAGGCAAAATAAGCATCGGAATTAATAATCATGCAACTTGACAGCAAATGAACATGTTTAGTAATTAATATGTCTGCTGTGTGTTGCAATTTTGTTTTTGCAACTTATTTGAAGATAAGTAGGAGAGCCTTGTAAGCATGGGATGAATTATGAAGGTCTTTTTCTTTCACAAGTGACAGAATATCAGTCAATTTGTGATTTAATTCTTCCACAGGGATTGTCAAAAGGGTTGAAATTGTTCCAGCACATTTTGTCTTGTGAACTTCATTGTACAAACCTACACATGTACATTTTGCGTTTAGTATCTGAATTGTCACCGTCAGGGATAGGGACTTTAGAACTAGAGCGGTTGACGCCGAATCCACTAAACTACTTCAATATGGTACTGTTCTACTAATTTCACAATCATCTATACAGATAAATGCAGTCACTGGAACTGCAAGACTCAAGGTGAGGTTTTTTTTGAGCAACACAACCATTTAGATGGGTTTAAACACAAGAAAATGTACATATTTGGAATGGCAAAAGTTGAAAGAATTTATATCATGTTTCTCCTTTATCTGATGTTGGTGGCTCAGGTCATTTTATGCATTTATGCCACTTTAAAAATTTCTATATTTTAAAAACATGAAATTTGAACTTCATTGTGAAATGGTACGTTCCAACTATCCAAAATGCTGGAAGACGTAATGTTTTGTTTGCAAATTCTCTTTTTCTATTAGGCTGTGTCACTGCACTCAGCTCAGCTCCCAACAGCCCTAACCCACAATTTTAGTTTTTATAATCTATCGTTGTCTTTTCTAATAAACTGCAGAAAGACAATCTGTCTCATCTTTCTAGTCTAACATGTTTCTCCATCACCTATGTCAAGGATGTACAAATCACTCTCTAAATTTCTTGCCTGTGATAATTGTACCATTTTCAACACCAGTTTACTCAACTTGGCTTAAAAACATCCTAGAGCCATCACTGCAGCCGCTGCTCGTCTCAACTGAGTGCCCTAAGGCTACCAATCCCTCAACTAAACTAGTAGATTTTGCTTTGTACGACAACCCCACCTATCCCATAGATCCGTGGTGCATTGTTATTCTTGTTACTGTTTTCACTTCCAAGAGAGGATGAAGAGCCTGTTAGGTCCGACTGTCTGGAGCCATGAGATCTCGGCTTACTGCAACCTGACAAACAGGATGAGAAAACCAGTTTAGAAATCAAATCTATCATTCACCGTATCTCCTTGAACAGAACCAAGCTCTCATTTTTCCAGACAACCTTTGCTGTGGTGGGGAGGAGGGGGGGGTCATTGTCTGACTAATTCACAAAGAGTTCTAAGGAGCATTTAAACCTCAAATAAGAGTTGGCAACAAGCCTGATTTTTTTCTCTATCCTTTTTAAAATACGATTATCGGGTCCATTAGCCACCTGTACATACAAAGGTTATTCCACACTTATACAAGATGTGGCGACCACATACTCCTTACTGGTAAATTCACAGCAGGCTGAAAATGTGGAAGGTCACACTTGATAAACTCAAAAATCTACCGGTTAGACAAAAATACACCTACAAAATATCTTTTAAATGCTCACCTTACTAGAAATTAATGAAATTAACAACAATCTCAAAAATATTTACCAAAAAGGTATGAAAAAGATTACAAAATATGAAATAATCATTGAAAGGACAGAGCTCATTTTCCCAACAACCTGAATACCTATTATTACCTATTGTCTGCATCTAAGTGATGAGATTTATCGTTTGAAAATCAGTGTCTTAGGAAGATGTTAAGTGTAAAATACAACCTTATGGAATAACTGCTAAAACGGGGCTTCACTAATGCTGTTCAACATCATACATCAGCAATACTGCTCACCACAACCCTAAATCTAATGAGCATTTTGTGTTCTATTCTGGGTTTGTTTTTAATTATGCTGTTCGTGTTCTACTGCACTTTATGAGTTGGTGGTTCTGCTCAAGGACATATCGTAGCCTTCCACACAGAAACAGATATTGAACTTCTCAGACCAACTAAACTGACAGGGAAAAAATTGACTGTTATCTATCAGTTAGTCAGCTAAGCAGCTATTAGTCTGCGCGATGATGGTGGAAAGACATTTCAGCTTTTGTGCTATCCAAAGTCACATGGTTATGCAGAATAAGACCTGAGCCAACAAGTAGCAACAAAGAGAACAGGATGCATTTCTTTTTCTTTTAATTTATATGGGAGTTGTATGTCATATTTGTCAGTTATGCAATTAAGGTGGTATATTTTTGCAAGAATAATTGCAGTACTTATCTACAGTGTTTTGATTAATTTTTCTTTCTACAAATCAAAAATGTCATGCAAAACACAATTGGGTGTATTAGTGGTAGATAACACTATTGGATCAATGTAATAACGTTAAAAGTAAACATAACAATAATCCTTGCATTTATCAAGTATTCGAGACGTCTCAAAGCGCATTTGGTATGCATTTAAGGAGTGAGTAAAATTATTGTGCCATTTTGTCCTTTTGTTGGGGGGAATATGCCTTAAACTAGTTAAGCCTGAACAAACGCCATATATCTTCCAAATTTTATAAGGTGAGAGCACACATGAATAGCCACTATAAGTAATGGGGCAATATTTGCACATGTAGATAACTAGGCAGTTGCAGACGAAAAGTGCACTTGCAGTAGATTGGAAATCAGGACTGAATAAGTATTTGTATCACACTTTGTTAGTAAACTACGTTTTTGAGTGAGGGAGAAGGAATTTTGATTTCTCTTTTGGGATCTGGGACATATTAAGACGCTACCTTTCCTTGGAGAGGTCTGAGGAGATGTAGGGGGAGATGACAGCTGGGAAGATGTGTTTGATATTGTATCTTCTGATTGCTTTTTATTTCGATCCAAATTTGCCTCTTCAGACAAGGACAGAATTTTCTTCAAGGCTTGAGGAGAATGAGTACCTTAAGGATAGGAATAAAAATCATACTGCAATTGAAGCAACATCCCTGGCTTCAATGCCTGCACAGTAAATAACATTAAGCAAGCATACAACAGAGAAGAGGAAACATTTACTGAAATAAATGTAAAAATCACAAATTCAAGATAACTTAACTAATGAAAGGGGTTAGAATTTTCCTTTACATAGAGGGTGTGACTGGATTGCAGAAATACTTCTGAGGAGGGCAATTTTTTTTGAAAAAAGGAAATCAGATCAATAATTGTAAAAGAATAACAACAATTAAGAGTGGGATTAGATAAGGTAGCTTATATCAAGAAAAACACCAGTACAGACTTGATGGGCCAAATGGCCGGTTTCTGTACTGTAACATTCTAGGATTGTCAATATTCACAAGAACGAGAACAAACCATTCCACACTTTATTGCAACGGTACTCCAGCTAGGCTATTTTTAATGCACATTTTGGGTAGAGGCAAAGGGAAAAGTATCAAATGCAGTTCTGAGAATTATGTACGCATTTAGAAACCCTGAATTACCAAATGGTGGGAGATCCTTAATTGGTACTTTCTTCCGTGATTGATACATGGTTACAGCTTGGACTGGGACCTGAAGGGCCTGGTTTGCTTTCTGCTGCTGCTGTTTCAGATGTTGTGCTCCTGATCTTGGAGCAACTGGCGATGTGTCTGATGGTTTCCCTGCTTTCTTGTCTCCTATGCTCTTGGGTACTATTCAACAATTGAGAAATAAACAAGTAAGAAGCACAGATTAGTTCTGAAAAGAAGGTTCTAAACTGCTCTACAATTTTCAAATCATCTATCTTTACACTTAAAGAAAACAAATACTTCAGATGTATTTCACAACTTTGTCGTCATTATCACTTGAATGCCAAATCCAACTGAGAGCGATTGGTACGGAATTCAAAAAAGATGCCAGCCATAAGTTCATTAAAAATCATATTTTCAAGGAACACACATTCTGGTAAATGCTTAGAGCAAATACATAGTGAAGATTATACAGTTATAAATGTTAATGCTTAACCAACTTCCGAGGCTGATTAGTTTAATGCACAGTCGGATCAAGATTATGGATGTTAAATAGAAAAAAAAGGATTGACATAAGTAAGGATTTACCATGCACCACATTTTTCCAAAGGGGATTGATACCATAAAACCACAGAGCACAGAGAAGGCCATTCTGACCATTTTACCTGTGCTGTCTCTACAGCTAGCTCTACAGCTATATTTCCTGGACACTTAGGTTTAATACTTTCTGTTAAAATTCCAATCTGGTGATCATATTTAATTCATTCCGAACTGATTGAATGGAGAATTATTCACTGTACTTATTCACTTTAACTACCAGTTCGATGGGAATATTTCCCTGATTTATGTACAGTACTATGTGAAAAGGAATTAAGTTTTACTTGTGGAAAACAATTTCTCCCCTTCAAACTGCTCCACTAGTTGTTTCCAGAGTGAGGACAGTTTTTGCTGATCCAAGACAGACATTTATTTGCGAGTTGCCATGTATGAATACAAATGATCCTGTTTGAAATATTGACTAGAGTTCTGCACTCAGTCCCTTACGTATTCTGTTTGCCAATTCAAACACTATTTTCAAAATAATACTGTATGCTCAAGTGTTTCTGATTAAAATATTGCTAACAGATGTCCTGTCTGTAAAAATATTATACAATTAATGCAACCACAGTATAATCCAGTCAGTGATACTACTCGCTGTTAATTTGTCCTTTCTGTACTGTCCCCACTACAATTACACACATGCCAAGACTTATTCCCTAGGCCCACCCATAATAATGGCCATGGGTGAGGGACTGGAGGTGGCCCAGCTGTTTTCCCCCAATAATTAAGAGCTACATTAAAAATCAAATACCTAATAAAATTGATTCCCCCCACTTCAATTACCCACCCCCACTTCCCTACAGCTCTTCTGAAAGCAAATCATTGTATCTGTCCAGGCACTGGTCACCTTCTGGCACATTGCTCAAATTGTATTACTTAACTCCAAGTGTTGGTAAACTATTTGACTCTGCAGGAGGGAGGCAGTATCAGAACAGATGCCCAATCCTTCCTGTCCTCACCTGATATCCTTCCAGCAGGGATCTCCGAGAAGCAATCAAATTGGGAACGTTAATACCTTAACCCTTCTAACCCACAGGAACTGAGGTCAATTCTAGTAGCTCAGTTGTCCCAACTGAGATCAGTGAGCTAAACAAAGAACATGATTCAAACCTGCAAACCTTGAGTCTACATTTAACGGCATTGTCTTTATCCCCTAAGCCATCAAAGATGGCATCATACTTCTAAATACTTCATCATGAAAAGGCTTATAAACAAAAATCAAAAGCTTTCTCTACAGCATTGCATGCAAATAACTTTTTAACAGAAATGTTTTGATAAATAGCTTTAGCAATAATATGTAAAATAGATATATATTAGATATTCAAAATTAAATGATTTTTCGAAGTCTGTGACTCACGTGTATTAGTGGATGGCTCGCACTGCAGTGATAAGGCCTGCAGGCTTTCTTCATCCATGTCCAAATTGAGGTTAGCCAGATATTGTTTTACTTTCCGAGCCATCTGTGCATCTTCATAGAGTTTCTTCGCATTGAGAAATGAGCTGCGGCGGACCCGTTTCTTATGCCCCCCTGTTTGCACCACATCCAGCACAGCAGCATTTGTACTGCCCTGGCTAAGTGACCTGCCATGGAGGAAAGAGACAGATGGCACTGGTTTCAGCTTGGGGGTTAAAGACTGGTACATGCAAAAGTCACATTGAGGTCAGTCTTTGTTCAAGCGCAAAATACCACATGCTTCATTCCAGTGTCAGACAGATAAAAATGAAGAATGAAATGGGAGGGAGGAAGAGAGGAACAGCTGTCCGATCCTTTCAACAGCAGCTACTCTGAAGTTAGTCCTATCTTGCTCCAACTTGACAATCAAAAATGTCACCACTATAAGCATCTCTGCCCAGAAGTTTAATAGAAGCCACTATTTTGTCAGAAGGTTGGAGCAAGAATTAAAGTTCATGCAACACTAATGTTAAATAGCAGCTATAATAAGTCCTGGTAATATCAATACATTATTTTCGAAATGTAAAATATATCCCATCTCCCTCCCCACTCACCATTTTGCCTTGCATCATTTGATGAAGGATATGCAATTCATGCACCCCACTCTTTCTCCTCACAAAATCTAATATTTTCCCTTGCACAGGAAGATGAAACAACAACAACTTGCATTTGGAAAACAAATAACCGCTGTCTCCTCAGAAGCCTGACAAAACCATGCTCACCTTTTCCGACATTTGGCTTTCTTTCCTCAGTATCTCACAATCTCTGCTTGAGCATTTTGGTTAACGTTTTCAGACCCGAGCCTCTCTGTCTCCTCCTAGTCTCCCCCAGCCGCTGCTCTATGTTCCACTCTCTCATTCCCTGCCTCCTCGTGGCCCCATCTCTGTCTTAAAGTCCTGCCTCAAAACCTACTTCCTCGAACACCTTATGATCACTCCCTTTCCTCTCCTGCTGTCCAACCCCGCCTTCATGCTCAACGACATTAGCCTACTTAAAGGGTACCAGAGTTGTTGTTATTGTTATTGTTGTCAAAAACCCGAAGGTACTCAACTCTGGTACTTCAAAAATCACACCTACTACACCGACCACCCAATACAGTTATTTAAGAACAAAGCTTTCCTCGATATTGAAAAATGTACAATTATGCATACATATGCAAAAATACTTGCCCAAATATAAATTTAACCAATGCAATTTAATTTGATATCCATGATATAATAGCATTTCTGTTAAAATACAGGGAAAACGTATAGTGCAGTCAGCTGGGTCCAATGACTCATCAGCCAAGTGAGGCGTGAAACAATGGCCAACTTCCAACTCAGCAGGTCACGGCTGATGTCCATCCAGGAAATAAAGTCAGCAGCAACCTGATAAACTGGAAGTTAGCCAATTTAATATGAGAAGCCAGCTAGTTCAGTGCTGAAAGTCAGATGTACCAGATCTTCCAGTTATCATGGGTCCACAGTAGACTGCACTATAAGCATGGCAGCATACAATCAAATGGTGCTATAACAGTTCCTCTGTATTTATAAAAGTCAAGTGTTATAAGTCTAGGGATCACCACAGTCATAAATGAAACCATGAGTTAAATCCAGCACACGAAAGTGTGTAAAATTGTAATACTTAATTACTCATACAAATATAATAATGCCAATATTTTAATTTGTAAATATTTGAATTTATACTTTTTTAAAAAAATCAGATGTCTTCCAGAATCACATCCATTCTAAGCCACTTTGTCATGTACATATTTAAATGTCAGTTCCAATCTTCATTATATTTTTGACTTTCAGAGGGCTGTCTGCTCTCATGGTTCCAAAGATGGTGCTTGTAAACTTTTTTTTTAAATGACCTTAGTAGCCTAAGCAAATGTTAGATGAAAATTTATGTCAGTAGGTAAAGTTCATTCAACAGGAGGCCAGCACACAAATGGGTTAAACTGAAAAATGTTGAAGCAAAAGGGAATCAGCAGATAGGAATAATGCAAATAGCAAAACATGTCCTCATTGCCTACAGTACCACCACTTACCCAAGACTTCTCCATTTCTTCTTCCTGTAAGTGAGAGCCATGAATATTGAAGCGTGGGTATAGAAAGAAAGATAGAGAAAGATCACAAGCTCAGACAGAAAAGACCAGATCTCAGACATGCAGTAACAGAAGCCAAGGGACATAACACAGTCCAGTCACTTCAATCATCACAACACAAAATAGTGACCATGATCATTGTATTAAGTCTCAAACACTCCCCAGTCCAGTCATAATATTTACCCTCTGTGAACAAAATGACTATTTTAAAGCTGCAATAATTAAGTGAAATGATACAATAATTAAAATGTTGCATTGAGATGATCAATTTATAATCTGAGTTTCAATTTTTTTAAAATGAGGACAGTAAATGGGGCCTACTGCAGGTACAACATACTATTTTTATGAAAAGTACTTAAATAGCTCCCGACCAGGCAGGCTGATTTCTGGAAACTTTGATCTCTCAACATCTCATTTGAATCATCATTTAAAAACATTTTAAATACAATGAATATAAAATATCACCTACCATGTAGAACTTTACAGTTCAATTCAGTGACCTTTCTCCCGCACCACTCAAACACACAAAAAAAAACTGAGGACTGCTCAAATATTGAAACATTGGAGAACCCATGAAGATAAAGCTTCCCTTAAAAATGATTTTGACTCAATGACATCATGAATTAAGAAGACATCCCTCCCCATATGGTTCCCAGATCTCCGCAGCCCACTAACAGTGCTGCAGTTTATTTTTGTTACTTCATTCTGTAAATTAGTCCTTTCAATAGGTAGAAGAGGTGGTTAAGAGGATCGTAAATTCAAAAAATGAAATACCCAATGACAAATAACCTTTCTTGCTCACCCCCAACATACTCTCTAACTCAATTTTAGGTGAAGGAGGAAAACATAAGGAAATTGTTGCTGTATTAGCGAGGCTAACAAACTATCTCAGAGCTACAATATTTTTTCTCAGCCTTGTGTGGAACTTACTCCTTCAACTCTTTAAATTAGTTGAAGAATGGGGAACCTTATTGGCGCTGCCTCAGTGGCATTTATCAGTGGCACCGCACAAGGTTGGACCAATCTCTGTGAACTTTGTGGCACTGGATGGATCCAGTAGCTTGCTGTCTTGTTTGAAGTTTTGATTATGCTTCTTCACCCGTTGTTCTTTAGGGTGGTGCGGCTGTACCTGCAGTACCAGAGGTGGATGTGTCGGCAGAACTAGACAGCAACAGTGTCACAGACATCAAGCAGATTGTACTTGCTCAAACATTGTGCTGCCTCAAAAATCAGAGGCTCTAAAGTCCCTGCATCCTAATCTTTGCAACATCCTTTCTACTATTTCACCCCGTAGTTTAGTCTATGTGCATTCTGCAAAATGCCTGTGGGGATGACCAGGAAGGAGCTTGGTGTGTGAAGGACACCTTTGATCTCAAAAGTGTCAAATTACCTATGCTGAAACAATATTTATTTGACGTGGGAGAGGGATGGAAGGAAAGAAAAGTTCACGGCTGAGTTGAATTCGAAACATAACTTTAAAATCTTACATGTTTATGCTACCATTCACAGCACCTTAATAAGTATGGTCAGTTCATTGGAAAGCAAAATGATTTGTATCCTCAGGGCATTATCTGTCTTTTAGTGTGCTACAGGGCCTTTCTGAGATGAGATTACACCCATTATTATCTACAAAGGGAGCAATTGTAGTTGGCTCATATTACCTCATCATGTGTTCAGTTATTCTATGAACAGACAGCACTCACCTTGTCCTGAACATAACAGCAGGATCCATATTAACCGATGCCATGCGGCCAACATGACGGATTTCTTTAGCAATCATTCGGAGCTTTTCAAAATTTATCAAACCTTCCACCTTGGAATCATTCCCTAAAAGAAGAAAAACAATTTCAGCGATGAAAGCAAAATGGATCTTTATTTTACATAGGTCTTTGGATTTGCACTGTAGAAAATTATTGTGACAGAAATTTGCAGCGCTCAGTACCATTATCATGTCTCCACACAGCTCCACAAGAAGGAGGACCTAGTTTTAAGATTCTACTTCAACAAATAAAGAAAGACTAACGATTAGTGACTTGTTTCATCTGTCTTTTGACAGTTAATAATTAAACAATATAACTTTGAAGGGGCTGGCACAGGTCAATAATTAACTCAATAATTAGTGTTTCATCATGCCATTGCAATATTTCAAAGAGCTTCACAGGATTTTACTGTGAAATATTGTTGTGACTGGTAGCCAATTTGCACATAACAATGTCCCACAAGCAGCATTGAAATAAACAACCGATTTTATCTGGATGACCACCAAAAGCACTTGAAGAGATCGAGGCCGAGCAGAGTGAAAGAAACAACTTGCATTGCCCTTCATACCATGTAGAGTCTTGAAGCACTTAAGGTGGGAGGAAGATAACCAAAATGCATTCAAGGAGGTAGGTTTTAAAGAGGGTTTTGATAGTTTAGAGAGATGTGAGGCAGACTGATGGAGAGTATGGGAACAAGGTGGTTGTAATGGTGGGTAAGAGGACTTTGAGCAGGCTAAACTAGGCAAAGAGGAGGTTATGGGTGGAGAGTTAGACTTCAGGAGATCACAGAGATAGGATGGGACTTAATGGCCCAAATTACCTTTTTGTTATGCTCTGTATGTGCTCGATTTTGAGACAATAAAACACTACACTGGTCAAAATAGATGGTCCTCAAATCTGGCTTCCAATTGTTTTTGGTGCATGAGCAAATTAGCAAACCAATTCAATTAAATGGTGGGAGAAAAGCCACCACAAGCAGCAGCATTCAAATTCACCTAAGTACGGATATTCAAGTAAGTGAACAGCAAACACAGAAGCACAATGACTGATTTACAGGTTTTTAAGAGAGCTACCTTCGTGGAGAAATGTAAGGTCCTTCTTGATGACAGGGAAAAGAGGAATAATGGGAGGCTGTAGATTCTGGTTATTGAGAACATTGCGATATTTAGCCATGTTTCTGGAGGGATCAAAGAGATCCTGAAGATCCTGAAATAACTTC
This sequence comes from Callorhinchus milii, assembly GCF_018977255.1. NCBI lineage: Eukaryota > Metazoa > Chordata > Chondrichthyes > Chimaeriformes > Callorhinchidae > Callorhinchus > Callorhinchus milii. The sequence continues at coordinate 19,988,974 of NW_024704742.1, read as the reverse complement.
TCATATTTGCTTGGAAGCTTTTCCCAAGTACCTCGTAGTCGTGACACTGGGGCAAGATTTAGACCACTATATTTTGTGAGGAAATTAAAAAAAGGTTAACATTAGTATGACTCAATTATGTCAAGCAAACGTAAGTAAATTCCTACATTTCAACTACAGTTTCTTATTAAAAACTGTTTTATATCTCACTAAACTGAAAATCTATTTTCACATATTACATTTTTCTGAATTACGTTATAGATTTAAGAATAACTTGAATGGCCAAGATTACATTTAGAAAAGTGTTCAGATGTTTACCTACATACACATAGGCACACATATTCGCACACAAACATCAAGGATCAGTACTAAAAGAGTGAAGACTAGACAAACCAGGATTTGAATCAAAAACTGCCCTGCACCAAAGTCAGTGGATTTGAATTATTGAGCTACCGGATATATTTTGTTTAAATCTTACTTTAGCAGCCCTAACCAATTTATCCTGAACCCCTACAATTTTTCAGTTGTGGCATCACTATTTCTAGGCATTCTCCTAATATTGTAACCAAAGCAATGCAGCACATTAATACTTATTTTAAAGTCTGCTTAATAACATCACAGGGTGGAATAATTGAGTCTTATTATTAAGTATTCTGTATATTTAATACTGGTCAGCTTCTATTTGCCGCTCAACATAAAATCACACGAAAAACTCTCATGAAATATTAATGCCCTTTCCCTAAAATAAAGAAAGCAAAATATTTCCCCAAATTAGATGCTTAATATCACTGTTTTTGATGGAAAAATCATCCTGGCATAAACACTGCCAGATTTAGAACAGTTTGGTAAGTGGGGAACTGAAACTCCTTTACTCCTCATCAGCAAGTTATCTTTTGGAGAACATAATGCTAATTAGGAGAGTGGTATCCAAGCTTACCTTTAAAATCATTAGGAATGCAGTGGCATATTGAATCCTGAATAAAATTTGGCTCAACAGATAGTTTCAAATAAATATGAAGTGCTAGAACTCTGCCTTTGTGCTCTGTGATATTCCAATTATACTCAGTAATCATACTTTTGTTAGTACAATGAGTACATTAGTTACAAATTCTACACAATTCGATTCTGACTGGCTTATTTTGATCTAAGTACTTCTAGCACTGGGTTGCAGGTCCAATTAGCAACATGAGCTCCTAAGAAAGCAGTCATCTCAAAAAGCACTATTTCTGCCACAGACCATCCTGTAATTATATTGAGTCAACATTTCAGTCTTTTGTCAATTCCACGTGCAAATCATGCAAAATGATCCGCCTCTCTGTTCTTTATTTTCACATTCTTCCTAATGTTTCTCTGTGCTCTTTCTGCTTTCATCTTCAGAGTATTAGTTGCCTCCTTTCTAGACCCTCTGTTCCTTCACTTTCCTCTTCTTTAATCTCCTCACTTTCAAATTCCACACAATCCTGCATTGTTTACAAATTAAAATAAGTTACCTGTTCAAATGAAAATCAGAAAACATTCAAATAAAGCTGGAAAATTTATAGAGAAAAATTGAATGCAAGGTTTGTCATTTTTTAGCACTGTTCAATAAGCTATTTGCTCTTGCAAAACAACCAAACTGTTGAAGCCTATAGGGATTTTCAGTTTAATTAAATACATTTTTTGCTGCAAAAATTTAGAGCCAGTGTCAAACCATTTTTACATTGTTCTAAAAGACCGTCGTAACTTTTCTACACTGCTAGAATGAATCACGAGTTGTCCTTCAAAAGAATAATTTGAATTTCTTCTGATTGTTGAAAAAAAGAGCCTTCGAGTGATTTCTCCACATTATATTTTTCCTCATTTTAAATCTTTTCTGCTCAGCAATGTCTTTTAAAACACTCTATTTTGAACAGAGATAATTCAATATAGAAGATATATTTCAACTTTACAACTAAAATACATAATTTCTAAAACCATCCAAACCATGTTGCAACCCCACTGAAAACTACATAACATTTGATTTCAGTCCATCATTTCATTAGTGTATGTAACCAAATGAAATATCAATCAACTATGCTATCATTCAATTTCTCAAGTATCATTTTGCTCTGCTTTTTTAAAAAAGAGATGTGTACACCATCATCTTGAGCTAGAGTAGTAACATCAGGGAAAAAATATGGTTAATGGCACAGCAAATTCTGCAACAAATAATGTAAGATCTGCAACAAAGAAAAAATATAAGACTAATCCATTGTGTGCTTTCCCCCCCTTTACCTGATAATTGCAAACATGGAATTAAAGTTTTTGCACTCTCTACAGTGTAGCGCTATCTTGATAAAGTGTTTAATTATCTTCATTCTTTTCATTTGGTTTGGCTCTCTGATAATCTCGGTTGCAACCCAAAATGTTTCCTGGTTGATAATGTTCTCAAATTTCTTCAGACTGACGCATTCGGTTTTTAATTTCAGCTTGAACAGATCATCTATGTACTCTGTGGGTTCAATGTTACGAAACAGTTCAAAGTTTCTCATAGAGAGTTGGGTAGCAACTTCAATTGTGCTAAGCTGAAGTAGGGAGATTTGACTTTCCCGGAGTAATTCCTGAGCATCTTCATCTGAGCACAGTGTCTCTGTCTCCATGTTATTCTTCAGGTAGTATCTTTTAAAGGCAAAAACAAACAGGAACATATCATTGAAAAAGTATGTTTAAAATAGTTTTTCTTTTTAATTAATAATCTTCTATAGTATAGGCATTCTTTGTTGCCTCTAAAAATGTTGCTTTAATGCCCAAACCATAATTAGTAACCAATGCTTGTAAAAAAAATTATACTTGGTCATTTCGAGCCAAAGTCAAACACAATACTATTTATATGATGCAAGCAAAAGTAAGGCATGAATCAGGTTACAGACTAATCTATCAAATGATTCTGTATGAAGGTTTTGTCTCAATAATTTTCTTTTTCCCATACAACCAAAATATTAAAACAAGTCTACCATATTTTTTCAGTTTTATATGTTAAAGTCACATTGGAATACTTGTTTCAAAATCTCTCTTTCCGCCTCACAACCCCTAAAAACAATCAACCATATTGTTTCACATATATTTGATTGTTTGATGTCCTCTCTGTATTTTTTCCTCTTCTACAAGTAAGCTAGATTCAGTATGCAATCTTCAATAAAAACCTTCTGGAGTGATTGAGGTATCACAAAGTATGATTCAGGGGCAGAAATCACTACATAAAATCTCAAAAGCTCCAGAGTTACCACTTGTTTGTGGTAGAATTGTATGCAGGGAAGTCCCTGAGGGAAAACTATTAGAGTGAGCTCACTCAATCTGCTTTGATCCATGTTTCAGTTGTCGACTCAAGCATATCATTGTCAAAGGGCAGCAACCAGGGAATGGTGCTTACCTTTGAGGCTGAGCCAGAGCGACAAATAATGGGAGAAAACATCAAATTAAAAGATGGGGCAAAAAATAATTTGAAAAATATACTTCAGTCACAGGATTTGACTGGGTTGGCAATCAAATATGCAATATGCATTAGGCATGTAAACAATGCAACAAACAAAACTGCAGACCGAATGCTTCCCATTCAAACTTTTCCTAACCTGCCCGAGGATAAGGGCAGTTTATCTTCACTAGCACGCTTCTGAATTTTCAGTTCCAAACATACCTGCCACTAAGCTGAATTCGGTCTGCGAGCTTTGATAGCTGATCTGGGAGCCGCTTCTGTTTGATGACACCTTCAGGAGTGACTGAAACTTCACACAGGGAGTAGGATTCCGAAGAAGCAGTCACTGCAAATTCTCGAAGCGCCTGAATTACTACTTCCTTTGCGGTGGTATCTCTGCTGATCATTATGTAGCGACTTTGTTGGTCTGCCTTGAAAACTCGTAAAACCTGATCTGGCAAATCTGTTCAAAAAGCAAAACAGCTTTTTAAAATAAGTGGGGAACAAATTCAAATTTCTTCAGTGTGAAGATTCAACATTTGTATGTGCTCATTAGTAAAGCAACTTACACAAAGAACACAATGACAAAGACCTGGTCAGCTCGCCAGTTAGAGGCACAAAATAGCAAGTGCGAATGTGCTAAGTAAGGTTAGAGAATGTTAATTTAATCGTGTTCATTCAACCTGAAAACAGCTGATAGCTGATCCATTACAAATTGCAATTTCTTCGTATCTACTCGTATAATACTGACTGGACTGGTTGCAAGCAAAAAGTTACCTTTGCCATGAATCATTTCCCTTACCAAACCATTTCTTTCCTAAATGTAGGCAAGAACATTCTAATCTGAGACAAAACATATACAGTATATTGTCCAGTTAAGGGTAGGTTGAAACAAGACTTTAAAAATCAACCATGGGTTCGTGAACATAATGTTGTTCATCATCTTGAGATATTCGACCGAAAAATTAAATCCTTCTTTTTTTTATTTTAGCAATACTTTTAAAAGCGATCAAAGCACTTTTTTATATTTTGCAGGAATGCTCATTAAGATGAAAGATTGAGGCAGGAAACAGTTAGTAAAACGATAAAAAGGTCAAGATGATGTTCCCTCAATTTTGAGATGTCTTATTGTGTGGGACACAAACAAGCTTGCATGAGTTATGTAACACGTCAAAATTCAGTAACTTCTGATTTTTGGAGGAGTTTTGGTCTTTACAAGGTAGCATGATGGAGAGCAAGTTATTTATGCTCCTGTATAATGTAGGTAACAAAGAACTGATATTAAACAACTTGACAAAGTTAAAACAATTAATCTTATTTATAGGTCAATATTCTCATGGCACTATACTTTTCACCCAATTATAGCTCCAATCATTTTTAACTGTGCATTACAAAGATCACATGCAAAGTACAGCTCCCCTTCTACCAGCTTTCCTAAAAGATTCTAAAGCTCTAGTTTTTCCTCACCACATGCAGTCTTTTTATCTCATAGGTTCTTAGTTGAGTACTGCACTAGCTTGTACCAAATTCAGAGCAGCAGAGCTGTGGAATGATGTCCAGTGGGAAATAAATGTAGGCCACCAAAGCCTTTTACTACAGACATTTAATATTGGAGAAGAATTGAGATTGAACCTTGGTGCCATACCTAAAACAAAGCTGTGCTGCTGCATTCCCAAAAGGATTAGAATGGTGTGTTAAAGGGAAATAATTCACGTGGACATAAATAAGTGATTTACATTTCCCTTTCGCAACAGTAACAGAGCCCAATAAACCACTATTTCATTGTCCTTTGTGTTGTCTTAAAATCTCATACCATTTTCAATGGAAGACGTGTGTTCTTAACGAATTACAGTATACTGTATCTGGTTAGTTAATTAACAACACTAATACAGTGAAGTAGATTGAATTTTCTGAATATTTTTAATATAAGTTAGGTGATGATGACTGACTGCACCAATTATACAATAGATAGATATCACTGTAAGAAAATAAACACTTCCATTCATAGGATATGAATTTGCAACTAATCTATCAAAATGGTTAGATTACTGAATATTTAAAAAAAGAATCAATATTTAAAAACTTCTATTTCCACATTCTCCCTACTTCCCTGGAAAAAGGAACAAATGTGGTCAGCACCACATGCAATATCTTACAGCATGTGGAATTTCTCAATGCACACGTGTCCAACAAGCTACTTGTCATTGCAATAGATTCTTTGAAGGCAGCATTGACAACTGAATGATGATATAAGGACAGTTTAGGCGGCCAGTTTTCTCTCAACCAGATAACACTGGATTTAAGTTTTAACACGCCACTATTTTTGGTCTGTTTCAGCTTTTTACATTTCCCTTCCAAATTCCTACAGCAAAGAAACATCCACTCTTGTGCAACCAAATGCTGAACTGAAGGAAACAATCATAACAAAATGTGAAGCAGCGAAAAGAGATAAGAAGGATTAAATATGGAACTTTAGATCCACTGTGGGCTAAAAGCAAGCATTGCATTGCCCGGAGCACAATAACGTTAAAGCACACTTATGCTAGGATACTCACTATAAACGCTTGCACCTGGGGGAATAGGAAAGAAAAGTAAATATTTGTTGTGCCTTGTACTTTGAAATTCTCGGCTTTTTGCAAAAATTTAGCAAAATTCAATCCACTAGTTTGAGTGCTCTTTTACACAATGCAAGACAATGGAGATCCAGTTTAGTTCACCAGTGAGTAAGATCCGAGGATCTGAACGAGTAAGGTAATGGTCCTTTATGAATGGAATAAACAAAACAGTTCACTATTCCCTACTACATAATCTGGGGAAATAAGTTCCTAAGTTATTTTATTTATTCTTAAAATAATCTGTCAGAAGTGTAGTGGTTCAACCTCCACTTCTCTTTCTCACTACCTAAATCTTGTTGCCTCGCTCACCTTCAAATTATCTTATTCTACTAGGTCTGTGTGTACAAGTTCATCTGGACTCTGCATTGGCTCCATATTAAAAGGGGTGCTAATGCAGAGTCCAGATGCTCTTGTACACGCAGAACCAGTAGAATAAGACCATTTTAAAATGAGCGAGGCAAAGAGGTTTTAGAGAGCGAGAAAGAGACCGGGGAGGGAGAGACCACTGACATTGAAGGACTCACCACTAACTACAATACTAACAGATTACTTTAAGAATAAATAAAATAATTTAGGAAGTTATTTCCCCAGATTATGCAGTAATGACATGAAGACTTTTCACAACAATTGTTCAGTTAGAAATTTGAACGATCATAGTTCAGAGCTACGGTTTCCTAAAAGCAATCAAAAGGAACTGCACTGAAATGTTTAAAAATCAATGAATATTTATGACCTAATCTTAAAAGCAAAGAGACATCTGAACTAAAGAATAAATTAAAATTTTGTCATTGCAAGGTTCTTATTGCTTCAAGTAGCCAAAAGCACCATAGCAAATGAAATTTAAAGACCTGAAATTGATTATTTCTCTTTTATTACATAGGTCCATGTCATTTGGATACATAAAAGAAGCATTTAAATTGAAAAATACCATGTTTTCTACAAATATAATGCCAATCCTATCTGCATTTTATAGTTTCACTGCAAGCACTGAAATTTGACATGAACGATCTGCAAATATAAGTATAGAATATCATATGTGTATAAAGACAGTACTGTAAAGCTGCAAGTATGCAGGATCTACAGAATAACTATTGGTAAAATACTTAAATAGATTACTTGGGAGGAACTTACAATAACAACTTACATTTATATAGAGCCTTTCTTGAAGGGAGGATGCCTCAAAGCACTTCACACAACTGACTGGGAGCCCAGGGCGGTGGGTGAGAGAGAGCTTACTCGGAGGTTATTTGTACAGATGAAATTTAGGCTGCCCAATTCATGAAGGGGTGGGTGTATGTGGAGTCTCTGTAGTTGAGCTGACTTCAAGGTCACATGCTTGGCAAATTAATGTTACAATTGAGTGAGCCTTCTATGGCTGCAATACTCGTAAGTCACTGCTCATAAGCCTGGCTTGTCAGAAGAACTGGGTGGGGCTGACCAGTCCCAGGAGCCCTCAGCATACAAGTCAAAGCCCCAAAGGATGGGTGGTCTGAGCTGGACTTTGCATGATAAAGTCATAGGCTGAAAATAACACCATAGTGTTTTCACCATGTTCTCTACAAAATGATGCACCCTCATTGAGCCGGATTGAGCTGGAGTTCTGTACAAAACGTGCCTTGAGCAGCAACTGCACAAGACCATTGGAAATTTTTTTCATTGAGAAAGAAGGATTCTTTACAGAATTGTATTTTATTGTAATGTGAGCACAAAGACCCTCCGATGAATATCATAGAAACAGGAATAGACCATTTAGCCCCTTGAGCCTGCTCCACCATTCTATAAGATCATGGCTGATCTGTATCTCAACTCCAATTACCCACCCTTGCCCCATATCCCTTTCTATCCACTTCAGTCTTGAAAATGTGAATGGCTCCATTATCCACAGCCTTTTGGGGAAGAGCATTCCAGATTTCCACTACCCTTTGGGTGAAAAAACAACTCCTGATTTCACTCCTAAATGGCCTAGCTCTAATTTTAAGATGATGCCCCCTTGTACTGGATTCCACCACATTTCATTTAAAATATTAGTTTTAAATTAAGGCCACTCTTCACCATAGTCTGGCAATAATTCTGTTTCTTAACATGTGGAATTAAGATGTTAACGACTCAGATGCATAAAATTAAAGATTAGTATGTCTTCAGTTATTCAAAAAGCTGCTATCCCCCCTTTAAAAAGCATTTTTTGTGTCTTATTAAGATGATGATTCTCAGCGATATATATTTGTACATTTTAACTAATATCAGTATCCAGCAATCCTAGGTACGATTAATTGTAGAATAATGCTCATTCCAACTCTAATACACCACCAACAACTCAGGGAAGTGAATTTTTCGATTCCTACTCTAGCCTTTCTAATGCTGCTTTTACATTGCAGCTCCAGCAGCACGAACTGCAGGTTCAACACTGTCGGTTCACACCTGATCTGTCCCTCTGCAGTTCCTCAGAGACATGACATTTTGCACACAACGGAACATTGTGTAAGTAGCTCAATGATGTCAGATGACCTTGTGTTAATTATCACAATCTGTTACTGAAATAGCAAGTGTCAGGCATCTTTGCTCCTGGATTCCCCCCACCCCTCCCCCACCCCAAGTCTGCTGTTGTTATTTAGGGGGTTGAAGATTGCTTAAAACAAAATAAATTTCCAACTTTGTGCATGAACAAGGTCATCTAACACGCACTTATCACCACGTATGTGCAGACAATTACTGGATCTCTAGACCCTTTTCAAAACATAGTTGGCTCTCCTCTACGCAAAAGTAACAAGAAATCAGACTCCATAAAGGGATCGACCAAATTTGGCACTCGGAAATCCAGCTATTTTTCTTTACAATTTGGTTACAGAGGCAAGCTTTTGTCAGAAGGCTAACTCATAGTATACAAGCAGTATAAGTAGCATTACACAATTTGGCTATTTGTGCTCTAAAGATCCTGCCAAAGGATCCACCCTCAAACACTTTTTCATATAAAACCCTACAAGGCAAACAATCTGTCATCCCATCAGACTCAGTGGATTTCAGAAATTAAAGGCAGGGTTCTAACTCACTACCACTCAAAGTATGCTTGAAATGATTAACTGTTACGTTATGGTTAACATAGTACCTTTAAATCTATATCACTGATGTACTCACCCGCAAATCTAAAATTGCTTTTAAAAAAGCTCCAAGCAACAAACATGGAATAAAACTGAACTTCTATAGAGTTTTCAAACTTTATATAATGTATGATGATATTTTTCTTATGTTAATGTATAATACATGAAGGATAATATGGTTTTTATTGCATATAATATTGTCCTTTGGGTGTTTCTTAATCTAAGAAGTGCTCATTAATAATCTGTGTTTAGCCAATAATAAACAGTTGATGAACAATAACTTTCTGTATACTAGACAATAACTTTCTGAGCCTGCAGCATTTTTGGGGGTCAGCTGGGTGTCTGACACAAGCGGAATCCCATCTCCATGCTTAAAACCAAGTTGAGATTTCCATGCATCCCACCTGCACATGGAAATCCTAGAGATAGATTGCTGGAATGGAATGCGCACCCTCTCCATGCTTACCTAATTCCAGAAAGTATTGGAATAAGGTACTGGTTGCTGGAGGATAAGGTGCCACTTACAGGCAATGCAGATGCAATTTGTCCGGACTTCTTTAACCCTACTATGCTGTCAGTTCAGCTCCAAGGAGACCTCACTTACCTCTACCCAAGGAGAATAGTCTACACCATCTCATCCCCATCTTTAAAACAAACTCAGGAATGAATAAATACCCCTTTACAGAGCAATCAAATTGATTCTAATATCAGCTTGAAAACATATTGACACTCACCTGGAGTGGTGTTAAAATCAAGAATGCGTTGATGGGACTGTAGCAGATCAGGATTGCTGGAGGATAAGGTGCCGCTTACCGGCAATGCAGGTGCAATTTGTCCGGACTTCTTTAACCCTACTATGCTATCATCCTGAGACTGGCCAATCCCAATATCACTGCAGAAGGCAAAAATGCAAAATTGTTTTATTATTCACAACCCAACATTTACTTCCTTGAAACCTCTATAAGCTTGTACCTTTTGATCCATGTTTAGATAATTATATAGGCACAGTGTCTATTACCTTGTCTTATAGTATTGTATTGCAAAGAACGTATCAGTAAGACATGGCAAGTTTAAGAGACAATAGAGGCTATTATTCAACAGGCTTGTAAACACATTTACAGAGGGAATTACAGTCAACGTAATTAATTAATGAAAATGATGTATCCATTTTGCTATTAACTACCAATCTTTTTATTGGTTAATTACACTATTGTGGGCAATTTAATTCCTCTCATGCACATGAACTGATTTACACATAATATACCTGCATTTACACATGGTGCATAATAGACTTGTGTGCCTCTTGTTTAGTGTTGACATATTTTGACAGGAATTCAAGATTTTCCAAACAGCAAATATTCGTATCCGGATCAGTAAAAATAAATCCTTTAAAAATTATTACAATGTTGTTGTTCTTGAAATGGCAGTGGGAGCCAGGTGTGTGTGGGGAGGCAAGGGCTTCCTATTGCTTGGTGTCTAGGCTTAAATATGAAGAGTGGCCACTTGTCTGATGAAACAGAAGGTTGATGCTACTAAACAACTCACCACTTTACAAAAAGATGAAGTCAGGGGGAACATCAGAAAAGCGCTTTTGTTCACTCAAGCCCTATAGAGGTCCTACAATTGTTTTATAAAATAGTTAGTGACTGAACTTGAAGCAAATAGTGTGGTTACTAAGTTCGTTTTCAAAGTCTATGGTTTAACAAGGACTTCTGAACTATTTCATCATACTTAGCTGGTTAAACTGCTGGATTCACCTACTTTACCCCAATTTAGGTTTAGCTAATTGGTTCGGCATTGAAACTGTATTTTTGGTAACGTTGAGATGGGACACTTCATGTGCATGAAAGGAATTAAGTGCCAAAGATGCAGCACAAATGTGTGTTGTGACTCACTGAAACTCTTAACGTATCAATAACTTGTAACTTTAAAAAAATCGTTACCATAGTTAAAGTAACTTACTATGATCTCACTACATCAAATGTAAATATTGTATTTTATAAAAATGGTAAATGTTTAGCACTAGAAAAAATAGATGAGAGACCAGAGATCAAAACTCATTGGATATTAATTAAGAAAATCAGTTGCCAGAGGCAGGAACAAACAACTGTTTTGATGCTCAATGAGAGAAAAGCAATAAAAAAAGCTCTGAGGCCCACACTGGGTGAAAATATACCATCTATTATCAGATGAACGTTTTGGGTGATTGATCGGAAGATATTAATAGTCACCAAGTTGTGATGTTTGGAGACAGAAATTGATTAGTGTGTGGCACTAAGAGAGAAAATGTACTTGGCACTGTATTTTTATTGTACTCCCTGAATAGAAATAAAACCAGATCAAGTTAACAACAGCATATGATATTAATAAAGCCCCCTTCATAAATTACTTTAAAAGTTTAGTTCTGCCTCCTACTTCCTGGGATCCAAAATGTAGATTTAATTCTCTCTAAAACGAGCTCCTCAAATGACTCGGCGAGTTCCAGTAAAAAGCTCTGCCACCTTGACCGGAAATATTCTGGATTTGATCTCTGCTCCATGCTGATTTAGTTAGATGATATATAATTGTCTTCAGGGCCCAGTATTAGCAAGGGAAATTTTATCTGATAGCGTTTTTATTTAAAGTCATTATCCCAATGACACATTTTGCATTGTGTGTGAATATCATTCAAGGGCACGATTTTGGGCTCATTTATTCTCCCCACCCCAAAGCTGAATTGCCTGCTGACAATCACAATCAAGATTTACATATGAAGATTGGTTACTTATGGCAAAGTACTCAAGGATAACTACCCCTAACAAGTAGTCACATGGTTAGGAAAGGAGATGAAGAAAAATGAGTGGTGATTCAATGAAGAATGTTTATGTTATTTATGTTGTAATATTTATTTGTGAACAAATCAGAAAGATTCGTCAAAAACATTTTCCATAGGTCCCCTTAACATCTCTGTCTCAACCTGGGAGTCATTTTGTACCATTGATAGCCCTATGAAAAGAGAAAAATAATGTCTAATAAGTTTTGGAGACAGAAAAATGTACAGAACTGGAAAATCACAATCTGACCAATCTCAAAGCAATTGATATACAACATGAATTGTCTGTTGTAGGCTGAATTCAGAAGTAAGTCTGTATGTGCAGAAGTGAAAACCTATAGCATTAAGCTCATGAAGGTAATATTCTGAGTACTTACTCTAATGATAATGATAAGAAAGGAACTTCTCAATGGTGAGATTTACCACTTGAATACATAACTTTAATTAAGAAGAAAAACAGGTCACCTAGAAATTTGTAGGTTAATGTGCTATCAACTCGCTCAGATAAATTAATGATATGATTCATTAAGATTTGACTGAAACTACTATATCCCAGGTTACAGAGTCATTTTATTAAATACCGACACTATCTTTAATAACTATTCTACAATGTATAAAAGCTCCATATAAGTATTTCTAATTTTGGCAATGAGGCAGATGGGTTTGCTAATTAATCTGTAAATTAAAGTGGGCATGCAACTCATAATCATTAGCAGTCTGATAGGTCTTTTCTTTCACAAAAACAAATATTGTACTCAAAAATCACCATTGATATAATGATTGTGTTGAATTGTATAGTAATTACTTGAAAGTGGTACAAACTGATGCCTTTTGAGTTCACTTTGTGCTGTACAACTATACATGGCAGGATACAACGGGAAAAAAACTGAAGAAATTAAGTATAAAGGGTAGTGAAATAATAAAAATCAATTCACTGGAGTTAAGTAACATGATCGGAGGGTGTCTGGCTACAGGAGCTTATTACATAAATTAATTTAATAAAATAGCATGCGCAGACATTAATATTTAAGTATGTAGGAATGCATCTCAAAGTAAAAACACATCTTAGGATTCAGAGGATATTGATAAACCACTAAAGATTTGATCTTACTATTTGTGAACACCTTAATGTGTTACTGCCTTTGAACATATTCTATGTTATCCTGCATTTATCAAATAGTGTGTGGTAACAGTCACCAAACGTCCACAATTATTGTGAATCTATAATTGAGGGCCTTTTGGCAATAGGCTATGGAGAATGAAAGCAGCCTTTCGTTCCTCCTGTGGCAAAGTTGGAAACAGTGTTTAAACAATGCTACAGGATTTCTTTTATATTTCACTGTACATTGTAAATTCACCCACACGCAATTACTCCACTTTGTAGTATATCTTATAAAGTAGTTTAGAAACATCCTGCCTACGTGAAGGTGTTACACCAAATGCAAATGTTGTTGTAATGAATAATGTTTGTGTTACATCCATGACATACAGATAGAACCCTGTTATATTTCACTTCATTATAACAGGTTTGCTTATAGTTGCAGACACCAACACCTACAAATCCAAACCACGCTTGGTATTTCAATTACTGCAAAACACTGGCGGGTGTGTGGGAAGCCAAACTGGCTAATTCTCGTGTCATCAAGTTGCTGTTAATGTTATTTTCTTTCTGAACAAGCAGTGAATATAGAAGCGTGACAAAGAACTAAGCTCAGATATACCACTGGTTGTGATCGTATAGCTCTCTACTGCATTGTAATGGAGCTCCAATTATAGATGGGTCAGTGAATTTGATACAAATGTAGAAGATTCCCAAGTTGATTGACAATGATGCAGAGAAGAAAGATAACTTACAAAACCCAACAGAAATGTTAAAAAGTAGCCTTTGCAGTTTTCTTCATGAAAATGTAATTGATTTGAAACAAGACTGATGTCTGATATACAAGAATAGTCCAGAATCCAGTTTCTTCTTACTTGGAAATAATCAGACGTTCCTCACAGAGCAAATTGAATATTGTATTTCTAAACAAACTTGATATCTCAATGATACTCTACTGAGTAATCTTGACTGAGCCAACCATAGAGCAAATGGAGTGGAGTCCTACAGTGGAGTCCTGTAGCTCAGTGGTTAGAGCACTCGCTTTGCAAGTGAGAGACCTGAGTTCAATTCCAGGCAGAGGGTGAAACCTTGGGCAAGTTTCCTTACTCCACACAGAGCCTAATAATAATCCCTCCAAAAACCAAAAACAATAATTAATTGGTCATTTTCAATCTACGACTGTTTGTGGGACATTGCTGTGCGCAATTGGCTGCCGCGTTCGCCCACAAATATACAGTCAATTCACTTTGCAGTATGTTCTGTGAAGCGCTGTGGGACGTCCTCCCGACGTGAAAAGCGCTATATCAAATGCAAGGATTATTATTATTATTATTAAATGTACATACAAACACAATCACTTCTAAATTTTTTACTAAAGTCACTCACTTATATGGTTTTTGTGGAAGGATGCTGATTCGAGTCTTGTCCAGTATTTTCTTCAGTTTGTTGCGTCCTGCCACAGTGTTAGCTTTTGCTTTCTTGTTTGCTTTATCTAATCCCATTACATGTTCAACATCCACAGCAAGATCTGGGATGGAGTAACGACTTCCTTTCTTGTCACCAATTTTTGGTAGGTGAGGAGAGCCGTTCCTCTTCTCTTCTGTTAATCTGACCAGAAGCTCTTTAAATACTGCATGGGAGGCATTACATAGAAATACTTTTAAATATCCATAACCAAAGAGACGTCTTCTCAGATTTAAAAGATATTCATTGCATAAGTGATTCCAGCTATAAATTGTAGAATCTTCACAGCCAACATAATCAGAAGCTAGAAGCATTTATTGCACATCATGAGCAACCTACACCTCAAAAGACATTGTGTCTAATTTATGATTGCCATTAATCCAACCGCAGCCAAATTCTGTAATAATTATAAAGAACATTGCGTGTTGAATGCAATGTTGGCTCCACTGATGAAAACCTTTTGAATTAAGTTATAAATTTGATGGTTGTTCATTCATGAAAGCATAAGGCATTCAATTCATCCCTCCAAATATGTTGTAAAATAGTAAGATAGCCAAATATTGCCAAGGGCAGTTTTGTGCTGCGGATGTATAGGAAATTATTTTCAGACTAAACTTAGTTCATGTGTAACCCTTTAAATGAGAATCTTCACTCCATCAATCCAGACTGAATTGAATTCAAGCATCAGAGGTGAAGTGGCTGTTTTAACTCACCGCACATCTTGGTTGGCACAAGGACAGTGCAGTTTCTGTCCCATAACATTTTCCCTTCCCAATTAAAGTATCGAATATGTTGAAATCTGAAACCTACCAAATAAGTTTGTTTTCACAGTGATAGACAAATGAGTATTGTTCCTAAGAATTTCCAAGGCTTTTGATAGCTGAATATTCTCAAAATTCTGTCCGTTAACTTCCATTATCTGAAAAACAAGATAATCATCATTCATTCCTGATTTGAGCTTAAACATTTCTAAGAATCCCACAATACTGTTACAACAGAAAATTGTGATAAACTGTCACAGATTAATTGGGAGAAAAAAGTATGTCATTTGAAATGATAAAAAATGAACTTACACGTACTATGTCTAGTATCTTGTATCTTGTAACGATTGTTAGTACACAGAACATAAGTCATGGTGGCCAACTTTTATATGATAAAAGTAAAACTGATTGGAAAAACTCATAGAGCAACAAAGTTGCACTATGGTGATATTCAGCCATCTCAAATTGAGAAATGTATCAAATTACGTGACTGGCCATGACATATTGTAACAAACATACATTTTCCAATGAAAAAAGTCAGAATCACTGCAGTTTCTGACATCCAGTCACTGGAAAGGATGCACAAGTGCCATATCTTCAAAGTAGTTGCTATGAAAAGAAATTGAGTGAAAGGCCCATGGCTGTGTCAGGTCTCTTCATTTATAAATGTTACATTTTGGTTCGTGATTCTTTTTAATGAACAGGACAACTGTAAGAGTAAAGATAGAAAAATCTAGATAGAAGAGTAAAGATCAGATAGAATGACCTGTGATGCAGCACCACAGAATTGTTTCACTGGAGTAACTTATAATTCTCATAATATAATGCTTCTATGTTATTTTTCTTTTCACCCACTACAAAAATTGTGACAAGATGTTATGTGAATGACTTGTGTTTTTTTAAAAAAAGATTATTTTACCTGGTGAAAGTGCACTAGGCGCAAATGGGTTGATTGCAAACTTATTAGTGTAATAATGCATGTTCAAGAAACCATGTATTTCTGAATTGGAACTGTGTATGCAAGAGACTAAATTCCAGAAAATGACACTGTTCCACAGACAACAGATCTGGGTGTGGATGTTTGTCAATGTCCATACCTATGTATATATTTTGTCGTATATTGCTCAAACCTGATCACCGCGTTTCAATCCAGCTTCGACAGCTTTGCTACCAGGCTCCACACTGTCCATGAAAATCCCAAATCCTTTTTCACTGCCTCCAAGCAGAATAAATGGCAAAGGGGCTTCACGTGATGGCTTCATTAGAGTTACAAGTCTCCGCTTGGCCTTGGCTGCACAGGCGATGTTTAACAGTCTGAGGTGGCCACCCATTTTCTGTATAATGTGCACAAAAACACCCATTCTTGTAATCATTTTAATTAAAATTGGGTATTTTAGAATGAAATGAGGAAAACTACCTTGAAAATAGAATGCAGCAATATATATGTCAACTCACTTCTCGCTCCAAATTATTTTCAAATTCTTCTAGAAAATTCGTCATTGCAGAATCTCCTTCAAAGTCATTGAAGTGATTGTTTACCCACAACAATACTACCCGTGTAACCTGAAAAATAGTTTTATTTTGCAACATAAAATGCAATGTAGACTATGCATACAAGACAAACTACAGTAAAATTTTCATAAGATTTATCTTTGTCAATCGCATAATCGACCAATTCGTATATTTATCAAGTCCCGTTGAGTCTCCGATCAAAACCACTTAGATTTCTTTGCATTAATCATATTAATCACCTCCTAACTTGTAACAACTCCCCTCTATTCTCCATTAATCCCGCATTTATCAACTGCATTGAATCGTGAGAAACATAGGCTTGATCCGTCGCCGTATGGGCAGAAGAACTTAATTTCTCGCAACTCAATGTGATTCCAATGCTTGCTGGTAAGAGAGCATGCAGTGACGGGTCAAGATGCAGTGTATTGCAGGAAATGTAATCTTGACCCATCACCCCATGTGCACTTACAGGCTGCAGTGACAAACTCCCACGTATATACTGTGAAGTGAATTGACTGTATATTTTGTGGGCGAAATGTGGCAGCCAATTGCGCACAGCAGTGTCCCACAAAGAGTTGTGGATTGAAGTGACCAATTATTATTTTTTCCTTTGCAGGAATTATTACCCCCGTAAAAGCGATCTGCCAATTGACTAACAACCGGGTTCCTACTTATGTAAACAGAGGCGTATGGAGTAAGGATACTCGGCCAGCATTTCAATCTGCCATGAATTTAACCCAGATCTCTCGCTTGCGAGGCGAGTGCTCTAACCACTGACCTACAGGATAAGGCGCTATATCAAATGCAAGGATTATTATTATTGATTAAATCGGATTTATACGATTTATAGTTTGTCTGCAACTCGGACTTCACATAAGCCATATTAAATGTTACGGTCCTGGCTCATATGACTTATGAGTTTTATTGTACAATTGGTCCACACAATAAAGAGCACAATGCCCAGACAAATTTGTCTGGATTACTTTGCTTTGTACAATCCCCAATAATTTACCTTTGCCAAGTTAACCACAGTTTGAGGTATTGTCCCATAAAGCAAACTCATTTCAATTTACAAGAAATGAAAGAACAAATGAAGCTTATTGTAACAGTAAAAAACTGGCTGCATCATGTTTCATTGTACAAACTGGAGGAATAAAAAAAACTTAAAAGTTTCGTCTCATTTCATTTGTGGGAAGAAAATGGTTGTTTCAAAGTCACAACTTCCTCCATTGCTGAAAATCCTTTTTAAAAAATGCATTGTCAGTTCCAACAATGAAAGCCTTTTTCACAGGAAATTGGTAGTTGCATGTAAAAAAAATGTATTCTTCTGTCATTTCAATGATAAATATAAAGGCCAGTTCAAGTGGATCCCGTATGACTCCAAGCAGGCCAAGCAGACTGACACCCAGCATTGGGTTTCACTCTCTGTGCCACACAGTGGGATTCTCTACACAATTGGTTTCTAATCTTAGCATAGAAACAGGAGAAGGCTTTTCAGCACCTCAAGCCTGTTACACCATTCTACGAGATCATGGCTGATCTGTACTTCAACTCCAATTACCTGCCCTTATAATGATAAATAATAATCCTTATATTTGACATAAAGCTTTTCATGTCTTCTACAAAGCGCTTCACAGAATATACTGTAAAGTGAATTGATTGTGTATTTTGTGGGCCCTTGCCCCATATCCCTTGATACCCTGACCTAACAAATATCTATCCACCTCAGTCTTGAAAATGTGAATGGATTCAGCATCCTCAGCCTTTTGGGCGTGATAGCTCCAGATTTCCACTACCCTTTAGGTGAAAACTTGCTTCCTAACTTCACTCCTAAATGGCCCAGCTCTAATTTAGGAGTGAAAGGCAGTCAGCCAGTTACTTACTGAACTGCTCCTTAAGGGGAGGGTAAGAAAGGGCACAAATGATAACTGAAAGTCATTGCAACTTCTTAAATGATTCCTCAAGACTGGTTATAGAATGTTATTAGCACATGCTAAGCTGCATTCACCCATGCTCTTATGCAAACAGTGCACAGTCCAGGGTGACATAAAGATGAATTCGAATAACTAAGAATGGATTATGTTTTCAAAAACAGCTGGCTACGTGTTAGACAAACAGCTTGAAACTTCAGCTCTATTACTATTGAACAATTATAGAAAAATACTAGTTTGCAATGAAGATCGTAAGAGAGTGCAATTCTAATAAAAACTTTGGTTCAACATAATTCTTGAAAGTGAGTGTTAAATAATGGATCAAATTAATTGAAGGATTCTAATATCCTAAATTATCTGTTGTACAGGAGTGATAAAACAACTTGGGTCTATTGTACAACAGGCTTAAAGCTGAAATCCAGCTTCGAACTGAAATTGAAAGAATTGCAGCTTTCTTTCTTGCATTAAGAATAAATGATAATCCATGCATTTGATATAGCTCCTTATCACATCATTGAACGTCTCAAATCTATGACAGGATTTACTATAAAGTATAGTGACTGTGTATTCTGTAGGCGAGCACCACAGTCAATTTGCACACAACAATGTACCTCAAACAGCCATGAAGTGAATGCCCAATTTTATCTGGAAGTTTGGCTAGGATACTGGGAGAAACTCCCTTCTCTTTTCAAATAATGTCATGGGATTTGTAACATCCACCTGAATAGAATGGAACCTTTGTTTAACATCTAATCTGAAGAGTGGCATCTTCAACAATGCAGTTGGAGTGCAGTTACTATGTAGTATATATACTGTAGTATGATCACAATGTAGGTTAACGCAGCATCCAATTTGCCTACAATAATGTTCCATAAACAACTACAAAGTGGAGTGAATGACCAATTTTATCTGAAGAAATATTTGTCGTAACATCAGGAAAAATTCAAATCTCCATTTGAATAGTGCCCTGGGATCTTTAATGTCTACCTGAACAGGCATACATGACCTCAGTTTAAGGACTTATCCAAAGGAAGTCACTTTTGGCAATGCAGTGGAGTAACAGCCTAAACCATGAGCTCAAAGGCACAAAGTGGGGCTTGAACCCATGACCATCTGACTCAGAGGAGAAACTGCTACCAAAAGACATAGGCTACAACCCAAACACTTAAGAACACAAACAACTCTGTCTAGAATTCTTGAAGCTTCAAATGCAACACAAATCCTGGAAAACTGTTTGTGTGCCTTGTATTTGTGTGTGTGTGTGCATGAATCGTGGAAGTAAACATCAGCAGAATGCTAATCATTTAAAACTAATTATTACAATTCAGATTACAATTAAAAAATAAGTTCTGAATCAAAAAGTACATTTATAGCTTTGGCTAACCTTGTCCCTGAGACTAGGATCATTGAACCACTCTAACAGCTTTTTCCCAACTTCCATTGGACTTGATAAGAAGGTTCGGAAGGTTAAAAGAAAATCTTCTATGTATGTGGGGTCCACCACAGAGTGCTCTTCCACCAGGTGCATGGTTAACCGTTCAGGTGTTCCCTAATACAACAGAACATGTAGTTAGTAAAACTAGACAGTGCTACAGGGATAAAAACAATGGACAAGAGATTCATTTATTTTAGGGTACATTTCTCAAGTACTTCAAAATATGCTGATTTACCTTGATAACTATGTGTCCTTTACGAGTTCCAGTGCGATCCAACTCTCTATGCTCCTTTACCATCACTATCTCTCCCTCCTCCTCAACTTTCTGCATATTCTTCTCCACCTGATTTAGGATTCGGCAGTAGTCCTGCTGAGCTATGCACACAAACTACCAAAGAAGACAGAAGATGTCACAGGATTATGGATATGCATCACATTTAGGTTATAACAGATCCAATTTGCCTGATTTATTCAGTTCTGTGAATTGAGGTTATTTTCCTGCAATTCTCACTCCTTGAAACTACCCCATTCATAGCTTCAAAACATTACATTTTAATAATAGCTTGGGAATCTGCTTTAAATTTTTAGCTCCACGACTCAATGGGCTCTAAAAAAAAATGCTTTAACGATGGCCGTACAATAAATAACCGAAACACATACACATTTAGCCTGTTGCTAAATGTATGGAATTGAAGATTCACTCTAAGAGAACAAATGCAATAGTTGAATTGATTTTTTCCCCCTAACGTTGTGTCAAAGAAATCAATAAAATTTATATTTCTTCAGGTTCAAAAATAAAATGTTTCTAAATAGCACACGGAAGATTCAGTCAGCAACCCTATTTTGGAAGGAACTCTCGATGAAACACTAATGGTCGGTAGAGCCCTAACTGATTATTTTGTCTCTTCCTTTGTTTGTGATTTCTCACTCTTCAAACGCTTTTTAGATTCTTTCTTCCATCGTTTTAAAAGGTGTGCTGTGTGACACAAACCCAGCAATCACCCCAATCAGGGTGTATGTTCTCCATTTCCAATAGACTGCATTTGCAAAAAGGCACCCTTTGTTTGCATGGTCTAGAGAGCAATGGAAGGGATTATAAATAGATTTAGGAGACTGGAGGAATTGAGAAAATAATCTGATCAATTTTGTTTTATTCGTGAGGGAGAAAACAAGACAGGAGAGGGAAATCTACTTAACGTGTTTTTTATTTCAGATTTCAAGCATCTGCAGTATTTTGCCTTTTTTTCAGTTTTCTTTGTTTCCACTGTTTTCACTGTTTCCCGCTAATAGCCAGTTTACCATAAAATTAGAAATGTATCATATGAAGGTAATTATCAGGTTTTTAAAAAATTAAACTCAAAAAGAATACCACAATCTTTGAACATGTGTTCGCCATTATATTTGCTCCTAATTTACAACTTCAATTTACACTTAAGTGGTTTTTAATTTAGTACTTGAACACTTTGGGAGAAAAGGGAAAGCTTCCTCATTATTTAGTATGGAGTACAGAAACATTCTTCATGCTTAAGTCACCCTCATTAAAATCAAAATTCATGAGACAAATTTGTCTAAGTGCAATATCTTAACGTTACTTTTATCTGTAACCACTTAGACTTTATTCCAAATAGGAACCTGCAGTTCATTTGTTATTTTACATGACTGATTTCATTCTCCCACCTGCACACACAGATAAAGTCAATTACACATCCAATATCTCTAAAGAGCACATTACTAGGTTTACAAGGTTTTAACGAGCTTATAGTTTATAGCAATTCCTGCAGCATCCTGGCATTCACTCACAAATATACAGTCAATTTACTTTTCAGTACATACTGTGAAGCTCTTTGAGAACAACAACAACAAAATTACATTTATAGAATGCCTTTCACGTCGGGAGGATGTCCCAAAGCGCTGAAGTCAGGTGTCGGTGCCCGAGCATGGGGGAGGGAGTGTGGTGTAGGAGTGAGGGAAGGCAGAGAGGTGGGAGGGAGACCAAAGGCACGGTCAAAGGGAAAGGTCTTGAGACTGACCCTGAAGGAGGCAAGGGAGGAAGCGAGGGGAAGGGACCATGGGATGGAGTTCCAGAGTGTGGGGGCAGAGAGGCTGAAAGCCCGGCCACTGATGGTAGGGCGGGTCGGGCAGGAGACATGGAGCAGACCGGAGCCGGATGAACGGAGGTAGCGGGCTCGTAGGGAGTCAGCAGGTCAGAGAGATAGAGGGGGCGAGGCCATCGATGGCCTTAAAGGTGAGGATGAGGATCTTGAACTCGATCCTCTGGGGGATGGGGAGCCAGTGGAGTCGGGTGAGGGTGGGAATGATGGGGTCACGGAGCCTGGTACGTGAGAGTACACGAGCTGCAGAGTTTTGGATGATCTGCAGCTTGTAAAGGGAAGAGTTGGGAAGGCCGATGAGGAGGGAGTTCCCGTAATCAAGCCATGAGGTGACGAATGCGTGGGTGAGGGTTTCAGCAGTCTGAGGGGTGAGGTAGTGGAGGAGTCTGGCAATATTGCAATCTAGAAGATGTGAAAAGCGCTATATCAAATGCAGGGATTATTATTATCTCCCCGAGTTTGAAAACTGGAACCGTAAGATACAACCACAAGTGCAATAACATATCCCCAACCTTGCAAGTTAGGTCATAGTGGCTTGGGCAATCCTAGTTGGGAAAGTACAATGCTCCACAGTTACTAAAGGTATTTCAAGTATTCTGTAAGAAAAAGGGGCTTAAGACAATACTTCAAACAAATATAAACCATTACCTGACAGTCATCAGCTTTGGTTTTCATCACACCCTTCATGTATTCTTTGTCAAGGGTAGGTGAGACACCAAAGCTGTTTCCCATGCATAGTATTTCCAGCCTTCCATCAGGGTAAGTAACCTCAACTGAACCATTTAAAATCACTGACCAGGAATCCAACTGGAACACAAGACATTAGGGCATTTTAATAAGAATTTTAAGAATCTAAGCAGCAAAAATATATTTTTGTATGTTTAGATATTTTTAAAAATCATGTAGATTAATTAACAAGCTTCATTTCATCTCCTATACAAATCAAGTTCAAAAAGTAAACCATTTCAAATATCAGAATATACAGTTCCCATTCCTTCTTTAGGTTTCAGAGGATTTCGTTCATCTAAGTAGCCAGCTCAACAGCTTCACTTGAAAGGCTTTTAGCTCATTGTATGTTTGATACCATGGCGAGCGCACCTTAACTACACTATGGGATTTAAGGATTTTTACAGGGTCAAATACAATGGATGTTTGACATGGTAACCAGTGCTGTCAGAGATACAAATCAGATGATGGAATTGCTGAAGTGGTACTGTCCAGTGTAATTTGCATCCCTCCACCTTCCAAACACATACTGAGACTAGACAGCCAGCACAATGAAAGTGAGAGAGATGAAAAAATTACTTTTAACAATGTTAAGTGATCGTTAGGGTAGGAAGCGAAGGAACATTTAAAAAAAAATGGCCGGGGTAACCTTGTAGTTCAATCTGTACGAAGAAAACTGATTTTCAATCAGAGTATATTACTGGGAAAGAATGTGAATGATGAAACAAAATACGTTTGCCAAGTTTCCTTCATTCTTAACAATCCATTTGTTACGGTTCAGCCACTATTCAAGCTATATTTAGAGGTAAGCCACAGTACCTTATGCCTTTCACTCTTCACAATGTAGAATTAGCAAAAAATCTGTTCTTTATTCACCAACAAAGAGTACTCAGATATGCATTTTAAACTATCAATATTCGTAAAATAATAATAATCCTTGCATTTGATATAGTGCTTTTCACGTCTTCGAGATGTTTCAAAGCGCTTCACAGAATATATTGTAAAGTGTATATTTGTGGGGCAAAACACGGCAACCAATTGCGCACAGCAGTGTCATGAATCAAGTGACCAAATTATTATTGTTCTTTTTAAAGGAATATTATCCCCGGAAAAGCAATCCGGCAATCCACTAACAACTGGGTTCCTACTTACTGCTAGGTAAACAGAGGCGTGTGGAGTAAGGAAACTTGGCCAACATTTCACCCTGCCGGGAATTGAATCCAGGTCTCTCGCTTGCGAGGTAAGTGCTCTAACCACTGAGCTACAGGACTAAATATCTGGAATGTTAACACTATCAGGTCTTTCAGTTGGATAAGAGAGGTACAGAGGCACCCACTTTTGATTTTAATGTTTTGTACCGTGACAGGTCCATAAAATGAAGGATAATTGGAAACATTGATATTAAATAATCTCTGATTAAAATAGTTTAGTTTGTCGTGTTAATTGCAACATCCGATTTGCAAAATTCAAGGCAAAGTGCAAATCCCCAAGTTGGCAAAGTCTAACAAAAAGCCAACGAGGAAAACATTGGCGGGAAACTGCTGGCTGTTTTGCGGACTTTGTTGAAGTGTGATTCAGTTCGCTGACTATAAAATTATCTTGAATTTCTCAAACTGGAAGTTGCAATTAAGGCAACAAATCTGATTTGCAAATATCGCGATGTTCCGAATCCCACAAATTAGGATTTGTAGACTTGAAGCTGGAAATTATAGATTAGTGAGCTCAGCAAGTATTATGGAGAAAAGCTTGAAAAGCACTAGACAGAAGGCTGTCAATACTCATCTAATAGTGTGCTTATATTGAGTTCTGAAAAATCCTGGGCTGGCTAGTATTGTGGAATTCTTAAAATGAACAATGCCTATAGATAACCAAACTCACTGATCCATACTTCTCAGTTAAACAGGGTCAATACAGAACCTGCCATAGTACTGCATGTATGTATGTATGCGGATGACACCCAACTCTACCTTTCCTCCTCTACCCTCAACTCCACGACCACCGATGTCCTGACAGCTGCCTGTCCGACATCGAGTCCTGGACGAGAGACGACTTTCTTCAGCTCAACGTGCGCAAAACTGAGGCCTTCCTGATTGACTCACGTCAGCGCCTCCGCACCTCAGGCGCTGACAGCATCAGCATCCAAGGCTGCACTCTCTACCTCTCAAAGCCAGTCAGGAACCTCGGGGTTCTGTTCGACCCTGAGCTGTCCTTTCTCCCTCATATCCGCGCCACAACTGGCACCGCCTTCCATCACCTCCGGAACATCGCCAGACTACGGCACTACCTCACCCCTCACGCTGCTGAAACTCTGGTCCACGCCTTTATCACCTCAAGGCTGGACTATGGGAACTCTCTCCTCGCCGGCCTTCCCGCACCTCCCTCCACAAGCTGCAGGTCATTCAGAACTCTGCAGCTCGTGTACTGTCCCGCACCAGGCTTCGGGACCACATCACTCCCACCCTCGCTCACCTCCACTGGCTCCCCATCCCCCAGAGCATCGAATTAAAGATCCTCATCCTCACCTACAAGGCCATTCACGGCCTCACTCCCTCCTACCTCTCCGATCTACTATCCCCCTACCTACCTGCCCGTACCCTCCGTTCCTCTGGCTCCGGTCTGCTCCACATCCCCCGCCCCAACCGCCCTACCATCGGTGGCCGGGCCTTCAGCCTCTCAGCCCAGAGGCTCTGGAACTCTATCCCCCAGTGCTTTCGCCGCCTCCTCCCTTTCCTCCTTCAAGGCCAGTCTCAAGACCTTTCTCTTTGACCGTGCCTTCAGCTCCCCTCTCGACTCTCTACCCCCTCCTCGTTCCTCCCTTCCCTCCCCTCACCCTGACCATTTCCCCCTTACTCGGGTCCTGACCCAACTGTACAGCGCCTTGGGACGTCCTCCCGACGTGAAAGGCGCTCAATAAATGGAATCTTGTTGTTGTTGTACTGCTTCTATCTGCTGAGGACCATTTCAGATTCAGTCTAAGTTTATTCATCTCATAACATACACTGTAAAATTTGAAATTTAGAAAGGAATCATGATCACTGAAATGATTCAGAATTAACAATAATCTTTTTCATTGTTGTTAATTGCATTAAATTAAAGATAACTGTAAACCCCTTTATACCGTTTCCACAATTTACATAACAGACCCAACATCAGTTTTGTAGATACAATGTGACTTTATCTTGAAAGATAGGAAGGAAATATATTTAAAAGGGTAAACCACTCATTCGAAGGTGCACTTAGTTTTCCACAATTCTTATTTTTAAAAGGTTATCTCAATCTTATCAGAAATGGGTTATCAGGTTCAGTGGAGCTGGAACAGTATGCATCTGTATAACATTGCTTTGACAAGTCAAGTGTTCCTGACTGCATGGATTCCCAATCCACCCTCTTTCAAACTAATTCAGTCTAAAAGAGGAAGATGAGCCAAGATTAATGGGACATTAACCATAGATCATTGAATTAAAATTTAAATATTTTACAAGTGACAAACACTTCAGAGAAGATTGTTATATTTTGAAATGCACATAGACAAAGGAAATCTCTGTCTGTATGCATTAGTGCACAACAATGCAACTTTCCAATTGGTGTATCAGGGATCAGAATGCAGCAAATTAGGTTGTAAATACTCACCTCTTCACCATCATTGAGTACTATGGTGCCTGCTCGCTCCACCACTGCAAACACCATCACAGCACAAAGCTCTCTTCGGACTGACATTGTCATGTTAGCAAAAGCTGGGAGCTGATGCATGAATTCCAATAATTGCTCTGCATGGAATAACAAAACATTGAATTAGATTTGTGGAAACAGCAGCTCTCAGCAGCTATTTGCACAGCTATTTTCTTCCAGGTCCCCAGGGCCTATGTCACGTACACTCTCTGCATGTAAGTCAATGTAAAACTCTTGTCCTTTAAAACTCCAAGTGATGCACTATTTTAGGTTCTAATTTATTACAATCCACAATGAATTCCTGGTAAAAGGATGCTTTTCCTCTGCCATCTTGGAAAATACAACAACTGCAAAAACTATACGCTGCAAAAAGTCCATTCTCTGGTGAAGGCATCATTGACTTCTTTTGGTTATGCATTTATTTTACCAAATCTTAATATATTTCTAATAATATAGGAAAGCATGGAAAAAGGAAAAGAGGCTTTAGTCTATCAAGCTGACACCTTCTGCAGACCACAGAAAACCCAACAGATCTCGCAGATGAAAGTACCATACACCTCTTAGGCTGATAAGGGCATAAAGGAAACATTCCAGAATATTCTTTCCTGCCACTCAATCCTAGTCTGCCCCCTCGATAGACAGTACCTCCTTTCTCCCATTCCTCTCAGAAGCAGAAATTAACATTTTTATTGTTGAATTATTTACATCTTTGACTTCCTCTGTATTTCCATTTTTCAAGCATCATAGACACCAAAATCATACTACATGTAAATATTCTGAATATATAACAGCAAAGCAAAAGTAATAATCCTAATAATTTGATATGCAAGGATTATTATTAGGATTATTACTATTGCTTTGCTAAACTATTATATATTCAGACATACAGTATAATGTTGGTGTCTGTATCATTCTGTATTGGGACCACTGCTGTTTTTGATCTATATAAATGTTCTGGACTTGGGTATAGGAAGTACAATGTCCAGTTTGCAGATGATACTTAGCAAGGAAACGTAGTAAACAGTGAGGAGCATTGTAGCAGACTGCAAATGGACATAGACAGATTGGTAAAATAGGCAGACACGTGGTAGATGGAGTTTAATGTGGAGAAATGCAAAGTGATGCATTTTGGGAGGAAGAATGAGGAGCGGCCATATAAGCTGATGGTACAATCTTAAAGGGGGTGAAGGAACAGAGAGACCTGGGGGTTCATATCAGTAAATCTTTGAAGGTTACAGGACAGGTAAATAAAGCTGTTAAAAACGCATATGGGATGCAAGGCTTTATAAAGACTCCGCCACTACCTCACCCCTCAGGCCGCTGAAACTCTTTTTCATGCCTTCATCACCTCCAGGCTCGACTATGCAAATGCTCTGCTTGTCAGCCTTCCCAACTCCTCCCTCCACAGGCTGCAGATAATCCAGAACTCTGCAGCCCGTGTCCTCTCCCGCACCAAACTCCATGACCCCATCTCCCCTATTTTCGCCCGACTCCATTGGCTCCCTGTCCTTCCGAGGATCCAGTTCAAGATCCTGGTCCTCACCTACAAAGCCCTCAATGGCCTCACCCCACCCTACCTCAGTGACCTCCTAACCACTTACCAACCCGCCCGCTCCCTCCGCTCAGCCGGCTCTGGCCTGCTCCATGTTCACCTGATCCACCCACCCCCCATTGGTGCAAAGGAGATTTACCAAGATGATACTAGGAATAACTGACTTCAGTTATCAGGAGAGGCCAGAGAAGCTAGGATTATTCTCCTTGGAGAAGAGAAGGTTAAGAGGAGACTTAATAGAAGTTTTCAAAATTATGAGGGGATTCGATAGGCTGAAGAAAGAGAAATTATTTCCACTAGTGGGTGGGTCGGTAACCTGAGGACACCGATTTAAAATAGTTGTTAAAAGAAACAGAGAGGAGGTGAGGAGAAAACACAGCAAATTGTTCGGATCTGGAATGCATTGCCTAAAAGGGTGGTGGAAGACAATTTGATAATAGCTTTTAAGAGAGAAGTAGATAATTATTTGGGGATGACAAGTTTGCAGGGCTATGGGGAGAGAGCAGGAGAGTGGGATTGAATTGGATAGCTCTTTTGAAAGAGCCAGCGCAGATACGGTGGGCAGAAAGGCCTCCTTCTGTGCTGTATAATTCTACGATTCTACGATATAGCACTTTTCACATCTTCGAGACGTCTCAAAGCGCTTCACAGAATAGTCTGTAAAGTGAATTGACTGCCAGGTAAACAGAGGCATGTGGATTAAGGAAACTTGCCCAGCATTTCTCCCTGTCGGGAATAGAATCCAGGTCTCTCACTTGTGAGACAAGTGCCCTAACCACTGAGCCACAGGACTTACAGTACTATAGTACTTAAAAAGAGACAATAATTAATCTTGGAAACTATCAGGCATCAACACTAAAGAGATCACTGTAAGCAGTAATCTCCATTTTAACCTGACAATCCAACATCTTAATTACAACATCATGGTTTATCATATCTCATGCCACCCATCAACTCATGTTATTTAGATTAAATTGTGAAAATAGCTGAGATACAGCGATGTACTCTCTACTCCATTCAACAAGGATTAATTCTTTATAAGTACCAGGCCCACATATAAAAAGTAACTTCTTACTTCGCAAATAAAGATAGCTGACCATAGTTTAAAATATACTGTTGAACAATTCTGGTCCCTGAGATGAAGAAAAAAGATCGAATATTTCCCTAAAATGGGTCATCTCATACTATCTCTATAGAACGTATGTTCTCAATTAATTTAAAACGTGTTCTCCTCATCTTCATTTGAACATAAGATTTCAAGTGGCCTCCGTCCAATTTCAGGTTCACTCACCAATATCATCGTCTGTTCTATCGATGGGATCTTTCTCCAGGCAGTCTCGGACAATATCCCTACTCATCAATGGATCTGATGCTCTCTCAATATCCTCTTCGTCATCATCATCTTCAGAGTCTACTGCAGTCTCTGGCAAGCCACTTAGGTCCATGTCCCCAGGTTCACTCTCTGTGGCCTTAAGATAGAAAAGATACATTGAGATCAACAATAGCATTGACACAATGGTACGTCTCTGAAAACAAATCTTGGCTCATGCAAATGCTACAAGAACATTTTAAAAGCTTTAGATTATGAACCTCACATTAAAATACCGTAATCAGCTCTATGCTGATTTGTATCTTCCGAGACAAAGGCAGTGACTGTGCTCCATGATATTTCTCTTCTTGCCATTTCTACAGCATATAATTAATAAGATCATGTTCATCCATTAACTTCAATAAGGCTTTAATAGATTGAAACTTGCACTGCTAAAATTGCCTGCGCAGACTCCAGGCAGTCTATGAAACTACAACCAAAACAAGGCAGAGTACTGAATGTAGCCATCTGTACCATACTAAAATAAAGAAGAAACAGTCTTGAAGTCTGTAATATGTTGGTGATCGCCTGGCATTGTAAAAGTTCTCTGGAACTGGTGGAAAGCTGTTCTGTTTAAAATGTAGTGAGCTATGGACAATCTTCATTAAGTTGTTTCACAGTGAATTAAATACCATAAAATTCATAACTTAGGTCTTTGGATCACAACTTCCCGCCTTCAAAAAAGGTTCACAGGAGGACCATATAGATGATTGTAAAGATGCTAAATGGGATAGAGAAGGTAAACCTGGAATAATATTTTCACAACTGCCAACAGAACAAAAGAACACAAATTCACAGTTATTATGCAGGGCAATTTTAGGACAGATGTATTCTTTACATAGAGGGTAATTAACATCTGGAACTGCTCTTTCCTCATCTAAACCTCTCGTATTCTTGTGAGCTACTTAGCAAAAATTAATTCCTCTCTTGCTTCCGCATCAATAAGCAGCCGTTTGGTTCACTCTAAACCATAACACTATTTTACATCGCCAGCATGCTGGAAATCTCCATGCACAATTTATTCCACTAGAAATTAAAAACAGGAAAACTCCAACTTCATTTTTCATGCTCAATAGGCCTTGGACATAACAGAATTGTTTTTCTCCAATTTTAAAAAAAATTGTTATACAACCATGGTAAAATCTTTCTCTCATGTGCACAATTGTTCTAAGTAACATTTTACTGGAACTTGTTTTTGCCTTCCTGGCTTTGTTAGTAGAATTAATGCTAAAGGACACACAACTTTACAAGATCGCGGCATATAACACTGCTGTTTTACCCCAGTAACCAAGTGTACAGGTTCAAACAGGATAAGTCCAAAACACTGACAGTCCAGCACCTTGGGACGTCCTCCCGATGTGAAAGGTGCTATACAAATGTAATTTTGTTGTTGCTGTTGTCGTTGATGTGTTAAGTGTGAAACGTTAAAAAACTGTAATAATAGGCATTCACCAGAGATTAGGTACACAATGCTTTGCGGTCACATAAGACTTAAAGAAATCCTTCCCTCTAGATATTTCACTCCCTTTACTTCCGTATGGTTCCACAGGTGCAGGCCCCAACAGCCATTATTCATTGTGAACATTGGCAATGAATTTTGCCAGGCTTTTTTTTTTGTTGACCACAAGGTGTATGGCAACCAAACCCAATCCTGGTTTCTCAATTATCTTCACCCACCCATCTCTAATGGCCGTTGCTCAATAGCAATAAGGAACAGAAAAATGGTTGATTTTCTCTTTCCTAACTTGAAATGCTATGGCCAATGTAGCTCAACCTGAGAGTAGCTAACTTGCTCACAGTGTCTTGGCAGAGGCCTAGAATTCTACCCAATCTCTTGACTGCAGGTGTGGGGAATCTATAAAACCTAAGTGATACAAGACTCACGAAAATAGAAGCAAAGCATCTGAATAGCATCAATTTTATAACAACAAGTTTGCCAATGAAAAAGGATGAGTAAATTTAATGGTATTTGTCCAGCTAGGACCACAATCACTTGGATTACCAAGAGTTCCAACTGAGACAATCTAACATTCAGTTCGGCAATTCTTCCTCCCTCTTCCCCATCTCATTGTTCTAAAGAATTTAAACATATAAATGCTGTATTTTACAGTAAAACTCATATCAGTCTGAGTTGCAGGTGAACTGTAAAAATTGTACAAAAAATCTGATTAAATCAATAATCTACACTGAGCCTGCGTAATTTACTATAACCGGTAAATGCCCATGTGGTGACAGATCAAGACTACAGTTCCGGCGATTCAATGCAGTCGGCTGGTAAGTGCGCATGCATTGATGGGTCAGGACGTCATCTCCCGTGATTCGAGGCAGCCAGGGTAAGGCAGTAATGGAGGGTGGGGGAGCAGCGTTACAAGTTAGGAGATGATTACTACGAGTAGTGCAAATAACTCTCAACGGTTTTGATAGGAACCTGAATGGGACTCGGGTGAACGTACGATTAGGCGATTATATGATTTATAAAGATAAGATTTATGAGAGTTTTACTGTAATAATAAACCCTATTTTTTATGTCAGAAGAGCATCTAAAAGCACTTCATTGGATTTACTGTGAAGTGTAGTGCCTGTATTTTATGGGCAAACAGCAATATTCCACTAAGTCATGAAGTGAATGACCAAATTTATCTAGGGTAGTGTTGGCCAGGCCGGGAGAAACTATTTTTGAGTAGTGCCATGTGATGTTTAACATAATAATAATAAGAATCCTTGCATGTTAGTGCCTTATCACGTCTTCGAGACATCTCGAAGTGCTTCACAGAATGCATTTTAAAATGTCTTGACTGTATATTTTTTGGGCAAAACAATTATCTAAGGAGGCAACCTGGTTTAAGTCTCATTCTGCCGAGCTTTAAGTAGTGCTGGCAGGTAAACAACCACTTGAATAGCAGAGTGTACCTTGATTTAACGACTCATTCGAAAGAAGGCACCTCCAACAATTACAGCACCTCCACAGCACTGCAACATAGTGTGAGTTAAAGTCCGATGTGGGCTTGAACCCACAACCTTCTCACTCAAAGGCAAGAGTGCTCCCAGCTGAGCCATTTAAACAAAAGAATGACTGGTAATATTTCTTAAATCAACAAGCTTGATTCAACGCAACTATATATGATAACTTTTGGTTCTGAAAAGTTAAAATTGGTATTCGTGACTTGAATCTGAATTTTGATCAACTTGCTTCAATATCTCAAAGCATGAAAACCATCTACCATGAAAATGGAATATTTAAATGATGTACCATTATATTCTATTTTCCCATATCTTTTAGCTAAATTTAAAAAATGGTAAATACAGTACTTTAATCTACTTTGTTCAGGCTGCATACTGGTGAAGTCTGTTGCAATGCCCTTCAATATAATGCCTCCTCCTTGTTCCCCAAGTCCTTCGCTCCACCCTCGGCGGCCGTGCCTTCAGCCACTACACCCCGAGGCTCTGGAACTGCCTTCCTCACTCCCTTCGCTCCCTCTTTTCCTATTTTCAGGTCTCTGCTGAAGACCTTTCTTTTCGACCGTGCCTTTGGTCACCTTCCTCCCCCTCCCCCCCGCTCGGCCCCGGGATCCGTAACTGTGAAGCGCTCTGAGATGCCGTCCGGCGTGGAGGGAGCTATATAAATCCAAGTTGTTGTTGTTGTTGCCTTGCTTATAAGTGAGATAGGTGACCATCGATATTTTGTGACGTCAAAGCAGGAAAATCCTGTTACTGTGGGAATAGAGTGAGTAGGTTACGAAACTTATGCAAGTAAATTAGGTTGGGGACTGAGATTAGTGCAAGTAGGTTAGGTTGAGCACGGTGAGAATAGTGCAAACAGTGCATTGGGGTAGCGGCTGGTTTTCCACATGAATGGAATGACCCGGAAGCTCTGTCTGGCAGAAGCTGTTTTTGCGTGTTCGTTTACAAGTTCAAATGTTCAGCATCCCAACCACCAAGTTAAAATTGGGTCCCTACGTACTGTGATGTCCCTGCTCTCACCAATGACATTTTAGCTCTTCCTAGCGACTTAATTTTTTTCACACATGTAATGACTCACAAATTAAACTACTTTAAGCATTTTGATCTCAAGGATCTAACACAGTCTTTCCAAATACAAATCAATCTGGTTGCATTGACGAGGAAAACAAGACGAGAACGATGCCCACAACTAACCTGCTATTGTTTTCTGGACATTAAATAACCTGTTTAATTCAAACAGCAAAGCAATCTTTAAGGACAGCTAAAATCCACTGTAAAATCCATTACTTGGATAGCTCAAAATAGTTCCACGTCTTTCTGTCATGTCTATGTGTGAAAACAGAAACTGTCAGACAACAGATGGGAAAGGTTTTCTTCCTACTGTGAGGCATTAGAGAGGGGAAAAAAAACATTAAATCTCCGATGGTAATTAGGTCATATTGGCTTCATTTTAACCTGCTCTCAATCTGAACTGCTGCAGTTGTACTGCAGATAAGGAAAACGATACAACGACAACAAGGTTGGATAGGTTTTTAAATATTTTTTGGGGGAAAGGAAATCACTGACATCATTACTGATTTAGTCTGATTTACCTTAGATTTGAAATAGGTCATGCATTGCTTTGAAATATTAGAAAGTGCAGAAAATGCTTCACAGTAATTTCTCTTATTTAGTGACTATTTTTGTAGGCAAAGTTACATCCATTTTATACAAACAAGCATGAGGTGAATGACATTATATTGAAGGATTCTGAGACACTCCTGTTTTTTTTCTGAATAGTGTCATTGGATCTTTAACATCCATCTGCAATACAGAACTGGTCAATAATTTCATCCAAAGGACGGCATCTATGACCATATAATGTTGTCTCAAGGAATGCAATGGTGTCAGCCTGAACGAACAGCTATGTGAGCTAAGCAAGAGTACATTGTGGAAGGCACAAAGGTGTCTATGCCCCTCCCAAGGGCTAAGACAAACCTGGACTATCTTACTGGGAGAGGCTTATCATTCCAATTAGAAAGAAATGTGCTGGAGATCCGATTGCCCTCAAGCCTTCCATTATCCTTTTGGATCCAGCAGCTCATACTGTTTCTTCCCACTGGATCAAAATCCCTAATCGTCCCTCTCCCACATTGGCTGTCTCTGAGCCTCAGCTGACCCCACTCCGAGGTCCAAGGCTGGAGATTTAACAACAGGAGAGCAATCCCTGCGAACCTACCTCACGGACTGGTCAATTGCAATCCTGGTCGCCCTCCCCCCGATTCCACAGTCCAAGTGCATTTCAATATTCAGCTCAATGAGTGAACATTATTGGTAAAAATAATGTAAAATTCTTATGACCCTGTCATTTTGGTATCTTTCATGAGCATGATAGACTTTCCTATTTGATTACTGAACGTGGCAAAATGCAAAATCCTCAAAATTTATTCTATTCTATCCACTTTTAATGAAAGAGTTTTTGCTAACAATCTTGGTAAAAGTTATTTAATACATATTTTGATTATTTAGTTCCAGAATCTTCTTTAAAAAAGATTTAACCATGGCACCTGCTCTCTCCCCTAAACAAATTTATCATTGATGCAAGACCTTGGATACAGCAAATATAGCTATAGCATTAATATTTAAATAAGGCTACTCTCAGATCAATGCGGAAAGGCATCTCTGAATTCAGTTTCATGATTTATTCAAGTCTGAAATACTTTGTAAAGCTGCCACCTGACACACAGCAATTTTGTAGACCTTCCGATTAAATCATGGTAAAGCAAACAATTTGGCCATCAATTGTCTAGGCAAATATACAATCTGAAATTCATAGATCTGCTTCAAAGACTACTTGGCTTCAATCTTGCGTTTTTAATCTGTCTTCAGCAAGGCGTACCTTTCTCAATTTGTAGCAAGTCTTTGTATTGAACATTCCTTCTTCAAAATTAGTGAGGTTTTGAAATGTTCAACGTAATCGGTTTAAGAACAGTTTGTTTCACGGGTTTAAGGCTCAATGATGTCAGGCAGCTTTTGTTGGATATTCATGATTTAATCACAAAAACAGAGCTGATGTTACATGGTTACAGATATACTGTTTTTCTTTCTCTCTACCCTAATGATAAATAGAATAGAATATCTGAAACACTTTTTGATAATAGGAAATATACTTTTTTTCTTTAAAATATATTTTTTGCATAATTTATAAATTACAGTATTGCACAAAGCACCAAGATTACTTACTCAATAATTAATCACATGACCAATGATGTCCCTGCATGCACACAGAAAGCTGGCTGGCTTCCCACACTAAAAAGTGGCTAACTTCTGGGTCATCAGGTGCAGGAAGCTGCTTATAGGTTCACAGAGATCCCATGAATAATAATAATACTTTTATTTGATATAGCGCCTTATCACGTCTTCTGGACGTCTCAAAGCCCTTCACAGAATATACTGTAAAGTGAATTTAGTGTATATTTTGTGGGCAAAACACGGCAGCCAATTGCATACAGCAGTGTCCCACAAACAGTTGCGACAAAATTATTATTTTTGGGAGAAATTTCAAATACCATTCTTCAGATATCATTCAATTTTTTTAAATTTGTGTAAGATACTTAAAAATGACATGTTTCTTACCAATAAGTAAATTTGTAATCAATAATGATCTAAGCAAATTGTATGGAGCTATTTGTTCCTTAAATACTTTCCCAACTAATGCTGCAATATGTTATCCATATGACTAGATATCAGCAATTTTACACACAATAAATGAGAAGGACACAAAAATCGTTTTTCAAAATCGCAAAGCACATTTTTACCAAATTCTAGTAATACATTCAAATTTTCCACATCTTGTAAGTTAAACAAAGAATAATGTTCTGCACAAATTCAAACTTTAAGTACAGAAATATAGCCATTTAGATTATTAATAATAGATTATTAAAAACTTGTGAACTATATACCTTACTGGAAGTAACAATAATATTCACATGACGTAAACCAACCTGATACAGTCTTGTGAAGAAATAAAAACATTGCTTTGCTCCAAAATATAGACCATTTACTATATAACTCTAAGGCATGCACACTGCATATATTGGCAAGAAGGGAAAGATAATGTACTGTGTATTTTAATAGCAGCCAATAGCCCCCACCACTGATCTTTGCCACACAAAGTGCTCCCTAGGTACATGAAGAAAAAGATCAATGAGACTGATATGCAGTGCATTTCTTTCCAGTCTAATTTCTCAAAAAAATGGAACAGATAAAGGAAAGATCATCAAGCGACATGGACTGATAGAGTAGAAAATAATAGGGTGTAATAGAAAGATAAGCAATGCCAGTTTAAGAAAGAGAAACGCAAATAGATGGAGAAAAAAATATGCAAGAGGAAATAATCAGCATTTTCAGAAAACATTTGTTCAAGAGAAATACTACATCGACAATTCTGAGCCTTAGACCCTAAATATTCCCACCAAAATGAAGTTTTGTGCAAGGCTTAAATTGAAAACATGCATTCTATTAGTCTTTTTATTTCACTTTGGGTGAAGATAAGTTGCATTTATATAATGCCTTTCATGTAAAAATAAACATTTCAAAGCACTTTACAAAATATAATTGCTTAGAAATTAAGCAAATTTTATGCAGGTAACAACAACAATTTGCACGTATATAGCGCCCTCCACGCCGGACGGCGTCTCAGAGCGCTTAACAATGGTGGAGCCCAAGGTCGAGCCACGGGGAGGGGCAGTCAAAAAAAACACAGGCGCGGTCAATAAGAAAGGTCTTCAGGGGCGACATGAAGATGGGGAAGGAGGGGGCAAGGCGAAGGGGTTGATGAAGCGAGTTACAAAGTTTCGGGGCGTAGTGGCTGAAGGCACGGCTGCCGATGGTGGAGCGGAGGATTTGGGGGACGTAGAATGGAGGCAGCGGATACTGCTGTGGGGAGAGAGGAGGTTAGAGAGATGGGGGGGTGCCAAGGAATGGAGGGATTTAAACGCTAGAGTGCGGATCTTGAAGTCGATCCGCTCTTTGACAAGGAGCCAGTGAAATTTGGCAAGGACTGGAGTAATCGGAGTATGAAGTTTGGTGCGGGTGAGAATGCAGGCGGCGGAGTTTTGAATGAGTTGAATTTTGTGAATAGCGAGGAGGGCGTTAAGAGTAGTCCAGCCGAGAGGTGACAAAGACATGGACAAGGGTTTCAGCTGCTTTTGGGGTGAGGTATTTTTGGAGATGGGCAATGTGGCGGAGGTGGAAGAAAGTGGTGCTGGTCAGGGATCGGATGTGGGAGAGGAAGGGTAACTGGGGATCGAACCTGATGCCTAAGTTGCGCACGGGTTCAGAGAGTGTTAAGGACAGGTCAAGTAGGTTGAGCAGGTCGGAACCGTGGACAGAAGATGTTGGCGGGAGCCAAAGAGTATGGCTTCTGTCTTGTTGATGTTTAGCTGCAGGAAAATTGTGCTCATCCAGCTCCTGATGTCCGACAGACAAGCTGACAGAACATCAGCGAACTGGGGGTCGCAGCTGGAGGTGGAAAAGTAGAGTTGAGTGTCATCCACATACATGTGGAAGTTAACCCGGTGTCTGCGGATGACATCACCGAGAGGGAGCATATAGATGAGGAAGAGAAGGGGGCCAAGGATGGATCCTTGGGATACCTCACAGGTGACCGGGTGGAAGAGCGAAGAAAAGCCATTTGCAGAAATGTAGAACTGGCGGTTTGTAAGGTAGACTCGAACCAAGTGAGTGCGGACCCACTGAGGTGGGTGATGGAGGACAGGCAGTGGAGGAGGATGGCGTGATTGACTGTGTCGAACGTGGCGGAGTCCAGGAGGACGAGGAGGCAGAGGGAGCTCTGCTCACAGATAGAGAGGATATCGTTTTTGACCTTCATGAGCACTGTCTCTGATTGGAGGGGTTCGAGTCGGGTGTGGAGGGAGAGGTGTGCGCAAAGTTGGGTGGCAACAACGTGTTCCAGAGCTTTGGCCAGGAAGGGCAGTTTTGAGATAGAGCAGTAGTTGCCGAGGTTGAAGGGATTGAGGGTAGGTTTTTTTAAGGGGGGGGGGGTGATGACCGCGAGGAAGGAGAGGGAGGAAGGAGAGATGGGGGCAAATTAATGTAGGATGGGGGCTGGGGTAGGAGCCGAGGGTGGGGTGGGTGAGGGAGACAGAATGGGGGTGGTGGTAGGCAACACAGGGTAGAGGAATGAAGCTGCCAGGTGAATGTTGTCAATTTTAGAGGTAAGGAAGTCCATGATCTCTTCGCACTTGGCGTTAGATGTGATCATTGAGGTTGCTTGAGGGGGTGCACAGGTGGGGGGTGGGGGGTTGTGGGGGTGGAGAATAGGATTTTGGAGTTATTGTTGGCCTCCAGTATGATGTTTGAGTAGTGCACAGTTTTTGCTTGCGACAGGGAGCGGCGGTAGGTGTGAAGATGCTCAAGCCACAGCTAGTGGTGAACCGTGAGGCTGGTTTTCTGCCATCTGCGCTCGAGCAACCAGGTTTGGGATTTTAGGGAGTGGAGATGATGGCTGTACCAGGGGGAGCGGTTGGGTTTGTAGACGTTCCTGGATTTCAGGGGGACGATGGAGTTAAAGGTGGAGGAGTGGCGATCATGGAGCAGCTTGACGGCTGCTTCAGGGTCGTTGCGGATGGAAGGCCAGAGGGATAGGAAGCAGTCCTATCTAGGCAATCGCAACAGCCAAATTGTTCCAGTGACATCCCAAAATCAATTTGGGGGTAAATCAAATTTGAATTGGGGCTGAATTCAGAAAACCAGGTGAAAGATTTCAGGTTCTTTAAAATAGCAAAGGCAGGGTGGTCCCTTCACATCCACCTAAATAAATAACAAGACAGACGGAAGCTTGAAGTAGAACCTAATGAGACAAATGTTCATTAATGAAGTTCTTGTAATGTCCTTTGATAACAGATGTTTTAGAACATCTGAACGATTTGTATTTCAATCCAAATATTGTAGAGGAAGATAATACAGATTTCAAACAACCAACTTGTGACTTTTTTTTAATACACACACACACAAATACTCATTCCATATATTAAAAAAAATTTAAAAATGTATTGCAAAGATCAATCTTTATCTAAATCTGGCCTGTTGCTCTTCACAGAGATTCTTCTTACCATTGTATCCCACCATCTCAATTTGCTCTTATCGGCTACAACATTCAGATGAATTTCCAACCAAAAACAACCTTTAAACCCGTTTTGAACCCAAAACTGATCCAATTCCTCTCTGTAAGAAATCATTAACAAAGTTCTGGCTAGCCCTGCACTGTTGAATGACCTTCTGATGAGATGAAAAACAGATCCCTCTGCCTATTCAGGCAGACATTAAATTCCCAATGGCACTATTCCAAAAGAGAAAGGAATTTCTCCCAGTGTCCTGGACAACAATCCTTTAGATTGACCTGTCATTCACGTCGTGGCTGTTTGTGGGATCTTGAGTGGAGATTGTCCATCATATTTGTCTACAAATATAATCACTGAACTTGACAATTTCTGTAAAGCACTTTCAGATATTTTGATAAAAGGCGCTATAATCAGATTTATTGTTACAAACTGTGTATAATAGAACAACATCCTTTTAAAGGTAAAATGCTCAAAATTACACACTCTTGGTCACATCATCCACAGAAATGAGGTAAACTTCTTGTGAGTAGAGGCAGACTAAGAAACTAATGCTGACCTGGCCAACTGCCAATTGAGACATTAAGCCTCAACTTTCTGCTGCTTATTAACAAAACAAAACCCATAGCTTTCACCAGAGCTTCTCTCCTCCATTTCTCTGATGTCGTCAACCTCGCCAGCTCACAAAGTCAATATGCAATCCTGGCATTTTGTTTAATCCTCAGATCTTTTATAAACCCTATATTAGGTCTCTGACTGACCTCTTTTCTCCACCTTTAGTCCATCACCTGCCTCTATCCTCATCACACCTCCAAACCAAACAAAACTCAATTCACACTTTTGTCACCCCCATAATTGACGTCTCAAATGCTTTCCTAGCTTGTTCATGCCCAAGATTCAGCTCATACAATCTGCCACAACTCACATCATATGCCACACTAGGTTCTGCATATTCAGCGCCCCATTTTCACATTTGCTACCTATCGTTGAATTTAATATCCTAAATCTGCTTTGAAATGCTTGCACCGTCCGACCTTTGCCAACTCCTCAACCCCCACTTTCCAGCCCATTCACTCTGCTTCAAACTCAGCTTTGCTGCACTGCCTTTTTCCCTCAGTTCCACCAGTGTCAGCTGAGCTTTCAGTCACTATTTCCCTACACTCCCTCCACAAATTCTTTAGCTTCAAATTCTCTCTCCTGGCTTTCAAAACCCAGGTACCACTTTGACTATGGTCAAAAATATGGCCCAAATCCTCTACTTTACTATTAGCAAGTGACACAATACAGAGTCCAGTTCTTTCCAGCAAACTGGATCATTAAGACCAACAATGGCAACAGTCCAGAAGGGTCAGCCAGACATGAGCAACAACATACTTCAACCAGCAATAAAAAATTGGGATTGTTTGCAATCCCTTATGGAATGATGCAATCCACTATTCCCGAATAATTTCCCTAATGACCTCCTTAGCCTCACAATGTGCTTGGTCATAAACTACTTTTGTAGTGGTCCTAATTTGCCCAGAACAGGCTTCCAATACTGTTTTAAAGACCAAAGTGTTTTATACAGCTATGATATGATCGGCAGGGATTCTGACAATATCACTAGAATGAAGTTGGAACAATTTATATAGTCAGATGACTGCCAAGAGTGTTTTGCAGCCTGTAATCACCAAGATATCTTATGTACAGCTACCATAACATTATTGTATAAGTTTCTTTTCCTTTATTGACTGATCATCAATGGCCATCAAGTTTTGTCCTAGCTATGGACGGAATCAAAATTTCTGCAGAGGAAAATAAATTTTGTCTGTGTTTGAGTGTGTGTTTGAGTGTGAGTGTATGTCAGAGTGTGTGTGGTTTTGAGTGAGAGTGTCTTTCTATATTTTTGAGTGAGAGTGTTTGTGTGTGTGTGTGTGTGTGTGTCTGTGTATTTGATTGCCTGTATGAGTTAATGCGGCTGTGCGTGTGAGTATCTGTATGAGCGTGTGAGTGTATATGTGTGGAGTCCTGTAGTCTAGTGGTGACAGCACTCGCCTTGCAAGCAAGATGACCTGGACAGGGCGAAACCTTATTCCACACGCCTGTTTACCTAGCAGTAAGTAGGAACCCGTCTGTTAGTCGATTGGTCGATCT
Organism: Callorhinchus milii; assembly: GCF_018977255.1. NCBI lineage: Eukaryota > Metazoa > Chordata > Chondrichthyes > Chimaeriformes > Callorhinchidae > Callorhinchus > Callorhinchus milii. Next base: position 19,947,199 of record NW_024704742.1, on the reverse strand, counting down.
CTTTTCCGGGGGTAATAATCTCTTCAAAACAAAAATACATTTTGAAATAATAATAATAATTTAGTTACTCAATCCACGACTGTTTGTGGGACACTGCTGTGTGCAATTGGTTGCCGGGTTTCACCCACCAAATATACAGTCAATTCACTTCACAGTATATTCTATATTGTCAAAATCCATCAGTTCCATTTGATTTGATGGATAGAATTGTGTACTCTATATATTGACAAATGTATATAGCATTAAATCATTCATGCTGAATCCAAAATATCAGAAAACGGAGTCATAAGCTTTTAAGATACTGAAGACAGTTTTGAAATGTAAATTTTCTGACAGTTACTTAGCAAATACTTAGAATTTTAATACTAAGAATGCTTTGAATCGATCTTCAAAGACTCCACCCGCAAATGGAAGCTTTTAATGTCTGTTTAACCTGAATATTTCAGTTATTTTATTGAAACTATGGCATAGTTAAATATTTCCTAAAAGTGGATAGCTAACATCTCAAAACACAGTGATATATGCACACATTAGAAATAATAATTATTATTATTATAATGTTCACACTATAAGTATGATCATAGCAACTGCAGGAGGACATCGACAGACCACTCGATTGGGCAGAGGGATGCCAGATAAAATACAGAAAGCGTGAGCTTGAACATTTTGGGAGGAAGAAAGAGAGCAACTATGTGCTAAATGGAAAAGGATCAGAAGATCAGAGACCTGAGGAGTAAAAGTACATAAACCTTTAAAGGTGGGAAGGGAGGTGAACAAATTATGAAGAATGCTATATGAAGAATTTATAAAACCTATTTGGTTTTAAATTCTGTGGCCTATTTAGGTTTTATAAATAGGCCACAGAATTTAAACCAAACAGGCAATGCTCAACCTGTAATAAATCATCAGTACAAGTATTGTGTCCAATATTAGTCACCCCATTTAAGGACATTAGAGCCATAAAGAGGGTGCAGAGGAGATTTACTAAAAGGACATCAGGGATGAGTTGTTTGACCTTTGAGCAGAGAATAGTGAAACTGGGCTATTGGAACAGAGAAGGTTGAGGGGAGACTAGATTATGAGGGGTTGTGATAGAATGGGTATGGAGAAATTATTTCCACTGGTTGATGATTCAGTGATGAGAAGCCATCAATTAAGACAGGAAGAAAAGGGAGGAATAGGAAAAAAAATGTATACACAGGATGTGGCATGGCTTTCTCGGTGCAGTGGTCGAGGCACAATCCATATTAGCATTCAAGAAGCAACTAGATAAATAGCTAAAGAAACTAGATAAAGAGATAAATAGCATCTTGGGACGTCCTCTCGACGTGAAAAGCGCTTTACAAATGTAATTTTCTTGTTGTTGTAAAGAGGAATTCACTGCAGGAGAATGGGGAAAAAGTGAGCAGGATTGGATGGACTGTGCTTTCAAAAAACCTACACATGCGCTGAATGGTTTTCTTCCGTGCTTTACATTTCTATGACTCCATACATATTGCATGTATGTGAGGTGTTGGTACAAACTAAAGATATAAATTGATAATTGTTGTTCTGGTTAAAGCATACCAATCTAGGCTGCTGCGCAACTTGATGCCGAGAAAGCATGTTTGCTCAATCTAATCCGAGTGCTTGCTGTTCTTCCAGCAAACTATTTTTGTAGTTTCCTGGAAGAATACTACGTGGAAACTACATGTAGATGTCATGCTTCAGTCATGTCTTTTAACTGTATCTAACCTACAATGAACCTGACCTTGGAAGCCTGACCTTGGGCAGTGAGTATCAAGAGTTAAAATATTCCTACATTTCTAGCACATGCATTGTAATAATGTCTGAAACATGGGTTTATTATCCCTACTGTTTCCCACCCACACTGTTTCCATGCCCTTTTGGGGCAGTGGCAAGCAGTGGCTAGATGTTTCCTTACAATGACTCCGCTCAAAGTATACTTGAATGACACCGACAGAGATCAAGGAATAGGCAGCCTGCCAAGCTTCTCAGCCTGCAATGACCTAAAAGCAACGGTTGGTTTCTATAATTGTATGGTCAAAGATGAAAATCAAGTGCCAACACAAATCCCTTGGTTTTATAATCTAGATAAACAGAGAAAAAAGGAAGGTCTTTGTTACAACCTACAAACTTTTAAAGCCCAAACTTGGAAGCACCTAACCATTTTCTTTTCTTCAACCTTGATAGTTGCACAATGCGTTTTCGCCCTTCACCTGTTTTTCAAACATAATTGTTCTTTTTGTTAAAGTTTTGCATGTGAACTCTCTGTAATGCTCCTTAATTCAGACCAGCAGAATGTTCTGGGGTTTACAAGTCAACTGACCAACAGAATAGAACAATATTATGCAGGTTTCATTAACAACCCTAATACAAGACATACTGGGCTTGTTGCGCAATGGTCCCCAGTGTGTCTTGTGCTAGGGTTGTTAAAAACTGTTCTCAGACAGTCTGGTTAAGTTTTAAAATCTAAAACTCCACTGCCCGGATACTCAACCGCACAAAACTCCATACCCCCATCACACTAGTCCTTGCTAGACTCCAATGGTTCCCAATTACTGAACGGATTGACTTCAAGCTCCTCTCACTCATTTTCAAATCCCTTCATATCCTCGCACCTCGCTACCTATCCAATCTGGTTAACCCCCACTCCACCACGCACTGCCTCCACTCGGCTGGCTCCAGTCTCCTGTTTGTCACTCGTCCCTTCAACTGCACCATCGTTGGCTGTGCCTTCAGCCACTACGCCCTGAAACTCTCTCCCTCAATTCCCCCGCCTTGCCTCCCCACTTTCATATTCCACCTAAAGACCCTCCTTTTTATCGTGCTTGCAGTCACCTCCCCACTCCCTCTCCCCCTGGCTCAGTGTCAAGCGTTCTGGGACGCTACCCTGCGTGAATGGTGCTATATAAATGCAAGTTGTTGGTGTTTTTAAAGCCTGTACAAACACATAGATTGTAATAGCAGCAATTTCATACAAGCCCAAAAGTAAAACTAACTGAAGGGAACTGAACTACCCCGATGAATTAAGAGTTCAACATCCTTTTAGACATATGTATTTGCATTAAAAAATAAAGCCCCCTTACCTGGTAAAGATCAGATAAGCTGCTGCTACCAGAATCACTGGTGATACTACATCCTGAGTGACTAGAGGAAACGTTGGCCACCTGAGGGTGGAGGGTATCTGCGAGATGCAATTTTGTAAAGTCTGCAGGAAGCTGTAGAGGAAAGGATTCATGGGTGGGGTGGAGGGGGGAGGGGGTGGGAGTGGGAGAAGGAAAGACAAATTCTTGAAATAAATATGCATGTCTCAGAAAACACTTTCTAATATACCAATTACAGTAATATGACCTGCAACAAAATTTCTACATGCAAATTTTAACCTTAAGAATTTTAATCAGCCAAACATTCAAGCAAAACATTCAATATAAATTCAACTATTTTCAATACAAGACATTATTTTTTTATGATTTAGTTTTTTTAAAAACTAAATTGTAGTTAGAACTGGAGATGATTCAGAAAAAATTAAACATAGATCAAACACTTGGTTATATTATAGTAAAGATTAACTGTCAAAATGACACTTGAAATAATGACAAACAGACGAGTATTGAACTGTTAGCAACCTTCAACCCAACACAGAAAAACATGAAACATAGACTCTGATAAAGAACAAACTGTGTCTACAGTATGGATGAAAAGATGGGGAGTGGGAATTGCAGCTTCTTCAAAAATGTTGCTTTTCAGAGTTAACCCACATTTTAAAACAACTTTCAATTAACGTTTACAAATGTGTTATAACAAACTGAGAACTACCAGTTAAGAAAAAACTCAAGACGGTGTGTTCACATATTGACCTTTTTAAAATAGAAATGCATCAGTTGCAATATAATTGTGACCAACAGTTCAAAGCTTTCAGTTATTATAAAGCTTTACCACATCAAAACGCTGAGAAACCTTAACCTAACAAAGAGTGCAGTGCGATGGGTACGATAAAAAAAGTTTCTAGGATGTATCTTGGCTAAATCTATAGTGTTCAAAAGAACTATGAACATGGGCGAGGGAGGGGACGGGAATTATGCGAACAGCAAAGATAGACGCACAATATTCTGCAGTACAGTGCTTTTAAACCAAATGAATAATGCAATTCATGACAATGTAACACCATGGATAAAATGTAACCTTCAGTGAGTGCTCTGTCAGCAGCATGGCAGCATTATATCAAGTATGCTCCCTTATCCCTCCTCTATGTAGCTGTAGTCAAAGATTAGACCTGATATTGTAGGTTGAAGAACTCAGTCATGCGAATCTATATTGTTGGCAAGGTAGCGGTTGCTATAGTAACTTCAGCTTGACTTTATTTGAGGATACAGCATATATCCAAAATCTGACCTTCAAAATATTGAGTTAATTCCAAGTTTTCTCAACAATCTACACTTTTCTCCTGATGTCAGTGACTCGTACTAGGATTCGAGAATACCATTCCATGGGTGTCTGCGGATAACTGGCACCAAAGATGTGTCAACATTTACACTGAAAGTTGGCAGGCTACTTGGAGGTGTTGGAGCTGAGCCCAATCCTGTCCTCAAGCACACTTTTCGACAGGTGTCAACAGATAACAATCTGGTGAAGGGACTGGTTGATTTTTCCTTTGTCTGGCCCAGGAATAACAGGGGCTCAAATTATTCCAGCTGACATCAGTTAACTCAGCGCAGACCTGGAATCAAGCATGAAACCCTTTCGGTCCACACTACACAACGCATGCAACTCACCAATCCATAGCGAGCACCATCAATTAAGTATCCATTACCATGATAGCACAAATAAGATCTGCTTTATGCAACTATTTTCAGGTGAGTAAATGACCAAATATTCTGATTGCTCTGCTTCATCCACAATCAAGTACAGTATTCCTTTTCCACTCCGGAATCTCCCACCTGCTATTGCAGTGATTCTCATTTCACCTCTGATCCATGGTTACCAATACTTCTTATTTTCTCAAAATATAAAGCCTGTGGCAGATGTGTCCCAGGGNAAAAAAAAGCATAAGTTCGCTGCTAAACTGCCCTTCTGAGAGTATGTAATATGAAACAGTATAAACTCGGCAACACAATAATATGTCAGAATTACTTTGGATTCCAAATAAATGTCTATCGTAGTACTTTTAATGCAATTGTCTTGAAAAAGAAGATAATCACGTGCCATCACATTTCAACATTTTGAGATCTTCAAAAGTGAATTAAAGCACAATCCATGGAACAATAAACTATATTAAAAAAAAGCATTTGATATTTGCCTTTAAAGCTCAGTGCTTGTTCTCCACCTGCTTCAAACATTGGCAGTCAGCCATTGAACTCTCAAGCTGACAAAAAAAACCTCTGTAATGTTATGCAAGTAAAAATATTCTACAAAAAGGGGTATAATGCAATGCAAAAATACTTCCTTTTGTGATTGCCAAAGATAGCATCAATTAAGATAAGTCTGTGATTCCATTTTCTCACTATGGCTTCATCAAATATTCAGCACTTTTCTAAAGCCTGCTCAGAGAAATTCCTACCATTGTAAAGCAGCTTATGAAAAGGTTATGCCTTTGAATCTATGCACAGCTGGGGAACAACATACATCAGAGGATTAGCACACTGCAAATGAATATGCAACTTGCACTAGGAAGCACAACAAAACCTGCCAAATTGAAGAAAACCTATTAATAAATCTTGTGACTTGAAATAAACACTGTCTCAAAAGCTTTTTTTTTATAATTTGTGTACGTATTTGCAGAGGAATAAACCCATTGCAACATACATTGACATTACATTATACACTCGTATCATGCAAGCAAAATGCTTAAGAAAGCTGCCATTGCCACTGCATCATTCCCCAAACAGCTGTCTAAATGTGCCTGACCTAGACAACTAGACTTTTCAATTTTGCCTTACACCGTCCATACTTCTGCAATAACCTATGTGAGTAGGGTTACTCAATTGGTTCCAATTGTGCTGAGTTTGAGGCCAGATCTCTGTGGAGGATTCTCATTCATTGAGTTCAATGCTGTACAGAAATGGAGGCTGTCACAGTTCATTCCACTTGGATCCCTCAACAGTCATTACATAGAGAAGAATTTCATTCCATCTGCCTGGGCTGGATTCAAATCCAAATCACAGGGAGAGATGTTCCAACTTACTCAAGTGCCAGATTTGATGCTGATTAGAGAATAACTGCACCAAATGCATAATCACCCAAATAAGGATACTAAGCCAATATGTGATCTCTGCAGAACCAATCAATCAACATAAACTGAATTCTATATAAAGTATCTCCAATCTTTCTGACAATGAACACAATGCAGCTGAATCCTGGTAAGCAGTAACTAAAGTCCCAAGAACTTTCAAGCCTTCAGTAGGATTAGGCTCAGATCATGAATTCTGTCCCCAAGCTAATAACATACTTTCAAAATTCTTGATAAGTTTCCAATTATGCGAATCTTACAACTTCAAAATATTGAAAACATTCCTTACATCAAGCATTGTTATGTCAGTTTGATAGCTCTCTCTGAGGCAGAAGGTTGTAGGTTCAAGCCCCAATTCAGGACTTGGAACTCAGCTTCCAGACTGACATTCCAATGCAGTCCTTGGGAGCACTGAAATGTTGGGAGATGCTCTCCTTCAGATGAGATATTAAACTGAGGTCCTTTCTGCATATTGAGATGAATGTTAAACTACTGTGTATCGAGTATGGTACTACTCGGTGTCTAAGTCAACAATCCCAAATAAAATTGGTCACTTACTCCATGGCTGTTTGTGGGTTGTTGTTCTGCGCAAATGGGCTGCCATGTTGGCTCACAAAATACATTGCCACACAATTTCTCAATAAATTCTGTGAAGCGCTTTGAGACGTCCTCTTAATATGAAAGACGCTATACCAAATGCAAGGATTGTTATTAGGATTATTATCCACTCGCCAGTTAATGCTAAATTGTTAATAAATAACGTAAATGGGAAATAATGCAATGCTAAAATAAAATTCTAAACACTAAACATCACATCTGATACCAGAAACTGGAAAAAAATTATGTTCCTTTGAATGACTCAAAGAACTTAAAAAATTTACAAATATTGTGATTACTGAAGTGCACTTCGTTATCCATACAATCTTCACTTTTCCAGCGGAAACTGACAGGTTATTCTTGAACCAGAGGTCTCTACAGCAAGGTATCAACACAATTTGTTCTCTTCCTAACCCTACTCCAATTGCAATCCAAATTTGTTCAGTACCAGTGAGTCTTGTTTTTAAAAAGGTACAAAACAAACCTGACACTTTTTGTAAAGTCTCCCAAAATACTTTCAGATCCAGTCCAGTAGAATCACTGACATAGTTGGAACATACAAATTGATAATGATTGAATTTAAAGTAACTTGCTCAAAAGATCTGAAGGTCTGTAAGAGAAATAGAACCTGCTTGAGGCTGCAACAGCAAATACTGTACTGTACATATGTCCAAGCCAATAATGTGGAAGCATTTAATAGGTAAGCAGATGTTTGGCAACTGCTATCAACACCAGCTCATTCCAAGCATATAGTCAGAGAGCTGTGAAGGCCAATAAGAGAAACTACAAAAGATCATAAATTATGATACTGGACAACATCAATGTTTAAGAATTAAAACAGCGAGGCCAGACAACTACAAGGACAGACTGCTAAGCTGCCCACCAGAACCGCTTAGTGATTATCAACTGGTAAACACATGCATCCCAAGAATCAATGCACAAATGTCATATTCTGTTCAATAGCAAATCCAAAAATACATGTAGAGGTCCGTGACTTTACAAGAGCAAATCGTCAGATTGCTGAAAGAGTTCTAAGAAATGAAAATAACATTTTTGTAAAAGATCATTCTGAGGAATGTGTAAAAAAAAATAGGATTTATTCTTTGCCATCTGTAAAGCATGTGAAAATACAGCAACATTATGTACCATATGTAAAGGAATGGCAGGTGCCCTTCATTAGGTAATTAATAACCAATGAAAAAGATTTATTAATTTTGTCATTTAGAATAAATCCCTTTCACTCACGAGTTGTTAATTCAGTTATTGAAAGCAATTCTCTCGATATACAAGGTTTCTACAGGACCCAAACTGGATCTCAGTTCATCTGTAAATATAGTTACTACACTGTACAGTAGATCCTGAAGTGTTCTGAGCTATTTCAAAGGCATGATAAGGTGCGATATCAAATACAAGGATTATCAAAATATAGTACAAGGAAAAGAAAAACAAAAAACCTAGAAGTTTAATTAAGGTGTTTATGAATCCAATTGCTAAAGACATATTTTAAAAGAATAAAAAAGGGTGGGGTTTGGGTGATGGACCAATGCAAGAGATTCAAATTTAACGTGCATCTAATCTGCCACCATTATAACATTCTTTGATATAGCACAAGTCCATTTATAGTGTAAGTGTACCGTACACCAGAGGCGCAGTACACTTCAACTTTCGACACTGACTTGCTGGCTTCCTGCGCATACACTTTGTGGGTGCAAAAAGCCTCTTGATGTCAAGAGATGTATTCCAGCAACTGCTGGAAATGCTTGCAAGAGCAGCAGCTAGCCACCTGCATTCAAACTCAGCATCCAGGAACCCGAAAACCCCAAACTGATGACTGGCAGCCATTTTTAAACACGTCCTTTTATGGGTTTAAACCACCCCATTAAGCTAAGCTAAGACATATTGGGATAATAAATAGTGAACATATGTTCACAGCAAGAAGGCGCGCATCAGCAAAGGTGAAAAGGAAAGGTATTTAATCATAGACATTCATTGAAAAAGTCCAGTCAGCGTGAAGCTATTTTCAACAAAACTAATCAAAGACTAGGCTGAATTGAGAGCATTTGATAGAAGTGTCAAGATGCTATTCTAATCGTGCTTCAATCACTGGTGGGGTTAGATCTGAAAATGATGAGCAATTTGGGGGCATCCAATTTTCTAAAGGACATTAAAGCATTGAAGAGAGTTCAGAAAAGAAGGATAAGGATATTGCAGGACCTAAAGTCGAACATGTGTGGAGACATGAGGCAGAGCAAAAGATAGAGATGTCAATTAACTCTGAAAAATGCTGAGAAACATGAGGATCATTAAAGTTGCTCACCAATTTTCAGTGAAAAATATATTTTTTGTGAAATTCAATTGATGAAAAAAAATATTTCTCCCAGGCTCGCGAACATTTTAGGTAGCAGACGTTTTGATTAGAACTTCAAACACTCAATGACTTTGCGCCATTGTGATCAAAACTGAACAAAGCATTATACAAGTTACAAAACAATTTATGTTGCACCTTTTATCTCAGAAAGAAATCTCAAAGGGCTTAAATTTGATGATATCAATTATCTGTTTAACTGGAATGTTTGCTGGTTGCTTATCCTCAATGGGAACTGACCTAATTTATTGTATCAATGAGTTCAACAATAACAAATTGCAGTTATATAGCACCTTTCATGTTGGGAGGACGTCCCAAGGCGATGGAGAGTCGAGGGTTTGCACTCGTTCATCAATATAGCAACTTTTTGGTTTGTATTATGCGTACCTTATGTTTTTTGATGTTCCAAATCCAATCTCAATTTTCACCAAATTTACAAAGGATTTTTTTGTGTTGAGTTATGCCCTCCCTCCTCCACCCCCAATTTGCTCCTGTCTTTTAGCTCCTGTTTTTTGGAGGTGGCTCTATTTTAAACAATAGAGCCACCTCCAACCCCCAAAAATACACAGGCTTTAATATGTGGGTTAAAAAATTACTTTAATTGCCCAGAGTATTCATGAAATATGAATTTGCTGGCACTAACCAACGCTATTCATTATTATCTGTTGTTATTAGCTGGTAATGTCATCTCCTTGAGCAGGTCAATGAACAAACTTAAGCAATAACCACAATAAAATTACAATTTGACAATTATGCTATTAATAATCACTATACTCTACAGTAAATTCTGTGAAGCACTTTGAGATGTGTCAACAGCATAAGGTGCTACATATAATGCATGGATAACTATTAATATTAAGGAAACTCATTATGTAGATACTTTATTNAAAAAAAGTTTGCCATCAGCTTCATAGCATGTGTTTCATGGTTAATCTATTGAAAGTGACACCAAAATTGGCACTACATCAAAAAGAACAGATTAAAATTTTTCATTTTGATCAAATGGTACAGTGTAAACAGAGGTCATATTACACATGTCGATAATTCGGTCTTTTTGTGTCCTATGATGCTCAGCTTAATGGCATTTTCAGTGTTTTATTTCAATGACATTGAAAAACGTGACAAGAAACTCAAAAATATGTTCAGCCATTAAAGCATAAAACAAACCAAATATACATTATATATTTTATATATTATATACACACATATATATATGAATAAAGTACAACTANTTTTTATCATCAAGGGTGACTAAATATAGCCTTCATGGTAAGGCTTCTTCATACATTGAACATACGCACCATGCGGTGCTCTCATTTCTAGTGCACAAAGGTACACATGCATTGTGGAAGTAGACATCTCAGTATGCTGTTGCTGCTGTGGAGAAAATATATTCCCTAAACTGCAATCATGCAGGCAGAGCAACATCAGGGAATTAATCAAACTCCTGCATACATATTATTATTGTATTATCATCATATAAATGCACATAGAAATATTAAAAACATACTAACCAATATTTTGCACCTATACAACTCACTTCAATACAATAATGAAACAAGGTAATAGAGAAGCTGTGAAGCTTTTAGAAGTGACTAATTTAAAACATTGCAAATCCACAGCCAGACCAAGTATGGCATTTTTAGTACGGTTTCCCAGAACTCCAATAAACTACCATGTTTTATAAGCTGTGTCTTAGCTCTACGAAATCCACTCATTTCACCATTTCGATCAGTGCTGCTCCTGCTAAAGTAACCTTCACTTGCTGATAAGAGCAGTTGTTTGTGATGGCTACTGCAACCCGCAAAAATATTGATTATCCGTGACGGAAAATTAAACTCAAGCTCTGTTCTCAAACGCTGCCCTTTTCTCTTCCTGTATATTTAGCCGGAAGCAGATTTCAAACAAATAAAATTCAAATTCCAGTGATGGATCTCGGTTGATTTTTCCATACAGCTCTTGCTTCCAACACGAGAGCTGAGGGAGCAGCACAGAGGCAGGGCTTATTATATACAGCACAGACTGGGAAAGTCACCTGATCAACTGTGATGGCTGAATTTATCTTAAACGGGCACTGTCCGTCCGCATGATTGTGTCTCACTGATAATGACTAACCGCTTGATATTTTGAATATAATAAAGAACCAGTTTCGCAATCAATGTATTTCACTGGAAAGCGCAGTTCTACAAATTATTAAGATCACGGTTCTCTACAAAATTCACACACCAGAAACATTCAGACTGCATCAAACACAACACTAACATTTGTTTTTAACTCCTATGTATTTTTTACATTAATTACCATTTTGTAACAATTCATTTAACAAAGCTTGAATCAGCCCCGCCACCCTCCATTCATTAGGTTAGATCAGGTAGATTTTGAAGTCTCATCCACGAGACGTATAGCAATTAGTCAGCCAAAAAAATACTGTTATTTAAAAAAAATTCGTCAGGTAATTAGTGTAGCAAATCTCTCAGCAATGTCCCCAACCTGAGATCACGTACCCATTCTGCTCCTTATTTCGCAAAAGGTCGGGGGGCACAGTGATCCCCTTTCCTCCCCACAGAGGAGCCAGAGCAGTGGACAAGGATTATACAAACCAATTAAAAACTAGGTTTGCTACTTAAATTGCATGCAAATTTTCAAGTGGATATTTCATACTTAAGCAATATTCCAACTCGCTCCCTCCCTCACCTTGATCAAGGTCCATTTTAAGATCTAATTCTTTGGCCACACTTTGCCATTTTTCACCTTCCCACCCCCTTGCTCCAACCCTCAGCTCAGAGTCCCAGCCAGTACTGTTAAAAGCTCTGGGGCGTCCTCACAATGTGAAAGTCGCAATATAGATGTAAATTTCTTCCTCGGGGAGCGGAGGTAAGTGGGATCTCCTTGGAGCTGAACTGGCTCCAACTTAACATGCTTGGCAACGGAATGTCAGAATCTAGCCCACCCTATGTGGTAGTCTTGATAGTCCAGTTCCAGACACTTCCACAATATACATGGGCACCTCTGATGACAGCACAACCTGGCAAGCTCAATGGGCAGACTCTTCACCCTCAGCGCTTGTTAACCCTGCAAGTCAAAATCCTAACTTGTCGGGTGGTCCTAGTTGGAAAGCCAATGGGAAAGCTTGCTTGGCCATGCTGTCATCTCATCCTTGCAAAGGTTTTAAAACGATTCCAGTGTCTTTGCCTCAAACACAATTCTGGTAATTTGCTCCCAGTTATGTAAAGAAATTTTGATCTATATTAAAAATCTTCCAAAATCCTGATCCTATGCCGATTTTTCCTGCTCCTTGGTATATTTTAAAATATTGTTCTAGGTTTACTTTCTGAATTGCATTTGGCACAAAACAGACCTCTAAAATGTCCTTTTCTATCCTTGTTCACTCAAGGTCTTAACGCTGTTGATAAGGGCTCATATAATGAATGGTTAGCCTAGTTTGCCCCACTCTATTGCCAAGAAATACAGGAGATCATCTGGGAATATTTTGGACAATTTTGTGTGAGATGCTTGGAAGCTTAATACAATTACCTTCACAATTCCATCAAAATACAGTCAAAATGCAAGGATTATTATTATTATTGTTAACTAATGTGGTGGCTTGGGACCTTTCGTTATAATTGGCACTTTATAAAATATGGCTGCTAGTCAGGTCACTGCTAATGTTACTTCCTGTGCACTGTGCAGGATGCAGGCAATCATTATCATGCGTTTCCAGTGGCGATTAGGAACCCAAGGATTCTTATATTCAGCACTGGCAATATATTTTGGGCATTTTTATTCAAATCCATAGTTTGTAAACAAAAAAACTAATCAAATACTATTAATGTGTTAAGTAAAGCATTTGTTATGTAGATTTGTGACAGAATTTGGCTAGTTGATGGAAACCAACGTCAGGTTAAGAAGTCCTTCTTCTACTGACAATAACATAATGACAACAACAATGTCTGAATCCATAAGCTCCTGAAGATTCGTTAAATTGTATCTACATTAGTACATTATCCCAATTAAAATGTAATATTTTCTACCCAACACATTCTAATGGTGCTATACAAATGTAATTTTGTTGTTGTTGATGTTGTCTTACAAAGGCCACGCATTGAACTAATACAAACACCGTAGTGGTTGATGTGGAACATTGAGAATTTAGAACCTGCAGTGCTTGAGGTTAAAGCTCTGTAATAGTTATTTTAGTTATTTTACTGTAACCTTGCAGTGGAGAGTTTGGAGTGTATTTTGGTCAGAGATTGGAATCTTGTTGTCAGTGAAATGGAGAAATTTTTAAACTGTCTGCCTGGTTGCAAATAGCTGTAATAGTGTGAATACTAGAGATTTAAAGTCAATTACACATTCATTTGGGCCATTGATGTAATCTTCACATAAGCAAAATTCATCAATTCTAGCACTTCCAATTCTTACAATTTTTATTGTAGTCACTCCAAGGTGTGCACATCTTTTCATGCATTGCAAATTAGGTGCTCAATGAAAAGGCGCAATATTTTTTTTCCTGCATGAGAGGAAGTTTAATTAGATTATGTAAATTATAGAAATTATTAATGATTTCACAGCAAATTACCACTTTATTTTGCTTTAAATCGATCCCCTTCACCAAATCACATTTTATTACCGTTTATTACTCATTAAATTTATTAGATCATTTATAGTCTGCTTATATCAGAATGTTTCCTTGCAATATAAACATCCGCATTTCGGCTAAGATGGATCTTCAGTCCAGCTTTGAAAGCAATGGCACCCAGGGCAGCAGTGTAAACGATCGGCCCTGCTATTTACAAAAGCGCAAGCTGCATGTTTTGTGGCTGATGGTGGGCTGGGTTGTCAGCCCTTCCCTGCGAGCCATCAATGAGATTTGACTGCTGCCTGGATGACAATCCTTGGAGTCATCCAAAACTGAGTTTGTGCATGGACAATTTTTCCATTGGTACTTTGGATAACGCCTCTTTCTCTACAGTACATGGGCAGAATCTTTATACCAGTAGCATCAGATGAATTCAAACCCAATTCTCTGCTAGTTCTCAAATTATCAGAAATAAAGTTTAATAGAAATACCATTGAATTCTCCATGTAACCAACAGTAAGTTCAGTACTCAATATGAAGCTTCTGTAAACATAAAATGTCACAAATAATCATCTTTCTGGGTACTTTAATCTCAATTGATATGAGATGAGAAGACTGATGGACTGCATTTGGGCCTTCAATCATACAGTCAATCATGGCGTGCCGATGCAGTATACATATGCGTGCTTTTAAGCATTCATTTCTGCAGTTAAGATGTATGCGTCACTTCAATTCACAGTGACATGGTACCATCAAAAAACAAAATAACATCTAAATAGTCTTAGCCTAAACTGAAAGGGGCAAGGGGATCAGTGAGAATGTTGGGAATGTAAAATATGTCCAACTGAGCACAGCATTCCAATGATATAACTCACAGGTGATCATTTCATGTTAATTAACTCAACCATCTGTAAGAGATAGGTTATGTTCAAAAACAGTTCAGCAAATTCATTGAAATTTATTCCTGCGGGTTATCAAGAGACATTAAAATTTCAGAAATTGTTCAGTGTACATTAGTTCATTTACTGATTAAGTTATATGGATTCAGATTTAATCAACGGTATTGCTTCTTCATTAATAGAACACAAAACACTGAAGTATTTCTTGCTGGAACATACTTTTTGAATATAGCTCTAATGCCTTAGTTGCCATTATAAATTATTTTGCAACAGCACGGTCCCAGATGGACAAAATTATTATTTTCCTGGATAAATACAGCATTATCTTGGTATTTATGCAGTAATTCAATAGTCCATTATTAAATAGCATTGTGTTTGACAACACTTCAGGAAAAGAACCAACTCATCTTTAATAATAAAGTAATCTATTGTATACATCTTTGTAACTGCATGACTTGCTAAGATCATTTTTTTTACAGTGAGCCATTATCTTATTCAGACTTAGCAAAGTTTGTGTCTATTCAACTATTCTAAATGTAGGAATCAGGAACCAGGTGTGTTATAGGAAAAAAGGTTAAAAGGAATTACTGTAAAAATAATTTTTCACAACACAGTATTATGCTGAAATAATAGTGCTTTAGTTATCTAAGCAAACTTAAATTAAGTTGAATTCTAATAGTACTGCCTTTGTAATGAATAAACAAAAAGTCTATTATATCAGAAAATAAGTAGACAACATTCTTTATTACCATTTTCATTGTACCCTGAACTACATTTAATAGAACTAATAACCCTTCTATTTGATATAACGCCTTATAACATTGTCGCAATGCCTCAAAGCGCTTCACAGGATATACTGTAAGTTGGGGAGAATGTGGAAATAAGAGGGGATCTAACAGCAGCATCTAAGTCAGATGTACTGTAGAACCTTATTAATCTGGTCACTCAAGTGACTGAGCAAAAGTGACCTTCTTCGTGAGGTGACCTGATTATTGAAACAGGTCGGGTGATTCAGGTCACTGATGTAATGTTAAGGGCATTGGTAATGGGTAAGGGTGATGAACATTCAACAACTACACTTTGCAATCTCATTAAAATAAAGACATTGTCGCATTTAAACCAGATCTTAGGTTTCATTATTTAAAATTCACGTGAGAATTTAAAATCACACAAAATGTTAATTTCTTGAAGAAAGAGTCCAGTGTTGTTTGCTTGGCTGCTGATTTAACCTGCACTGCCTTGGCCTGCAGCTAAACCTCAGCATCAGCCAAATTCTGCCACGTGGCGAGTCCATGATCAAGGCAAAAGTCCTTCACTTGTCCCAACAAACCCAGTGCATCAGCATAAGTGCTCTTTGATATTGTCGGTTGCTCTTCCTGTTCCTTCTTCTGTGTGTCCTGATCCTTAGTGTCCTTGGCAGAACCTCCTCCACTAGATGCTCCTCCTGTCCCTCATTCAAGTCCTCAGTGGATGGCACATCACTGCCGATGGCTGCATACTCCTCGGCACTGATAGGGGTGTCCAGTGACAGGCACTGACTGGCCTGAGACAACAACTGGGGCAAGTGGCACATCATCAGGGTCCTCTTCCACAGGCTCATCCACACTAAAGCCAGTCTTGGCAAAAGCGCATTTCGCCTACAACTATACAGTCAATTCACTTTACAGTCTATTCTGTGAAGCGTTTTGAGACGTCTAGAAGACGTGAAAAGCGCTATATCAAATGCAAGGATTATTATTATTATTATTATTCACAAAGCAATTCTGCACTGTTGATCTGCACACCATGTTGACTGGTGAATGAATCCAGGTGACTGCATGAAGAATATTGATGGATTTGGCGACTTGTGAAGCCTGCACACCTTTGGCCATCTCTCCCAAGAACCGTTTCCCCAAACACATTTGCAGACCCAATGTTGTGTCTGGACTTGAATCGGCCAAGCCAGCCATTTGATGCCTTGAAGCCAGTCTGGCCAAGTGAAGCTGCAAAGCTGAGTGTTTTCTCCTGTATCATAGAGCCAGACACAGGAATGTTGAGACCACGGACATGCTGGAACCACTCCCATGTCATTTTATGTCCTCACACTGAGAATTCAAACAAGCACATTTTCTGTCATGCTGTTGAGTTTCTTCAAAAGCTGTCATGTATTCAGCCGTCCTTTTGAGAATTCATCCAACTTGTGTTCTGCCAGTGCCATAGATCACAGCTGACTGTCTATGACTCTTGCCCTGACTGTTTTGATTAAGTCCACTCTCTCACATAATGATAACTCTTTCCGTGGTGGTATGTTTACAGCAATTACCAAGAATTGGCCGTAGGAGCTCAGGTTAGGCTGCGGGAGCCAGGCAAAATCCATTTCCCACTTGCATCGCTTCCCTGCGCTGCGCATGTACGACCGAAGCCCACTCCGCCCACAGTAGCAGCGTCAAACAAGCAGTGAGAGCACCCGAGGCCTAATGCACTGCGTGCAGGTTAGTAGCGGAAGAGGGTGTTTGTACCGCGTTTGTACCAGAGGAAGGCACTTGTAGCGGCTGCAATCAATGATCGTTGTCCTGAATAGTGAGGTGCCCGGTTTACTGAAGCAGACAGCCTATCTTTTAACAAAGACCATGATAGAGACTGTGAAAATGAGCCCACAATTGTGAGGTGACTGGATTACCGAGGTGACTGCAAACCAGGTTTCTACTGTACTTACAAAATGGCTAACAGGCCTACAAAAAGTTGCAGATGAAGTGGAAACTCACTTTAAGGTCACCCAGCAGTAACCATAGTAGCATAGATAAAATAAGTCAATTGTAATAAAAAAACACTCCTTAAGCAAAATGCTGCAGCCAACTTTCTTAACTTCCAGTCTATGAAAGCAGTGTCTAATGTGCATGAGAGTAGTAAATTCTACATAAAAGCAACTAAACTTTTCATATACTGTATGGGATAGTTGCCTTAGCCATAAAATAATGGAATCATGATAAAATTAATGCCTCTACAGGAACTTGGGCAACGGATACCTGACACCATAATTTGATTCCTCATTGAAGTCTCATATTCAACCGCATAGAAATAGGCTCTGTTAACTTAATTTCAAAGGCTTATAATGCGGAGTTTTGCCTTCATCACTTGTATAGTAACTTCCCAGTGATGACAACCCTCGAGGTGTGGACATGTTCCTTAACACCAGAACTGTATTGATATAGTTCTAAATGTTTCTGGCAAGCATACCTCAATTTACCATTCAAATGGCTAAGTTTTTCACTTTCTCTGGAAAGACAAAGATGTCTCAAAGCGTTTCACAGGATTTGCTGTAAAGTGCAGTGACTGTGTATTTTATAGGCAAACGCCTAAAATTCCAAATAATTCCAATACATGGGATATTTTTACACTATCTACCATTAGATCCATTACAATTGAGCTCAACTGCCCAAAAGAGACCATACCAATTACAGTACAAAATTCTAATTACACTATACAATGGAGCTTGATTGATGATGGCTCGGCAACATATTGGAAGTGTGAATACGTGTAACTTCCTGCATAGCTTCTGGTCTTTGTCGACCTTGAAGCACACAACACATGCATGCGCAAATCACCAAAAGTTAGATTGCCCTTAATCTGCAAATGATTTATTTGTTAAACACATAAGGCATACCTGTACCTGGAGTCCTGTAGCTCAGTGGTGAGAGCACTCGCTTTGCAAGCGAGAGACCTGAGTTCAATTCCAGGCAGGTCAGGGAGAAACCTTGGGCAAGTTTCCTTACTCAACACAGAGCCTAATAATAATCCCTCCAAAACCAAAAACAATAATAAAATTGGTCATTTTCAATCTACGACTGTTTGTGGGACATTGCTGTGCGCAATTGGCTGCCACGTTCGCCTACAAATATACAGTCAATTCACTTTACAGTGTGTTCTGTGAAGCGCTTTGGGACGTCCTCCCGACGTGAAAAGCGCTATATCAAATGCAAGGATTATTATTATTATTATTATACATGAGGGAGAAGGGAATAGAGGGATATGGGAGGTGGGATTACGAGGTGTGGAGACATATCTTAACACCGGCACAGACTAGTTGGGTTGAAAGGCATGATTCTGTGCTGTACAGTCTATGCAATTCTGTGCAATTTGTATAAATATAAAATTACATTTCTAAAGAGCCTTTCACTTCAGGAGATCGTCCCAAGGCACTGAACAGTCAGGGAGTAGGATCCGGAATAGGATCAGGGAGGGTGGAGAGCAGAGAGGGTGGCCAAAGGCAGGGTCGAAAAGGAGAGTCTTGAGGTGTGCCTTGAAGGAGGGACATGGAGCAGGCTGAAGCCTGTTGAGGGAAGGGAGCGGACAGGCTGATAAGGGGTTAGCACGTCGGAGAGGTAGGAGGGGGCAAGGCCATGGAGCGCCTTGAAGGTAAGGATGAAAATTTTGAACTCGATCCTCTGAGAGATGCGGAGCCAGTGGAGCTGGGCAAGGGTGGGTGTGATGGGATCACGGAGCCTGGTGCAGGATAGGACAAGGGCTGCAGAGTTCTGGAGCTTGTAGAGGGAAGAGATGGGAAGGCCAACAAGCAGGGTGTTGCATAATCAAGCCTGGATGTATTGAAGGCATGTATGAGCGTTTCAGCGGCCTGTGTGAGGCTGTGGTGGGAGTCAAGCAATGTTGCAGAGGTTGCCATGTCACAGATGTGGGGGAGAAAGGACAGTTGAGGGTCAAACAAGATGCCTGACTGGCTCAGTGAGGTGGAGTGTGCATCCTTGGATGCTGATGCTGTCAGTGCCTGAGGTACAGAGGCGCTGGTGCGAGCCAATCAGGTGGGCCTCGGTCTTGCTGACATTCAACTGTAGAAAGTTGGCTCTCATCCAGGACTTGATGTCTGTCAGGACATCAGTGGTCCTGGAGTTGAGAGTTGCAGCAGAGAGATACAGTTGGGTATCATCTGCGTACATGTGGAAGTTGACTCCATGTCTGAGGATGATGTCACCAAGAGGGAGCATTTACAATCGTCGGATCTGGCTTGTTCTTGTTTCACTTTTTCTTACTCCTTGCTGCCTACTGAATACTATAAATCTTACACTATATAATCAAAACCTGCAGATAAATGTTTTGAACAAAAGTACTATTTCTAAGCTTTAAGTATCTGCCAACTGAACGGAACTGGATGTGAGATTTTAAATTTTAAAACCATAAATTTTAAAACTGTTGGGGATAGCAGATTGACAGGTCATTATTCTGTTCCTCCAGTTATTTTTTGGTGTTACAACACTCAGAAATGAGAAGAGTACTGAACTGAAATAAATTACTATGACATCTCATGAAAAATGCAAAATGACTGCCTGATTTTGGAGGTAGGTGATGGTTGCAATAAAATTTTACTTCAAGTTCAGTGCTCAGCTCAATCCTATAGTCAGGGTATCTGGCCCTCCTGCATCACTGCATCTCAGCATAGTCTGAAACAAGCACAGATTTAATGGCTACAATCACACAAATAAATAGGACAGCTACTTGTGGATTAAAAAGCTGTCACATGCAGCACAAAGCAATCCAACCCAGGATGTCACATATTTGATTTCCGACCTGAACTGTGTTAACAAAGCTTAGGAATTTAGGGAATATAATTGACCTTAGTGTCATTGGGCAAGAGAAGAAAAAATATTAGCCCTAAATCACCATCTAATGACTTCTGCAGGAAACAGAATGTGTGTAGATGCTGGGCGAGAATAGGATCTGGCTTTTTCTATGATGCACTCTGGATCGCAGTTTGTCAATGATCTGCTATTACTCAGTCAAGGCATACGAATAAAGAGAAATTCCAAGTGATAAACCAGAGGGCTACTGCTACTTTGGAACTGTACGCAAGTAGGAGTCAACGGGGGAGTGAGAAATAAGCAAGTAAAATACCACATAGGTAAATCTTTGACCAGAAACAGAGGCAAGAGTCGCAAAACTGGATATTTTACCTACCCACGAGTACTCAAAATATAGAATCATAGAATCATACAGCACAGAAGGAACCCAGGAACCCATTCAGCCCATCGAGCCAGTGCCGACTCTTTCAAAGAGCTACACCACTGATCCCACTACCCCACTCGTACCCCCATAGACCTGCAGTTTTTTCCCTTTGAGTACATATCCAATTCCCTTTTGAAAGCTACTATAAAATCTGGTCCCACCACCCTTTCAGGCAGTGTATTTCAGATTGTGACAATTTGTTGGGTAAAAAAAATTCTCCTCGTCTCCCTTCTGATTCTTTTGCCAATTACTTTAAATCTGTGTCCTCTGGATACCGACCCACCCACCAGAGGAAACAGTTTCTCTTTATTTACTCTATCAAATCCCCCCATAATTTTGAACACCTATATTAAATCTCTGCTTAACCTTCTCTGCTCTAAACAATCCCAGCCTCTCTCGTCTCTCCACATAATTGAAGACCCTCGTCCCTGAAATCATTCTGGTAAATCTCTTTTGCACCCTCTCCAACGTCCTGACATCTTCCCTAAAGTGCCAGTGCCCAGAATTGGACACAATACTCCAGCTGAGGTCTAACCAGTGATTTATAATTTAACAATTATGTTTTATTGGACATTGAATACATAATGCTGTGAGGCACTTACTACAATATAATTGCTTTATTATAAATCTCTGGTTATAATAATTGTTTTCTCTGGTCTCACCCGAAGCTCTATTATAAGCAGCAAATGAGTTAAATCCAAGTAAGAAAGCCACTAAACAGAACTACTTTGGGGATCTCTGTGAATGTACAATAATGATATTTCACTGAATTGGTCACAAACATATCTGATCCAAGTATTTCACTGCAATACACATTTCCTCATACTAACCGACTCCATTTATAATGGCATATTGATTCACATAAGAGCAAACATGGCCAAATGTATACAATATGATGTTGACACCAATTCTGTCATACAAATCAGAAAAAATATTAGCAGAGTTGACAAGAGATAATTAAATGGGTTTGACTCAATGTGTATGAGGAAGCTCATGGGATTTATTTTTGTTTGTGCACTTATTCCTCTCATCCTCTCCTCTCATCCTGAGATGAGAGGAATAATCAGTGCACAAACAAACAAAAATGAGCATAGACTCTTAAAAATGAAGTAGATGTCCCAGATGAGTCACCAAACAAGGGCTTTTAGCAAGTCAGAGAAAGCTAAAATAATGCAGAGGAGTGACTGACAATGATGGTCTTTGATCTTGGAACAAACATCATTGCTGTAGCCAGAAACAATAAAGGCTTGAAATGAACAAGTTACACTTCATACAATTGGAACTGCTTTTATAATGCAGTTATTTAGGTCCATGAAATCAGATTTCATACGATGATGGAGTCCATTACACAGCCACAGCCGCCGCCAGTCAGCGCTTCATGTCGTTAAGTCTCTGATGATTTCTGCAATGAGAACATTAAACTGCACACAGAAAGCCAGCCAGTCAACAACAACTGGTCTTATGAGCTGGGCCAATAGGAAAGTGGGACTTTTTTCCCAAAAAAATGCAAAGCACTTTGCAAATCTTGCAGAAGATTGCAGAGGAGTTTGTTAAATTTTATGGAAGAAAAATTGCAGGGGTTGGTTGGTGCTATTGGGGATTTTACTGCTACATCTTTTCACTTTATTGATAAAATAATTTTTTTTTTGGGGGGGGGGGGGGTTGGAGCTCACCACCTCCTGCCTCTCAGGGCTTGCACCATACACAGATCTAGAGATCCAGAGAAAGAGATACACACTCAAGAGACCCAGAGAGAGACACATACAATCAGAGACCCAGAGAGAAACACACATATCGCAGACCAGAAACACACACTTACATACACAGACACACTCAGAAACAGAGACGTGCACACTCAGACACAAAGAGAGAGACACACACTCACAGAGGGAGAGAGACACACATACCAGAAACACACACACTCATAGACACAAAGAGACGTACACACAGACAAGAGAGACACACATTCACACAGCGACACTCTAAAGACACACGCACACATAGAAGAGACATAGACACACTCACATAGAGACACACGGGCATTCACAACAGCGGAGCCTCCGAGTGAAGCCCATTTGCCACTTGCGCTGCACTGCGCATGTGGGGCCACTCCATCCACAGTGACATCAGGTAAACAGCACTAGAGGCCACGCGGGCCAGAAACTACATTTATGGTGGGTTTGTAGCAAGCGAGAGGCGCTGTAGCAGAAAAGGCGGAGAAGGTGCGGCCGCACTTTTTCCATTGGCCCAGCTTATGAGCAATGCCAGAAGTTGCGGGATGTCACTGAACCTAGTGACATCTCGGAGACCCTATGAGCTTCCATGTAATGGGCAGGAAGCGATCAGTCTGTGCTGGTGTTGAAGAGTATTGCACCTCCATTAATACTGCTGATCCATTATGCACTTGGATTGTACCAAAGCTCGGTATCAAAGGGTGCAAACATACATCACTTGAAACAGTAGAGAGAAAAACTATTTGTTCTTGCTGTTTCCTTTCCATTTGTTTTAAGAAGCCTCACAAGTTCCAAGACCTGCAGGAATCCCTCACTTATTCTCCCACTTTCAAGCAAGTTCCCAATTGCTGGTTTATAGTTAAATATATAGGAAGGTCAATATGTTTATGGGTCTTGGCGTTGGAAATTTATAACTAGAATTATAGAGCAATAAAAAATGTTCTTGCCTGCCAAGGTTTGTAAATTTAACAACTTTACAACTCTAGGACCCCCTAGTCAGTAATTTCATTTACCATGTTTGACACTACTAAGTGGAGGAAAATGAACCCAATAATCTTTTGCAAAAATGTAAATCTGTAACAAATAAAATTCTCATTTTAAAAAAGATATGCACCAGATTTTTTTAACAAAAGAATAATAAGACTAACTTCTCAAGTCAGATGTTGAGTGCTGACGGGCTAATTAGCAATGATGAATGGTCACCCATGCCTTTCTTCCCAATATATTCAGGATGCATTGGGACATACCTACAATTTGAGGATTCCATGTAGTTTTCTACAGGTGCTAAGAAGTTACATGACAAAGTTAAGGCTTCATAATTTATTTTTTCAATACAGAAACAATTTGTTTAGCCCCCGCCGAGTTTACAAGAATGATTGTTTATTTGTAGGATACGATTAAACAGGAAGCACCACGAGGCAGTGAACTGCACATTCCCCAAACCTCTGTGCAAAAAAAAGTCGATTGTTCTCTTTTGCATTTAACAGATAAGCATCATCAAAGCCACCTGACTATGTAAGGTTATGTGCCACCGAAATACTACCATAAAATATTTGGATTACAAGATTATGATAGAGGTTGAAGATAGAAAGTGGCTTGAAAATCATCAGTACATCCTGATTCAAGCAGCTCAAAACACTAGTTTTCAAGAAATACGAGATGTGAATTTTAAGTTCTTCACAGATCATTTTTCTTAAACATAAATTAAAGAAAAACCCTTATATATCTTTGTCTGAGCGATTTCAGGAAATGTATTTGCAGTAAGACATGAACAAGCTACTCCATTTACACTGTTTACTGTAAACAAACCTTTTTTATGTTAAATCCTGCTCCCACTTTTCAAATTGAATGGGTGACTAATTTCAGAGGCGAGTATCGTTGTGTACTATTCTGTGCGAAACATGTCTGGTCGGTTACTAGAGTAAAAAAAAGCTCTAGAGACAAAGCACGACAGGTGAGAGCAGGAGGACATAGAAAGAGAGAGAGAAAGCCTCAAGCAGCCTGTGTCTGAAGGTCTCCTAATGCTATGACATTTTGAAACCTTACTGTACTTTCTCGATATGAAAGGCACTAAATAAATACAATTTGTTGTTGTGCGTTTGTGTCAGCCAATTTGGACAAAAGATCCCATCATAGTTATGGGGAGAATGACTAATTAATCGGGAAGACTGATTCACCTGGCGGCAACAACACCAGAGAGAACCAACTCATCCACAGCCCTGGAAAGCTCAATATAATTGCTTTACCTTATTTTTGAAAAAAGGCTTTCTTTTTTTAAGAAAATAATTAACAACAGCACACAGTCATTAATTTCAGATGTTTCAGTCACCCGGTCACTTCAATGGAGTGAATTCAAGTTCTGACCTTTAAGCTCAGTCATTCCATCTCACCAAATATTGTTCCTTCCTCCTCTCCCCCACCCCCAAAAAACTATTCAAGCAACACAGCTCATTTTAGACAGAAATAAGCAGAATAAATACTGTAAATGGATGTTAATCACAATTGCTTTGAAGGCAAAATGAAGAGGAGCATTCCTCTTCAAAGCTATTTGCTTATCCAACAATTCAATAAACTACATTATCTGTTCTGCATTGTGGAATTCTTATTAAGAGATTTCTACTGTGGTATCACACAAAAAGACAATTATTGCAACTGACTGCACCTAATTTGAAATGCCTCTTCACATTTGTGTGATGTTCTGGACCCAATTGCCAACTGCAAAACAAATGAAGAAATAACAGCAAATGTACCTTGGTAATGTAGCATAGGAGCCAAAGAATGAATATTTGAATTTTTATATAATCCGTAGACATAGATTCCACCTAATCAACAGTTGATGTCTAAACAGGAGATGAACTGATTTTCCTTTAAAACAAGATAAAATTGCATTTTACAATGCTTCCTGAATATTACAATGGACACTTTATTCAGTCTATTCTTGCTGCAAGAAGCAATGAAACCCCAGAAGAATATGACCTCATGAAGACATTATTCTAACAGCTGTGCCAGCCTCAGGGTCAATCAGCCTAGGAAGTTTCTTTTCTATCTCTTTCCCCATTCTAAATGGATGGCTATTTATGAATAAAAAAAGGATAATCTTGACCTTTTAGTTCCGTTAGACAAGAACTCAAATTCAAAAGTATTCAAACAATATTTCAGATTTTATTAAATTAGGAATAAGAACTGCTGTCAAAGATACTTTCATTTTTAAAAAAAGTATATATGTCTCATAAGGTGAGAAATTCTTCTTGCATTTCAAGTGGGAACTTTGTTTTATCCATGTACATTTTAGTTCAGAAGGTAAACTCTATATAGGTCTAGGTCAGATTATGATTTATTTCTTAAAAATGTCTAAGATTTTCATCGGAGCTCTTAGATACCTGTTAAACATAGTCATTTATTATCATTCTGGTCTGCATCATTAAACAAATAATATCCCATGGCAGGAAAGTAAGACAATCACCAGTCATTAAAAACAGAAATAATGAATACCTGTGATCTACATACCCCTATGGTTTTCGGGATGTATTTATATGAGCACATATACAACAAAAGAAAGCATTATAAGACTGACATAGCAAGCTTATATCAGCTTACAACAACAGATTGTATTATTCTATTGCACTAAGGTCAAGAGAATCACAGCCTCTTGATTTCCTGCAGTGATTTCTATTAGTGCTTACTCAACTCAATCTCTGCCAGAAAGGCTCCCGTACCACACAAGGTAACACAGAAGATTACAGCAGGCTGGCAATTAAATTTTACACTATCCCTTTTTTCCTCAAAATCAAAGCAAATCTTCTCAAATTTCCACCACAGGTGTAGTAGAAACAATTTTGATGAAACAAATCATAGCTATTGTTGTAGGCAACTTTGAATCCAGATTTTTTTTTAATAGAATATAAACTTGATTTGCATTTAGTTGGGGTATTTGCATTGCCTGATGCCACGATGACTGATTAAAACCTCATCTTCAGTATTGTTCATCGTTCTGTACTGCTCAAGGGGTCCTTCAGCATTGAAGTCAGTAAATGCTCATGCAGTGATGGGTCAGGACTGTTTCACATGGAGCATTGCCCATTCTACTTCAAGGCTGGTAAGGCTGCATGCGGTGACAGATCCCCTTTGCTCTATATGTAAGCAGACATTTCCCACCCACTCACTCACCACTTGATCAGTGATGCTTTTTACTGTCTCAACCCCACCGTCACCGTGCACAATGGCGTTGCCGTTACGCCCCTGGGAGAGAATACGCGGAGAGCGCTGTGATGCGCTTGTACGATGTTCCACTTGAGGCATGTGCGGGAAACAAAGATTTCCCCTCCAGCCAGTGAGTGAGGCGGTGGTAAGTGCGGGCGGTTGAAGCATTATGAGTTACATGCTAGTTAATACGACTACTGTATATAAATGTAAGTGGATTTAATAGGAAATTGAATGGAACTCAGGTGGACCTATGACTTAGGCAATTATACGATTTATACAGATAATACTTATGCAAGTTTTACTGTAGTTGTATTTTTCAATTCACAAGACATTTTAATGCCTCCAATAAAATAGTGATAATTCAATAAGTTACATTCTCTTAAAATTTATGATATGGGACTTTTTAAACAACATTAATGTGAAAAATTAATTGAGCATGAGACACCCTTCTCAACTGCACAATCTGCCCATAATTCTTACTGCAGCAATTCTGATTGAATGGAATATCTGCACTGACTTCCACTATTAATTTTATAAATGTTTTTTAAGTCTTTCTATAATGATTTCTGTAAGTTTACCCTGTTATGTCTCCAATATCAGACAGTATATGCTACAGTACATTTTATTCAAGTCTCAATCACCCATTGAAAAGCACTAAATTATCTTTCACTGGCTCCAATGTAGGTAACCATCCACACACACAGATACAGAGAAAATATAGAATATTGTACCAACCAGAAACCACATTTGGAAAAGCAAGGGGTGAGAGTGAGTTAAAGTTAGTTTACTTCAGGGATCAAGGGGATGGTCCAATTTTTTTTAAGAAAAGGTAATTGGCCCAAAAGTATAGTACGCATTACACATGGAGGATTGAGCAGTCCAGTTGTAAGAAGACAACCAGCAGGATGAAAGAACAGGTCATTTTCTAATTCTAAATTCTATAAATATAAGTTAGATTAGATGGAAAGAATAATGCCTTAGGAAAGCAGATGGAGTCTCCCGAAATATAAAGGTAAAAATAAATCCAGAAAAAAATTCTTATTTTTCACCAAGTTCAGTAAAAGTTGATTCTTGGTCCATACACATATCAATATGATATAAAATTGTGGTAGGTGCATTTCCTCTTTTGTGCTCATCAACCTTACTATCAGGATTTTATACTTACTGGGATGTCTAAGTTAATTTTGGCAAAGTTATTTTTTAATACACTTTGCAGATATTCTGTGAAGCACTTTGAGACGTTTAGAAGATGTGATAAGGCGCTATATCGAATAAGTATTATGATCGATTCCAAAAATATTTTTGAAACAAATCTTGCAAATTTTCTTTAAGGAAAGGAATGTTATTCCCTGACATGCATATAGAAATTGTATATTTCATTTATAGCAGTCTCTGCAGCTTAAGGATCATCACCATGCTCAAGATCATTTCAAAAATTCATAGGAACTACCCAGTTTACATACTAGAACAGAACTATTATCCTTTTAATGGTGAATACATGTCTGTCACCTATTAAATAATTTTGATCTCTATTCTACAAATAGTGTACCTGAAGATTCAGAATGACAGTGCTAGATTAAAAATAAAAGTAGATCACTATCGAACTGACAGTACAATACCATTTACACATTTGAAAAAAAAGCATCTGCTTATGAACAGTGCACATAAATAATACCCATGATGATTGCCCTATATTAAGTGTCAATTAGTTCAAATGAAACTCTTGCCATTAAACTATTCCACCACTACGGACCATGTCTCCCTTTCCCTCTCTGAAATCTTGCAACAAAGCACAATAATCAATATCAAACCACAATAATCAATGTCAAACCAATTTCAAAATGTGATAATGTAAGCACACCATGGAAGGTGTACAATATTCAATTACAGAAGTAGACAGTAAAATACTTACTGTGTTTTTGTCTTGTTGGCCCATGATTGGATGATTAGTTCCAATTGCTAATGGTTTCATAATGAAGAAATATATGCTGAACTAAATTTAAACATAATGAACTGCTTGCTTTCAGCTCATCAATTCATCCACTACAGCATGAAAAAACTGCAGCCCGAAGTGTCACTACCAACCAGGTTTGATTTGGCAGAAGCAAAGTATTTTTTTTGCCAGTCAATCGGACGCCTTTTCTCCTCATAATGAAAAAGCTAAACAAATCTCGAGTAGTTCAAATATTGAAGGGAAAAAAAACAATGTAAAAGTAAACATTAAGCCTCATTCAGCAGAACAAGAGCAAATCAGACGGTTGTGAGAAAGCTAAAATGGCTGACCGCACACAGACTCCCTCAAAAGGCTTAATGCAGTATTAGATTAGTCGGGGACTAGAAAGCAGCCTCCAGCATTCAGCGAGGCATTGTTAATACTCGAGTTTCATTTGCAACCACAAATTCGGAGCAGTGCGTGTGAAAAGGAACCTCCTCCCTGGCTGCTAATAATGATGCTGACAGACCAGTCACTATTGGTCCCTGCTTAGCTGAACAAACCAACTTTCAACAATTAATCTTAACAGCATGACGGTGATAGACATTTCATTTAACATTTCTAACACAAGAAATATACTATGGCAGCAGTCATTATAGGCATAGCAACACGTCACTGGCAGAATAGTAAACTGCCAAAATTACTAGTGTCAAAATGGAATATCACATGCTAATTGTATTATCATGCTTACTTTAGAGGACCATGGCTGCAAACAGTTGGCATAGCAACGCACAAGGAAAGCCATTTCCTGGATAGAGCAAAAGCTTCCTTTCAAAAACAAAAAGGGCAGAAGAAAATTTTCACACAAAGCAGTTTGTAGTCCCCTCAGGAAAAACACCACCACAGCTTCTGAGAAAGCTCGATACCGTAGTCTGGCACATAACCTACACAGTCAAAATCAAGGCACAGTACTCGTGATGCAATCACAGGATGATTTTTGTACTGGAATAATCAGACCAAGCACTGTCCCAGAGATTCAGCTATCCCCTCCAGCCACACAGCAGTTTCATGAGCAAAGGTGAAACTAACAGATGGGCAAACCAGGATAAAGTAACAACTAGGAGCCTGGTTTCTATCAGCTAACCTTGCAGGTCCCTCAGGGAGTCCATCCATCGATTGTACGCTCCACTTCAAAATGAAATCTATCATTAAAGAGAGGCTGGGTGCAAAGCAGGAATATAACTTTACAGAAAGCTATTGCATGACATCACCTAGAATGATTCTGAATTAGCTGATAATAGACCGAACAAGTGCTTATTACTGAGTCTTGTATGTACACATGCACATCAGCACACAAAGACACTAAATGCATACTAAATCACAGACCATATGTCCATACAGTAGCTACTTCACAGTATCCATTTTGCTGTGTGCTCTGTCTCAGCAAGCTTACAATGTCTGCTCGCTTCAAAAGCTAACACATAAAATATACCCAAATGCAGTTTGCAGCCGGCTCCTCAGAAGCAGCCCATCTCATGATAATTAACTGCACAGGGATTTTTTTAAAAAAACTAGCGCCTGCTGTCGTTGCAAAAAATAACCTTATATGCTTTACAAGCATATGGGAAAAGCCCGATCAAGATTCCTATAATAAGTGGGACGGGTAAAAAAAAAAGGTAAAACACAACCACATACAGAAGAGCCAGCGGTTTCCTGAACGACCAGTGGATGCTGAACTTCAACTGCTACTGGCATTGACTTTCCAATTCCTCAGTTGCAGAAAAAACGATTTTGTAGAATCACCATGATGGACAGCATAGGAGCAGAGATCGACCCATTATCTGTACCACTCTCCTTAAAACCTAATTAAGCAATCGGCAACTGCATCATGTTTTACCTAAAGCAGTCACAAATCCCAAAATACCTCAGTCTTGCAGTACGGTAACTACATTTTCCTTGCTTTAGGTCTCTGCATAGCGAAAGGCTCCTCCTTTAAATTCCTCTCACCTTTGTAGACAGGACAGACCATTTGCTGCTGTTGAGAGGGTAGCACTTACATAATATAAAATCCAAATCAGTTCCTGGGGAAGCACAATTGCATTCGAGCAATTTCAATAAAAATGATAATTTGGAGTTACTACCTACTTCTTGTTTATTAAGCACAAAATAGAGATTTATTTGTTTGCAGCCTATCTTTGCAGTCCATCTTATGCTGACAATAACCTTTCATAGCGTGTTGGCAGGCATTTTATGCCCATTTCCTGCCATTTACTTTCAAGAGGTGATTGACATCATCCCTTCCCATTCTCCTGAACAATAAAATGCAGCTCTTAACGTGTTTACACTAGTCTTACATTATGATCTAAATTTCGGTACACAATAAAAAACACTTCCTGTAATTACCCCTTAAATATTTTTGTGCTTGGTTGCAATTCTTTTGTATATATTAACGTACAAATGGCATGTGTTTGATGTTTTAAGTATATTTTTGGCATTTTTTAAGTTTTTCATAACCATTATGAATCTGTCAACAAGTTATTTAATTAAACAGGAATTTACACCATCATGGACCCCTTCCTGGTTTCTTATCTGACTCTTGATGTTTGGGAATTTTACTAATAGTCTGATGGAATCACTGGGAGTTTGATTTGGCGAGATTACTACAGTTGGTAGAGAGGCAGCTGGATTAGCATTGGTCAACCTAAAGACATTAACCCATGGAGCTTCACAGATGGTACAATTTCAATTGGATGCGTTTTATATTTAGCTCACTCACTATGAGTCAGTCAATTTCCTGATTACGCTTTCAGCATTTACCAAACACAAAGATATGGGATAAAATTCCTCTTACCACTCAGAGCAACAATTTTGCCATGCTAATGCCAATTATAACTAAACTCCCATATTAGATCCCACATATTTGCATCAAGCTTACCTATTTTTTAATTGTTTTTCCAAACCTTTGTGGATAAGTGTGCATTAAATCAGCTGTTTATTTGCATCTAGATTTGCAGAGCCCTCCAATTTGCATAACATTATTTGCTGACGTTCTACTCATTTCCACCTATTTGCACGATTCAGTAAAAAAATTGAGCTTGTATATCAAGAAATGAATTACCCCGTTTTATAAGAAGATATAAGAAATGAATTACATTGAGATGGGAGATGACAAAAGCGTGGATGAAGATTTCAGCACGTTGGGTGTAAGGTACGGTTGGAGGTGGGCAACGTGACGGAGGTGAAAGAAAGAGGTCCTGGTCAGGGGCCAGATTGTTTGGCTACCCAGGACAGCTGGGAACTGAAACCGATGCCTAAGTTAGGCATAGGTTCTGTAACTCTGAGGGATAGGTTGAGAAGGTGAGGAAATCAGAGTCGCAGAAGAAGACGCTGATGGGAGTCAAGGAGTATGGCTTCTATCTTGCCAACATTGCAGAAAGTTTGTGCTCATCCGGTCCTTGATGTCTGACAAAGAATATGACAAAACATCAGCTGAGCTGGAGTCGCAGCTGGAAGAGGAGGAGAAGTAGATTTCGGTGTCATCCGTATTCATGTGGAAGTTGACCCTGTGTCTACAGATGACATCACCGAGAGGGATCATGTAAATAAGGAAAAGAAGGGGGCCAAGGATGGAGTCTTCGGGTATCCTGCAGGTAACCTGGTGGATGCAGATTAGAAAGAGGAAAAAATGCTTGCTGATTTCCTCCCGACCAAAACCCAAAGCAGGAAACAGTCCAACAAACATCCACCTCAGCCTTGTAGCTACAAAACACAGCTCCATGGCTCAGCTTTACAACACTGAGGAAAACTGAAAATGTTCCAGGTTATGGACAAAATTCTCACAGTGATCAACACAGGCAAAATTTTGTTCGAATTCAAAGCAAAAATAAACTTGCTAGGTACCTTTCCAGACTGCAGAAATCATGGTTGTCCATTAAATCAGACAACTGAGACAACTTAGTGAAGCAAAATTCATATCAGGAAGTGAAGCTTCTGATGAGAGTGAGGTATTTCTAAAGGAAATAATGCCCTGTATGGTTTCAACAGAATAATTCAACAGAATGTGGACAAAGACTAAAATTTAGACAGCTTCAGAATGCTAACTATGATATTTCTGCAAATCTTGCTCGCAAGCAACTATGTGAAAGGGCCAAGAAATAATTTGGTATAATCCTAGGTCCAACAATTGGCAAAACAACTCCATTAAAGACATATTTTGATTGTGAATGATACAAGTTCAACAACAACAAGATTCCATTTATTGAGCGCCTTTCACGTCGGAAGGACGTCCCAAGGCGCTGTACAGTTGGGTCAGGACCCGAGCAAGGGGGAAATGGTCAGGGTGAGGGGAGGGAAGGGAGGGAGCGAGGAGGGGGTAGAGAGTCGAGAGGGGAGCTGAAGGCACGGTCAAAGAGAAAGGTCTTGAGACCGGCCTTGAAGGAGGAAAGGGAGGAGGCGGCGAAGGCACTGGGGATGGAGTTCCAGAGCCTCGGGGCTGAGAGGCTGAAGGCCCGGCCACCGATAGTAGGGCAGTTGGGGCGGGGGATGTGGAGTAGACCGGAGCCAGAGGAACGGAGGGTACGGACGGGTAGGTAGGGGGATAGTAGGTCGGAGAGGTAGGAGGGAGTGAGGCCGTGAATGGCCTTGTAGGTGAGGATGAGGATCTTGAAATCAATCCTCTGGGGGATGGGGAGCCAGTGGAGGTGAGCGAGGGTGGGAGTGATGTGGTTGCGAAGCCTGGTGCGGGACAGTACACGAGCTGCAGAGTTCTGAATGACCTGCAGCTTGTGGAGGGAGGTGCCGGAAGGCCGGCGAGGAGAGAGTTCCCATAGTCCAGCCTTGAGGTGATAAAGGCGTGGACCAGAGTTTCAGCAGCGTGAGGGGTGAGGTAGTGCCGTAGTCTGGCGACATTCCGGAGGTGATGGAAGACGGTGCCAGTTGTGGCGCGGATATGGGGGAGAAAGGACAGCTCAGGGTCGAACAGAACCCCGAGGTTGGAGAGTGCAGCCTTGGATGCCAATGCCGTAGTTGATGCGTGTAGTTCAATGCCGTAGTTGATGCGTGTACATCTCTAAAACACTTAGCTTGTGTAAATATATTTTTATTAAATTGTGTGTACTTCAATAGTCTTTGAAAAATGGCAATAAGAGTTAAAAATGGACATCAGATAAAAGTCACGCAAAACATTTGAATAATTTATTTGCCATGGGAGATATGCAAATAAGAGTGTTCCACTGTAGACATGCAGACTATTGTTGCAGTCATAACTTATGACTTAAAATAACTTAAAAAGAGCAGAAAGATGGAAAAAGTGAATCTTTAGAATCCTTTTTGAATCAACGATGTTAACCATTGGAAATAATACACAAATACAAAATATTAAACATTTTCTCCAGTTATCTCGTAAAAATCATTGAACTACATCTAGTTCCTCCTTACAGGATAGTGTGAAGATCATAGAGATCTGATAGCACCTTGCACAATGGAGAATTGCAGCTTGTCATACTAACATGACACAGAGATGAACGCCACAGGATTCAAGAGCAGTTCTTAAATTTACAGAGTAATTGGCAATGTTCGTGTACTCAAAGAGAACATTCATTAAACTTTTAAAGTCACCCAGTTTCTGATCCTCTTCAGTAGCTCCCCCCTTCCCCCATATTTTCCACCTTTTTAGACCAATGGTGGCCAACCTTTATGGTCAGCCAACAAAATAAATGTTCTTGCTTGAATATTTCTTGATGTATGGCATGAGTCAAGAAATATACAAGTCAAGAAAAGACTGAAAACATATCAGCGATTGAACAAGGACTTACGGAGACTCATGTGAATGTGGATGCTTCTTGACTTCCAGGCCACGGATTGGCAAACACTGTTTTTGACCAATTTCCTGCATGACACTGCATTAAAAGTTTTGAAGTTGAAAGTTCTCCAAACAGCGGTTACAATGACAACATCTTTGATTTTACCTGGTTAGACTTCAGCAGTACCCCAATGCAAACCTTGGGGGTCCTCAAGCCTGATCTCTTTCCAACCATTTCCTAATATACCATACCATGTCCTGGTTAGGATACTGTTAAGCATGGCAATGGATTTTTGCGTTTTTTAACATTGCAATCTCCTATAGAATTAAAACTAGCCTATAATGAACACAAGTTGTTATACCTGAAGACCAAACCGAGCTTCTTCACTCATAAAATGCAGGTATTAAGTTCATTCAAAATTACGATGAAGAAGTTATACTAAATATACGTAAGTCTACATATTTTACTATTACTGTCGTTCAAAAGAGATTTGTTTTAAAGCACCAACCATTATGAAAAACTAGTTCATAGTAACTGCAAAACTATTTTCTTAGGCAGTATGTCAACGTTAGAATAATATAACTCATTGATGAGAAACAGTTCAAATGGATGGCTGTTTTATCATTATACAAGCTAAGGTTAAGCCAAACGTGTTTCCCTAACACTCTTACATATAAAATCTATTTGCTATCTTTATGATAAGCTATATAAGTTAACGGACTGGGCATAACTCATTCTAAATTGCATTTTCAACCATCAATTTCAGACTGATCGAAAAAAAATCCTGTTAATAATTCTGCCCGAATGCTTCACAGTGTTTGAACTGAGGGTCTGCCCATACAATGTGTTAGGGACAAAACGAGAACCTTCATAAGTGCTATTCAATTACAAATTGGAATGAGAAAGCATATAAATCTCCCATGAGACACAGTGATCTTCCACTGCATCAGTAACTTATATTAACTCTAATCATTTTATATGACAGCTGATATTGTCTACTCAGTTTGTGTCATGCTATGTGCCATGCACATTTTAGAAGACTGTACAACTGACCCTTGATGGACATGTGTTTGAACTTTAAGCAGCAAATACAAAACCCTTATTTTGTTTCAGTAGAGTAACTTGATAGAAATCAGATTTCTTTATAAAAATTTTAAAAAAGTGCTCCCGTGGCAATATAGGTTCCAAATGATGCCTCTGACAAACCAACATCATGAACTCATTTAACCCTTTAATATCTATAGACCTACTGTACACCATGTTAAAAAATATATTTATAGGGGAGGACAAGTTTGATAATTATCGATAATTATTTGGGAGGGACAAGTTTCCAGGGCTATGGGGAGAAAGCAGGGAGTGGGATTGATTTGGATAGCTCTTTTCAAACAGCCGGCACAGACACGATGGGCCAAATGTCCTTCTTCCGTGTTGTATTATTCTATGATTCTATGAATTCAGAGCCCTAGAATGACACTGAATCACTGAGTGGCAAAACAAGTTCAAAATTTGCACTTTGTCCTATTTTTATTTGTTATCAGCTTGAATTCTTTTTTTAAAAAAAGTTTTCCCTTTCCTTCTCAAAACCTCTGCTTTTTTTCTCATCCTCCTGGGGAATAAGGAATATGTGCAAAAACCAAGTAACTTACCCGAGAAGCCATTGTTCATGTACAAGTCTTAACAGTGAGTGTTTGAAGACTTTTGACCTTTTTTTGGTTAGTCAGATAACCTTTACAGTGAAAGCTTGCCGTTGAAAGTACTGTCTGGCAAGTTTTCCAGATTGCTTGTTCATAGGACAGCCCTACCTCTCTTTGGTTTCCAGGATTAACAGGTTTCAAGTGGGATGAATATCTGCTCCCAGTATGACCATGGGGAGGATTACAGACAATGTTCAAACCAGTCCTCACTTGGTGTCCACACATGCCTCTACAGCAAGGGATAGTGATGAGAAGCAAGATCCTCTCTATTACCATGGGTACTTGGGTTGAGTGTAGTGTCCCTGTTGTTTCCAAGACTCAAAATCAGTTAATTCAGTGCAAACAGGATCAAATTTATAAGACTGTATGGCTCAACTTCTCACTGATATAAACTGAAATATAATAGAAATTGGGGGAAAGAATATTCTTGGAATTTAAATTATAAAAGTTGTTTGAGAAATGGAGAACCTCTTTAATTTATATCATTCTTGTCATAAGGCAATACTTAATGCCAGACAGATAGGAAATGCTCCACATTATTAAAAGCAACAACATTACATTTATGTAGTTCCTTTCACATCAGAAGTCCATCCCAAACTCCAAGGTCTAGAAATTAAGATATGAAAGGCTTTGAAGTTTTATTCCTGTGAATTAAAATGAAAGCAGAAAAATTACAAATCATAGGCGACGCCTACAAAGTGTTTGTCTTCCCGAGATCTCAATTGTGCATTTATACATCCATAAATGAGAGTGGCAATAGCCATAACATCTCATCTACATTATATGGAGTTTTAAAAGTATTTATTTAGTAAAGCAATTCATCTTTGAAGATTTTTT
Source organism: Callorhinchus milii (assembly GCF_018977255.1). NCBI lineage: Eukaryota > Metazoa > Chordata > Chondrichthyes > Chimaeriformes > Callorhinchidae > Callorhinchus > Callorhinchus milii. The sequence goes on along the minus strand of NW_024704742.1, from coordinate 19,910,335 downwards.
AACCCCATTACCTGAATCCAATGTGGCTGTGACAATCTCAAACTTCCCTGCAACTGCTCTGCTCCTCATCCAGCTTTCAGTTGATAATATTAGAACAGTAATGGATTATATTGTTGTTTTAGTGCCATAAGGAAGCCAAACCCTTCAGTCTGAAAGTAATTTTCACTAAAATCTGACAAAATTCAAGCATACAATCCACAAAGGTTACACTGCTCAGTTTCACTATAATCCTCAGAATGATTCTATTTCTGGTCTGCAGCACCGCCTTCTTTCCATTCGACCAACCAAGCAAGCAAATTTTGCAAACCAAATGTTTACAGTAACCATGAAGCTGTGTCACAGATCCCAACCAACCCTCAACACGGAGAAAGAAAAGCATACAGGTCAAGCTGCTCCAAATGCTTCCGACATCTTTACAATCTATGAAATATTACCAGTTCCATCGCATCATTCTGTATTTGTTCTTAGTTACACAACAATAGTTCCATTGGTGGGTGGGTCCAATTACACCTTCAAATCCAGCACTTCAACCGGAATATGAGAACAGGAATTCCCAGCAGGCATTTGAACCATTGCAGTAATGATGATGCCATTCCTAAATATAGAAAGCCTTTAACCTTAGCTGAGGAAATCAATTCAGATGTGGACAGGCATTTCCCAGAATCCTACACGTTTCGCAAAATACTCAAGGGGCAAAGATTGCGGTACAAAACATAACAGGGAAAAAACCTCAGATTCAGATAACTACTGATCACAATGTTATGTGGAACAATAAATCCTGTAGAGTCACAGGGCTACAACTTAATCCAATTTTTGATGAAATACCATACAATTCTTCACCAATATTAACTAAATACAGTTGAACTTCACCTTGTGAACACCTCATTAATGCTGGCACTCTTCAGGTCACCCTTTCAGGGTTTTTTTTTATTTAAAAACTGGTGGTTCACAAAATCCCCAAATCAAGAATGAAGGCAAAATAGGTTAGTATCCACTGTACTGAGATTGCATTAAGGCCTGCAGTGCATTTCATGCTCTCATTCTATTTGCGATGTCTCAAGAAGCCTAAAAAACAAAATTCCTAACTCATGGATAGAACAAGGTTATTTATTCAATTGTGTTGTACATGGAATATACAAAATGACAGACACTGTGATGGAAGTTACCAAACTCTGCTTCAACTCATATGAGTCGTGTTGGCATCACAGACAGCGCAGCTTCTTCAGTTCATGAATGTAAGCAGTAAAACATAATCAAAACTTACATGTCCCTCCACTTTATTTTACTTTTGCATGATTCAGAGGAAATCTAGTTTAAGTTAACATAAAGTTTTTAACTCTCTTGCTCACAGCACTCAGACTGGCCTGGTCAAAGTCACCAATGGCAACAACAACAAAAAACACAAGACTACTTTTTACAGCGGTTCACCAAGCCTGCCAAATGTCAATCAGGCACACTGGTTTAAAAATCCAGACCTATTTTGCATGCATGTCATTATTAAAAAAAAATTTAATTGGATTCGCAACCTTGTCACTTTTACCACCATAAAGATCACATCCAATGTTTCCCAAACACAGCATTGAAAATTCTTGGTTTAAAGTCTTATGTTTTAAAAATTAAATGGCTCAATTAACCTTTTCTCCTGCCTCAGTTGATTTTGTTTTTTTAAATAAGACAAATTACATTATGAAATCAACTGGAATTAGTTCCTAGGCATGCAGTGTGACATAACTGAATAAAAATCATATCTAGTGATTACCCAACGTACAGTAGTTCCACATTCTGGTAATTTCAACAATGTACATTGACTGAACTCATTCAATAATAGCTCAGTAACCCCAGGTTAGTTATCCAGATGTCAACAATATGGTGTAATGCCACTTTCGTTACCACAAGACCAAGTAGATGTAGTTTGGAAATATCCTAAATACTTGGTATAGTATAATATGCTGTTTACATTGTGGGAAAGATTTCACAGAACTAGGAGCAACACAAAACTTAACGAATGGACAGTTGTATGAAATTTCACTTGTAGCTTTGATATCTTCCGTCAAGCTGTCTCAATGTTTAAGGAAGGTCTGCATAGCCAGTAATCCGGAAAACTGCTTGCACAGGAAGCTGAATCCCCAGCGCCCCCCCCAACCATAACCGTTTTTTTGAAAAACCTCCAGTGTTGCAGTTTACAGTGCTACGTTCACTGGCAGCATAAAACCACTTCTTGGATTGAGTGTCCGTGCCTCCAGAGACAGCAGAGCCCCTTCATTTATCTTTCAACCCATCACTGAAGTCGGGGAAACTCCTGGCAGTGCTAAAAGGTAAAAGTACCATAGGCATAAAATAAAAAAAGTCAAAACCTCTTCTTTGAATTAATTAGTACACCAACAGGATTTTTTTTTTAAAATGACATTTATTGTAGATGCATTAGTCATTCAAATTTATATCTGCACATTAATTTTAATGTTCATATCCAATCCAAATACTCGGAACAAATTTCGAAAAATGTGAATAATCCTTAGACATGTTAGAACTCTTATTTAGAGCCCTTATTAAAAAAGCATGATCAGGATGTTCCTACAGAACTGTGTTCTTGCTATGTTTTTGAATACTCTATGCAAAGAAGATTGTTTTAGAATACATGAAAATGCATCACTAGGTGGCAATAATGGCAGCTCCAACACCTGTCGTGAAGTGATGTGGGTCATCATTGCTTCACATCAGTGCTGGTCTGTCCAGGGCAGTGATTCAGTCAACTTTCAGCAACGAAAAGCTGAGCACCCAGTATTCCCCTCCCCTATAGCCATAGAAAAGGCCAATGTATCCAGAGGAGGGAGACTGAACAGCAGCCAGTTATATTGCAGTATTGGCAGGTCTATAAACAACTCAACTGACACTTGATACTGGAAATTAGTCAAAGCAATGTCCAAGTAAAAAAACAGAAATCTGATGGTCAAGCTAATCTGTACAAATGTATGATAACGTTATATATAAATATATCATATATATACTATAAACACATACACTTCAACTAAAATTTAAATTACAGATAATCTCACAATAATATAAAATTACTATAAGGCTTAAAGGGATGCTTAATTTAAAAAAACATGCATTAGTTCAGGTTTATCCTTAAACAATAGGCAATTTCCTACTCTTTCATTTCAACTCAAAGAATGAGGAGAAATTGCTGAGTCCCAGGGCTCTGAAACGAGGCACTGAGAGGTACATGAATGAAACTCATCAGCAACTTTCACTTCCATTTCCCATTCTCACTGTATAGAAGTGTCTAAGCTTCACTTACCACTTCTCCACAGCAGTTTAAACAAGGAATGAAACATGTACAGAACACTGCACATATAAAGCCTTGTTCTGGTAGGACAGGAACAGAAAATGCTGTTCCAGCACATCATCCACAAACAAATACGTTTTAGATCATCTTACCCAATGATGCTCATTTTAGTCAATTCTCCAGTCCATACGCTATTGAATAAGGTTTTCATGATTCAAACCTCATTTTTTGAGCAGTCTCTCGAGCTGTGTGAGTGACTGTTACATTATTTACTGACCACCAGTAAAAGTCCAAGTCATAACAATTACACTTCACTTTGTGTTGGAAACCTCGCTTCCACTAAATTAGTGTCTCGTCCTTTGGGTGGGACATTAATCCGAGACCCATCTACCTGTTCGGGTGGATGTTAAAGATCCCATGGTACCATTCAAAATGAGAAGGGAGTTTCTCTCAGTGTCCTGACTAACGAACCCCAGATAACACTGTTTTACTATTTGTAGGAAAAATTAGCTGCCTCATTCACCTACAAATATACACTCACTACAATTCACAGTAAAATCCTGCGAAGAGCTTTGAGATGTCTCAATGGCAAGATAGGACACAATATCAGTGCAACAATTATTATTATATGATTACTATTGGCAGTGCGGAATCAAACTTGCGTACATTCATATTACTATCTCTACAAGGAAGAGTCACAACATTAATAGTCTTTACAAATTAGAAAGCCTACTCCATAATACAGCTTTAGAAGTCGCCCTGGTAATGCATTCGAGATCCGAACAACTCACTGTGTAAAACAAATTCTCTTCACCTCCCCTGTTTCTTTTAACAACTAGTTTAAATCGGTGTCCTTGGCTTACCGACCCACCAGTGGAAATAATTCCCCCTTGTTCACCCTATCAACTCCCCTCATAACTTTTAAAACTTCTCCTCGTAACCTTCTCTGCTCCAAGGAGAATAATCCTAGCTTTTCTAGTCTCTCCTGATAACTGAAGTCCCTCATTACTGGTACCATCCTGACAGTGGGGCGGGGACATGAAGCAGACCAGTGCCTGGCGAGCATTGGAAGCAGACGGGTTGGTAGGGTTTTAGAAGGTCAAAGGTAGGTTAGGGATTTAAAAATGTGTAAGTGCATATATCTGGTTTGAATTAAGCTATGGATTGGATAGGGTGGGAATTCATTGCAAGTCAATTATTTTCTTCAGGCGATAGGGAGCCAGTGGAACCGGGCAAGGATGTGGGGTGATAGGCTCACACTGCGGGAGAGGACACAAGCTGTAGAGTTCTGAATGGACTGTAGCTTGTGGAGGGAAGAGTTAGGAAGTCCAGCAAGCGGGCTGTTGGTGTTGTCAAGGGAGGACCTGATAAAAGGCACTCCATTCGTTAGCGTGGGAAGCCATGTGGAATTGCCTGGAGAAAACTGGAAACAATTGGCTAGATAATGCTCTTTATCTCAGAACTGTATGTGTTCCCAAAGGTAGGGATTCAACTGCAAACCAGTTTCAATTCAGCAGAAAAAAAACACTGCTACACTGATTTTTAATTTAAAACACCAAAAATAAAAATTATGAAACCACCAGAATAAGACCATTATGATTAAGCAATCGGATTATTCAGTCTAGAGAAAATAATTGACTTGCAATGAATTTCCTCTCTATCTAATCCATGGCTGAATTCAAACCAGATCTATCCACTTACTTTCTTCTTGAATCTAACCTGTCTAGAAGCAGTATTTTCCAATCATTGCTCTGAAAGCATACAGATAATATCATGCGGTTATGTATCATTTGTGGGTCAGTATCATTATCAAAATACAGTAATCCAAAGCTCGATTTTGCCCATTTTTTAAAAAAGAGAGAATACACATTGACATTGCAGCATGACCTTCAAACGGATAAAAAGGAAGCACAAGCACACGGTAGGAAATCATGCATAAATGCTTTGTCACTCAATTAAAAAAAAGCTTAAATAAATGCATAGCTTAATTTGGCAACATATAGCAGAAAGTATTTTAAAAATCTATTTCTGGACAACCGAAAAACACAATTCCTTCAAAAAAAAATATAAATAATAAATTGGTCACTTCAATCCACGACTGTTTGTAGAACACTCCTATGTGCAATTGGCTGTTGGTTTTGCCCACAAAATATACAGACAAGTCACTTTACAATACGTTTTGTCAAGCACTTTAAGACGTCTCAAAGATGTGATAAGGCGCTATATCAAATGCAAGGATTATTATTTATTATAAGAAGCCAATATCATTATACTGGTTCAAAGCTGACACTAACTTTGTTAAATAAGTCAATTGTGACCAAAACAAAATCACAATTGAGCCTGACAGAATTGAGAAGCAGAAACTCCTGATGAAAATTCTACACAATCTCAAAATATTGTTTCAACAACAAAATTAAAATTGTATAGCGCTTTTCACATCGAGAGGATGTCCCAAGGCACTGGACAGACAGAGTTTCGGACCCGAGCTGGGGTCAGCATCTGGGAGGGTGGAGGACGGACGGGGGGGGAAGCAGGGAGATCGAAAGCATGGTCGAAGAGGAAGGTCTTGAGATGGGTCTTGAAGGAGGCAAGGGAGGGGGTGAGGGGGAGGGATTGGGGGATGGAGTTCCAAAGGGAGGGGCAGAGTGGCAGAAGGCCCGACTGCCAATAGTGTGCCGAGTGAGGCAGGGGACGTGAAGCAGGCTGGAGCCTGCTGAGCGGAGGGAGCAAGCAGGACGGTAGAGGATTAGGAGCTCGCAGAGGTGGGGGGGGCAAGACCATGGAGGGCTTTGAAGTGAGCACCAAGATCTTGAACTGTATCCTCTGTGCAATGGGAAGCCAGTGGAATCAGGCGAGGATGGGGGTGATAGGGTAGCAGAGCTCAGGGTGGGAGAGGACACCGGCTGCAGAGTTCTGGATGATCTCAGCTTATTGAGGAAGGAGTTGTGGAGGCCGACAAGCAATGAGTTTGCATAGTCAAGCCTCAATGTAATGAAAGCATGTATGAGGGTTTTGGCGGCCTGCGGTGTGAGACAGTAGCGGAGCCGGGCAATGCTGAGGAGGTGGGGGAAGGCAGTGCGGGTCATGGCACCAATGTGGGGTAGAAAGGAATATCATTTAAACTTCAAGAGGTATCTCTACTGAACAAAAAAAGTATTGCAGTTTCATATCCTACTACATCAGGAGGAAACAATCATATTTTAAGGAAATATTGATTCAGATCATAACACGCAAACTCAACTAGTTGTTTTCAACTAGTCACGTAAACAAAAATACAGAAGGAACTGAGAAAAACAAATTGAACCACATATGCTATGAACAGAACAGAATGTTGAGTCNTTTTTTTACAAACGTTTAGAATATATAATGCTATATCTGTCATTCCACAATACGTGAGAACATCTGTAACTGTAGACACATATAGTCAGCCAGAAAATACTGTTAATTGACAGTTGGTTACAGATCTAACTATGACAAAGCAATTAGCATGGTTAGTTGAGTTTACACCCAACAATCCCAATACCTTTGCTTTAGCGCATACCTGGCAGCCAAATTAAATGAATGCCATAAAAGAGGAAAGGAAAAAATGAACATTACCAGATTCAATTTTCATTCCATTGCTACAATCTTATGATGAACTTGGAAGCCCTCATTCCCCAAATCATTTTAAATAGATCAATAAATGCTATTTTAACCAAGCATACACAAGTTTAAATAGTAGCATCCATTATTTCTAAGCACAACATAAATCTTAAACTTTTGAATTACTGTATTACATATTTTACATTTGCACAGCAAGAATCATCTTTATTTTGTAGTCTTAGCAGAATATGCAATGACTAAACAGACACTTGACCACTCCCATAGTGCCCTCAAATACATAGATTCATTGATTTTAAAGTGCTTCAACACTGACAATGTCACTTATTGGTCATATGCACAGTTCATATGCACAGTTCCCCTCACCCTGACCATTTCCTCCCTGCTCGGGTCATGACCCAACTGTACAGCGCCTTGGGATGTCCTCCTGACGTGAAAGGCGCTTTATAAATGGAATCTTGTTGTTGTTGTTGTTCATATACACCACGCATGTTCAGCTAGTTTCACCATCATCCGATACACTATGCAGCACATTGCTCTAGAATAAAAGTCTGACAATATTTTTATTATACCATAACTCAGGATTATTTTAAAAATCGCATCTTCCTGTGTGCGGGTCTTGATTTCAAATTATTAACAAGAATCTAATATTTAAGACTTCCTAATATTCAATATACAACATTGCATTTCTGAAAATTCAGTTACCTAATTTACATTCGCAAAACTGCAGTTGTGTTAACTGTGTTCTATTGCTTTGAAAGGGCAGTTATGTATGTCAGAAGCATAAAAAGAGAGAACACTGTGGTTGCACAATCATCATCCAAGCAACATAAGCACCAGCTCTTTAAATTAGATTGAATCATACATAGAAGTAAAACAGTTTAGGTGTTTTTAGGACCACAAGTCTCTCCCCAGTTTTCAGAATGGTTAAAAGTCCTCAAAATACCAGTGATGGTCACTCATTTCATATCTCCCTTTTTTTTAATTCCCAGTGAACGACTGCCAGCTGTTTTTCAATGTTCTCCTTGCTCACTTAGTTAAAACATCTAAATTGACGTGAGCACTTTTCCTGCTTGGATAAAATAGGTTGCTATCAAACTTCCTGTGGAAGACCTTCCCGCAATGACAAACAGTTTTGAAATTTTCACAGGAAATGAGTCCGTAATTAACCATCATTCGCAGTAGGAAATACTATGCCACACTGTAGGTAGAATATCTTCTTGTTCTGCTTGGACTGCACAGATAGTAATCACTGTGCATTCCAAACAGAACAAGAAGATATTCAGAGTAATCAAACAAAAAATATCATAAGACATCACTGCATCACTGGAATTTAGCTCCCTTTCAATTACAATAAATACAATGTCCTAAGACCTTCCTCTTCAACCACAACTTCGGTCACCTTCGCACCTCCAGCCCACCCCGATTTGCCCTCCACCCCTCAACTCCAGCCCCCAGTTAGGGTGCAAACCTTTCCTTCAATGCCCAGCACCTTGGGACATCCTCCCGACATGAAAGACGCAACACAAATGCAATTTGTTGTTGTAATGGAGTCCTGATAAATTAGCCCAATTGTAATGTAGAAGAATCAATCAAACAACAGGAGCACTTAAACCCAATGCTTACAGAAAAAGAAAGATATCAGAAACTTTAGTCTTAATTTACTAACTATACCTTGCAACTAAAAGACATTACTATAACTTTTTTAAAAAAATGAAGAGGAATGATTTGAAACAGAATATTTATTTCAAGTCAAAAAACTTTTTTTAAATCCATCAGCTTAAGGCTTATCCACTGATGCAATATAATTTTCTATTTCTTGCCCAAGGTGCATGTGGACACACGTGCAAACACACACACCCTCTGAGGTCCAAAATTCCACTTCAGTCTGTAACATCTTTACGTTTTAAATTTTATATCATGCAGAGCTGTGGAATATATTTTAATTCAGTGTGAATTTGGAAAACAGTTTTTTTGTAAGAAATTGCGGGGGGAGTGAGAAATCGATCAATTTGCACTTATATAGAGCCAAACAGTTAGGAAGAATGTCTCAAAGTGCTACGTAAAGGAGTGGGATCCTAAACTGGGAGGGTGATTCAAAATTGAAGAATGGAGAGGGTATTCAAAGCTCAGTGAAGGAGACAGGCCTTTAAAACAGCTTCCTTTTGAAGACTGAATTGAAGAATTTCTTGACAATTCCACACATTCTTAAACTTTATGACAAAATGATCTGAGAACATAACACTGGGTGAAATTTCAGGCCTCAATTTCATTTCAGATTCAACATGAAGTGCTGTGTTAAATAAAATAGGGTTACAAATATGTCTCTGATGACCTAACTAACATTCCCTGAAAACTCATTGCTGGTAAGTGGAAAACTTCAAATACAATTTTCAATCCTCCAAGTTTAGAATTTTATTCACATTTACCATATATTTACTCGCTTTTCTTTATGGGTAAATATAAAAACACATTACAGTTGAGTCTTGTGATAATTTGGTAGCCGAGGTCCATAAAATCCTAATCAGCAATGTAACAGGGTGCAATTGTCAGTGCTTCTGCCTGCACACAGAAAGCCTGCCAATTAAGTTAGCCATTTATTAAGCATATGAGAAACTGTTGTATTGCAGTTTGGATTTTTTGTTTAGTAAATATTAGTGCCCATATTTATAAGCAAAACTCCATTGTAATGAAAACTATAACAAAGTTCGACTATACGTACTACATTCACAAACTGGAATCACAAAGAGAAAATTATATGTACCAGAAATGTAGAAGGAAAGGTGGAATTACTTCAGTCATTTCTCTAAAAATGTTATTTGCCACTTCAAAACACCTCCAACAGTATAGACAAGCTATTGGATACTTGCTGAACAGCCAAGAAGACAGGAGAAGAGACATTCCCAGGTCATCCAACGCAAATCATGCTGGACATAACTCACTGTGGGATTAGTAGATGCCAAAAAGCAGATAGTTTTTGACTACAGCTGATGGATGAAATTTGGAGCTCAGAGGGAAAATAAAAAGCTATCATTCTAAAAATATTTAAACCCAAGGAAATTATCAGTAAATAGACTTGCCGTGTGGTATCCTCTGGGTAATGGTGGCTTTCCGACTGGGTAGGGATCCACAGTGTCAATGATTGTTTGGCGCTCTCCTTTCTGGTTAATTTTTTTAAATCTTCTGCGAGACTGTCTGTGAGAAGCTTGCCGCTGAAAATATTCCTCATTTTCATCCATGTAGTCCACCTGCAAAAATAAAAAAAAACTATGTTTTATATTTGGTTTTGGAGGAGACATTCTAAAACATTAAAAAAGAGAACTTGTGGTGAATTTCCCTGATTAGTATAGTAACAATTCCAGAGAATCTCCCCTCTGATGCTGATTTGATATTCATCTGGAAAAATTTTGTAAAGCTCTCATAAGAAAACGATACAGAAACTATATGCACATCTGTATTCAGACTCCAGATTCTATACCCTTTCAGGAATATTGACTCTATGCTTCTCTTTTTCCTCTTTTCCTGTATACCTTTCAAACTACAAACCCTAACACAATCCATGTGCCAGAAAGTGCAAAAACAACATTCTTTTGTTAGTACATATTTCATTTGGATAGTGCATACCAAGCATTCTCCAACTCATAATAGGGGACATTTACAACCAACATTATTTCCAGCAGCATCAATATTTAGTCATTTGCAGCACTGTATATAATACATTAGAACCTCACTGATCCAGTCACTCAAGTGACTGGGTAAAAGTGATCTACTTAGTGAGGTGACCCGATTACTGAAACATGTTGGGTGATTCAGGTCACTGACGTAATGTTAAGGGCATTGGTTATGGGCAAGGATGATAAAATTCAACAACCATACTTTGCAATCTCTTCAAAATAAAGGCATTGTCACATTTAAAACGAAACCTGTCATGTATTCAGCCTACCTTTTGAGAATGCATCCAACTTGTGTTCCACCAGTGCCATAGATCACAGCTAACTGCCTACGACTTTTGCCCTGACTGGTTTTGATTAAGTTCACTCTCTCACGTAAGAACAACTACTTCCATGGTGGCATGTTTACAGCACTTACCAAGAATTGGCCGCAGGAGCTCAGGTTAGGCCGCAGGAGCTAGGCAAAGTCGATTTTCTGCTTGCGCCACTTTCACGATCCCAACACTCCCCGCACCGCGCATGCCCAACCAGAGCCCACTCCCCCACAGTAGCAGTGTTGATAAGTCCTAACTTGTGATTTGTAAAGTTTTACAGAACTTCCTTGCTTTTGTATTCTATGCCTCTATTTATAAACCAAGGATCCCATATGCATTTTAACAGGTCTATCAACCTGTCCTGCCACCTTCAAAGAACTGTGTATGTGAACTCCCAGAGCTCTCTCTTCCTGAACCCCCTTTAAAACTACCACTTAGTGTATATTGCCTCTCCTCATTCTTCCTCATCTCACACTTCTACGCATGTTCCCTGTTTACTACGTTTACTACTAAGTTTTGTGTCATCTGCATAAACTTTAAAAAGCCGCTTTCTATATCCAAGTATATCAAAAAGAACAGTGGACCTAATATGAAGAAATCTATCCTCAGAGTGTTGAAGCAGCAGAGGAGGTGAGATAGGGAGCAATGTTCCTCAGATGGATAAAGGTAGGTTTAGCAATGCACCAGATGTGGAGTCTGAACCGCACCTCGGGATCCATCAGGACACCTTGATTGCTCACTCGCCAGTTAAGCATGACTTGGTAGCTAGGGAGTAAGAATGCACCGATGAGAACTGAAAAAGATGGTTTCAGTGTTGTTAACTGAAGGAAGTGAAGACCTGTTTGGGATTTGACATTGGACAGGCAGTCAGCGAGAACAGTTAACCTGCTGGAACTGAAGGTGGAAAATAAGAGGTAGAGCTGTCTCATCATCATACATGTGAAAAGTTATTGAAATAAATAACAGACCTTCATGGTGTAAGCCATAGCTATTTCAGTAAAATTACATCAAATGACCCTCCAGCATTAAAGCAAAAATAAAAGCTCTTTTTAAGGTCACTGAGAGTATAGGAGCAAGAAAGCCATTTTGTCCAATTTTTAAAAAAACTTTTTTTTATTTGGTGCTCCAGATATGGAATCCAATATGGATTGTAGATTGACACACAGACAGACGTTTCATCTTTATCTATACTCCTCTGTGAAGACTTTTGTGGGAGGACTCAGTGGGAAGAGTTGTTGCTTTAAAAATGCAATTTTGTTGTTGTTGCCATGGCTTAGTTTCGTCTATATTCTTTATTTTGTTCCCGCCGCTTGGCTACATGCGTGCTCTGTAACGCACGAAGGCACAGCGTCACTTTGACTCGGCGGCCACCAGGTGTAACTGGAGCGAAAAACGCAATACTGAAAACAATTCATGAACGATAGGAGATACCCGAAAACAAATATGCCCACCTCATTCTCAGGTGCAAGACCTTTCCGATGAGGTATAGATCATGTCTCTACATCAATCAGTTATTGAGATCCTTCTTGAAGCTCAGGCAGACATTGTCATTTTGTTAGTATAAGATAGTGATGAAATAAAGTAGGGGGAATCCCTTATTCACATTTTGCATGGAAAGTGGACAGGATATTGGTAGCCTGATGATACAAGTCATGTTATGATGTAAGCCAGGATCAATATCAGGAGCTCAATGTAGTATACTTGAGGAAGAGGCATCTCAAATTGACAGTGGGAATCATAGAAATATACAGCACAAAGGAGGCCATGTGGCCCTTCGAGTATCTCAGAGCAAGGTGGTCATTTAATCCCACTGTCCATACATAAGCTTTCAAGCCTCAAGTCACATGACAGTTTCATACTACTTTCAAAAGGGCCTTCCACAACAAACACAAGAAATTCCTTTATAAAGGAGGTAACTGAAAGGATGCTAGAAGGGGAGGAGAATTGAAATGTGGGAAGATATTAAATGTGGTGCCTTAGGGCTTAAGCAGATGAATTAAACAGAATATAACAACTGGTGAAATGTACCAGACCTTGTAGATTCCAATAAAAATAAATGTAAGGTACTGCATATAAGATGTAAAACAAAAAATAGTGGGAATATTGGCTCAGCTTACCCAAAGAGTGTAATACATTATAGCCATTGTGGTACATTATATTTGCTTCAATAATTTAGTGTTACTGCAATGAGCTTCTTCACAGAACATTGGCAGGGCTAGAACACCAAAGAAATGCTGGGGCTATCTTGGAACTTTCCTCTCCTAAATAGACAGGGCTAAAGGAGAAGGATGAAACAGACATACACTCAAATCTAAGGAGCATGTTTTTCACTAAAAAGTGGACGTTAAAATTAGTAGCAGCTTAAGCAGAGGTTGGGAGGAGCAAGAATGTGGAGGGCTTTAAAAGTGTGGGCGAGGATTTTGAACACCATCTTCTGGGTGATGGGGAGCCAGTGAAGCTGGATGAGGGTGGGGGTGAGAGGGTCACGAGCTTGGTGTAAGAGAGGACATGAGCTGCAGAGTTTCGAATAATCTGCAGCTTGTTAAGGGAAACGTTGGGAAGTCTGGACAGCAGGGAGTTAGCGCAGTCAAGACTGGATGAAAGCGATTCACATGGAGAGATTGAACATCAAAAGAACCTTGTAGGACATTACCTGGTTAGGCAAAATTGATCAATTATCTTCTTCTGCCGAAAATTGTTATTAATTTGACAATGGAAATGACATGTGCTGATTCAAATCAGGTCTCGAATGACTCCATACAGATTGTGGTTTTTGATAGCTTTACCAAGGGAATGAAAACCATCACATGCCTCACCGCTAACTGTGTGATAGAGGATTGTAGCATCAGGACAGAGAATATAAAATAATTGTACAGGCTGTGAGGAGTTCACAAGCTGTTAGGAATCATGCCGTGATATTGGCAGAGGCCTGAAGCTCGGTCACCTTCTTGTGCCCGTGGACAGGAAGAGATATGGCTTTGAACAGAATGTTATTTCAGTCAAGGTTCTGTCCTTGACTGGTTCAGGTCCAACCTTTCACACCGCCTCCACTTCATCTCAGCAAACAGCTTCTCCTCCAGCCCCCGCACCGTCTTGTGCGGCATTCCTCAGAGCTCTGTCCTCGGTCCCCTCCTCTTCACCCTCTACATGCTCCCGCTTGGTAACATCATCTGCAGACATGGGGTAAATTTCCACATGTATGCGGATGACACCCAACTCTATCTCTCTGCCTCCACCCTCAACTCCAGGACTACTGGCGTCCTGACCGATTGCCTGTCCGACATCAAGTCCTGGACGAGGGACAACTTCCTCTAACTCAACGTCAGCAAGACCGAGGCCCTCCTGATTGGCTAACGCCAGCACCTTTACACCTCGGGCGCTGGCAACATCAGCCTCCAAGACTGCACACTCAACCTCACTAAGCCAGTCAGGAATCTGGGTGTCTTGTTTGACCTTGAACTGTCCTTTCTCCTCACATCCACGCCATGATCGGCACTGCCTACCACCACCTCCGCAACATTGCCAGACTCCGCCACTGCCTCACCCCTCAGGCAGCCGAAAACCTCACCCAGTCATTCATCACATCAAGGCTCGATTATGGAAATTCTGTCCTCATCGGCCTTCCTAACTCTTCCCTTCACAAGCTGCAAATCATCCCAAATCTGCAGCTCATGTACACCAGGTTCCGTGACCCCATCACTCCCACCCTCGCCCGACTCCACTGGCCCCCCTATCCCTCAGAGGATCAAATTCAAGATGCTCGTCCTCACTTTCAAGGCCATCCATGGCCTTGCTCCCTCTCCTACCTATTAAGACTTGAAACAGAAATAAAATGCACTTACCAGTGTGATGAAATTCACCAATAACAGCAATAAGAACGTAAACATTTTAACTGAAAAGATCAAAGTTAGTATTCAACATGAACACCTAAGGTCACTTAATGAGCATCTGAAGACACTTAGCTTAACTGCTATAATTGAAGGTCTTTTCTACTAGAAACAAAAATATCCAGCAAAATTATTGAAAGATGACCTTACCACAATCATTTCTGAAGGCTCCAGTACAATACATTCACAGCCACGCCTCAGGCTCCCTGCAGACCGCTTGCCAAAACTGGAAGAAAAGGGTATAATTATATGTAAGCAACAACAATCAAAACAACCGTGAGTAAGATTCTTAAATTTACAATTCACAAATAGAGTTCTGCCATCAAGGTGCAATTGTTGATATGATTTGCAATTGAGATTATTTAAATGTAGCCAACAATTTAAATAGCTAAACTGGTCACTTGCTCATGTGTCCACCAGGTTTGGTACGGTGGAAATTAAGCCAACTATTGAAAATCCAGCCATATCATGGAATATTAGAAATCTACAGCGCAATAGGAGGCCATTTGGCCCATCGAGTCTGCACCAGTTTTCAGAGCAAGTTGTCTGCAATCCCACACCACCCCCCCCCACCACTCTTCACACCTTTATCTTTTATACAGGCTATCTGCCTCCCTCTCGAAACCCACAATGAGCTCTGCTTTTACCACCGCATTCCACATCCTAAAAACACTTGGTGTGAAAAAAATTCTCCTAAGCTCTCCTTTCGGTCTTTTTGTGAATATCTTATACGCATGTCCTTTAGTCACTGACCTCCCAACCAGTGGAAATAGCTTGTTCTATTTACCGTCAAGCCCCTCATCATTTTGTACACCTCTATCAGGTCCCATTCAACCTTCTTGTCTCCAATAAAAATAGATTAAGTTTCTCCAAGGTCTCCTCACACAACTATCGCCTCTCATCCCCACATTATTCTTGTCAATCTCCACCATACCCCCTCCAGGTCTTAACATCCTTCCTGATGTGAGATGCCCAAAACTGAACGCAGTGCTCCAGTTCTGGCCTAACCAATAATCTGTCCAAATTCAACAATATTGCTTTTGTGCTCAGTCACCCACAAAAATACAGTCACACCAATTTACAGTACATCCTGTGAAACACTTGAAGAGATAATGACAAAGTGAAAAAGCACTATATCAAATTCAAGAATTATTATTATTGCTCTATGTCCTTGTTTTTTGTTTGACAAGCTTTTGTCATAGCCCTTTCCACATACTTGTCACCTTCAAGAACTTATGTACCTGCACTATGAAATACCTTCGACCCTCTGCTCCTTGCAAAATACTGCCAATTCAAATATTCTCCTTCTCTCACTCATATGCATGAAATGCACCAAAAGCAAGACTCAAGTCCACAAGTAACTTTCACCAAGTAACAAACATATCAAACTGGGTGGTGTACAATTGCAACATTGTACAGAGCTAATAATGCAACAACAGTAACATTGTACAGAGCTAATATTTGAGTAAAAAGTGATAAAGAGTATCCATTTACATGGGACTAAGATGGGAAATTTCTTTTTAAATTTCTGTATTATTTGTTTCTGTACAAAAATAAAATTCAGACCTTATTTATGCATGATACTTCTAACTTTGGGGGTTATTCATTTGACGTTTTGGGGTTTATTTGTTTAGCAATTTTGTGAAAAAACAAAAATCAGAAAGCTTAATTGTACAACACAGGAAAATATTTTTCTTTGGTAGCGCCATCTTACACAAGCAAAAAAACCATTGTAGATAAATCACAACATTTTGGACAGATTTCTTTCAAGATGCCAATATTTCCAGTTAAGCTATATTGATTTCTGAAAGTCACTGGAATGTTTTATCTTAGAAAACTGGCATTTGGTCTGAAACTATGCTCAATGATTAAGTAATAAGTCAGTACGTCTTTAAACATCAAAGTGCAGATCTGAATTATTACATAACCTAGGGCTTCCTTTTAAAAGAAAATAGAATACATCTACAATTCTAGTCTACGTATAAATCTTTCAAAAAGCCAGTTAAATAACCAGGTCATGAAAAGCCCACAATTTAACTGTTTTAAGTTACTATTTTTTGCTAGTTGCTATATTCTGCTCATCACCCCTTGACATGGAGTGGTAGATTGTTTCCTTTCCAAACTCAACATAAAGCTTCCAACCTCAGCTGTGCTCTCACATGACGCATAAACATATGCTGAGCATTTTACCAGAAGAGGTATTGTAAACTGGATGGAGTTACCACAGCCCCTTCTCACACACCTGTCAGCACGAAGCTCAACATATCATTGGCATAGATCAAAGGAAATGGGTCACCAGCTTGCTTGTCATCTCAAAACATGTGACTGGTGTGAGACTCAGAAAATAAACAATAAAATAACTAGGAACAATGATTCCATTCATCTAATGGTAGATTAATCTTCTGCTCCCTGCTTTCCCATCTTCAGGTCACGCCTGAAGACCTTCCTCTTTGACCACGCCTATGGTCACCTTCCCCTCCCCTTGGCTTGGACTCTGCCATTGTTAAGCGCTCCGAGATACCGCCCGGCGTGGAGGGCGCTATTTAAATGCAAATGTTGTTGTTGTGATACCAGATGGCTGGGAAAATGGTAATGCAATATTTCTTTGCATGGCTGTATATTATTTATTGACTTTCTTGTCTACCACCTTACAATTATATGATTGCTTGCATTAGGAATTTACTAACTAGCAAACTAACGTCATGAGATGGACCTACTTACATCTTCAACTATAATTTATTGAAACATTTTCAACAGAGGGGCAAGTGTGTGCTGGTGTATGGATGATATAAACTTTACAACAAACTCCTGTTTTTATTCATAACTTTGTCTAAAACCTACAGTTAAAGAAAGCATAGCTGTTTGGCCACCATCAATCACTTTCTCACCTTCCTAGTAGGAAGGCAGGGTTCAGATGCAGATTAAACATCCCTGCACTTTGCTCCAGCAATATTATTTTTATCCTCAGGCCACATACTGCACCAATGTGACTTTTTAATTTTGCATACTTGCCATATTTCTGGCTTCTCTGGTTAAAGCCTGTCAAATTACATTGGGTTTGTTCAACAAGTCTGCACCTTTTATGAACTCACAAAACAGCTGACAAAAAACACAACTGTCACCTATCAGTCTGTGTTAGATACAAACAGTGTATTGCCAAAGTGCATCACCCTGTCACATGAAAATATTTGGAATTAATGTCAAGTTGTGCTGTTCTATTTTGTAACTATGTTGCAGTATGTAGAAATCACTGAAAGCTGTAAATTCATAAAAAGTATTTATTTGATAATAATCAACTAGTACATTTTGCAACATACACTACTAAATTATCAGAAACATATCTTGATCACTCAAGAAGTCATTTTATCCAATCTGTGCTACAATGTTTATACATTGTTTCAAAATCTATTTCATTAAATTCATCCCACCTATCTAAACATTAGGCTCCACTGAACACCTTTTAAAATATCTTGAATCTTTTTATTCACTTCACAGACTCCAGCATAAGCTGAACAAACAATAGAAGTATTAATCTACAGGACATGACATCGCAGAGGGATTTGGGAGTATGAATGGACAGCTCGGCAAAACCATCAATGTGAGGTGGCAAAAAGCGAATAGTACTTGGTAATATGAAGAGATACTGAACATCTAATAATTTGGATACTGATCTGACTCATCGGAAGTACAATTCTGATCACTGTATTACAGGAAAGACCTCTTAATATTGGAAGGACTACTGGACTGAACAACAAAATGCACCCTTATAGTCTCTGACATAAGAAAAGGTCTCAAAATACTTCAGAGAAAGAGTGGGTGCATGAGCTTGGTGGAAGATGGGTGTAATTGGTATGAGGGAGGTGATCTAAGGTACACTCAGAGTTGGGCTTTTACCGGGATTTAGAAAGCGGACAGAGAAAGTGTATGATGGAAGGATTTAGGGAGAGGGTAACAAAGAGTAGGGAAACAGGGGCTGAAAACTCACCCATCAATAGTAACGCAAAGGGAGAGGACGTGGAGCAGAACTTACCAGACCAGACACAGTCTGTTGGGAGGAGGATCAGAAACATTCACAGTGTATTGACAAACTGCACAGAAGCAGGAAGGAGCTCGGGAGCAAAGGTTAGAATGAGGGCCTTAATCCAAAGGGAAATAGGGTCAGGTAAAGATTAGAGTGATAGTTTTATGGAGCCTGGTTTGGGAAAGGGAGCGTAGTTCTGGATGTTTTGGAGCTCCTAGAGATATAAGCTGAGAATGTCAATGAGAAGGGATTGGAGAAATCCAGTCTGAAGGATCACAAAGGAATAGATTAACTGGTTTGAACTGCTTTGGAGTTGGGTGGGGATAGAGACAGAAAGATGAGAAGACAAATAAATGGAATTAGGCATCCAGTTAAAAAAGGTTACAGGAAGCTGGTAAGTCTTGATTTTATGAGCTTGAATCTGTGTCCCTTAACTCGATTTTTTGACCATGTTAAACATACTTAGGCTCAGTCTATCAATGCTATTTGGAGTCCTGAATATTTACCTACAAAAAAGTCAGTATACTTAAGTAACTACTTGGAAAGCACTTGAGATGTTTCAACATGAAAAGCATTTATATAGTTAAAAAAATTAGAGAACTTACATGATTTACTGCACTGTGATAGGGCAGAGGATGGCTGGACCTCACTTGGAGAAGGCAAAGCAGGTCCAGTTTAAAAGCATGAAAGGAATGTTTGGGCTAATGAGGTAATTGAAGGCAGAAGCCTATTAAATAAAGAACTAATCTCAGTGGAGAGTGTATGCAAGGAGAGCTGCCACACCCAGGATACAAGGAAGAGCTCTGTGGAATGTTTTGATTCAAACTGATGATAGCTTGTCTGATTCTGTGCAAGAATAAAAACTGTTTTAAACTTCCTGAAAGTGATCTCCCTCGTTGTTTCTGGACGCCACGTACCAAAAATTATTGAATTTGTTTTTAAAATGCAACATTACACTGAAGCACTACAATCAGTTTAACAATTTACTGCACCTGGAAATACCAATTCTGAATTGCTTATTCAAATACAACAAATACAATTTCCATTTACATAGAGCCTTTCACATTGAGGATATCATAAAGCACTTGACACTGCTGACTAGGCACCAAAGCTAAGGGTGGGAGCCAAGGGGGTAGGGAGAGAAAAGATGACCAAAAGCACAGTCAAAGAGGTAAGCTTTGAGACAGGCCTTGAACTGGGGGAGGGAGGGACCAAGTGAAAGGCACTCCAGGATACAGATCCACAGAGCGAGGGCAGAATGGCTGAAAATCTGTTATATAATCTGTATAACAAGGTTAGAAAATAAAACATTAAACGGACACAACAACAGCCACAAAATTACATTTGTATAGCGCCTTTCACGTCAGGAGGAAGTCCCAAGGCGCTGGACAGTCAGAGTTACGTACCCAAGCTGAGGGTCGGGGTGGGGAAGGAAGCAGGGAGATCAAAAGCACGGTTGAAGAGGGAGGGTCTTAAGGTAGGTCTTGAAGGTGGCGAGCCGGAGCGACTGAGGGATGGAGTTCCAGAGGGTGGGTGCATAATGGCGTAAGGCCCGCCCGCCGATAGTGGGGCGAGCAAGGCGGGGGACGTGAAGCAGGTCAGAGCCCGCTGAGTAGGGGGAGCGAACAGGATGGTAGGGGGTTAGGAGGGCAGAGAGATAGAGGGGAGCAAGACCATGGAGGGCTTTGAAGGTGAGGACCAGGATCTTAAACTGTATCCTCGGTGTACTGACACACACAATGTTGCCCTCCAGCTCAAAGGTCATCTATTCAAGTCCAACTGAGCTTTCCTGGTGGAACTGAAAACACAGCTGAAGTCTGATCAACCTATGACTGATTACCCACAAAATGGTTCTATGTTCATAGGGGATTATAGAATTTGCAGTGGTATGGAGAGGGTACAATGCAGCAGTGTTTATTTTCCTATGTAATTCTGCTTACTGCTGCAGTAAAGTAGTGGAATGTTTTGTCCAGAATTATCTCATTACATCTGAAAGAGAAACTCGTATGAATATACAACAAAAACAAGAAATACAACTGATGTAGTGATTCCATCTTAGGAGCATCACTGTTTCGCAGCTCAACACACACAACTGACCTATAATTATTATGGGTTTCGGTTTAAAGTAAATCTTGCCTTTATCCTTCAACTCTTCCTCCCCTGACCCCACATAAGATGACACTCTAATAGAATTACTGATTTTTTTTTTAATTCGGAGGTACATATGTACAATTCTGAATTAATACCCATTTCAAAGTGCTATTGTTCAGTAGTTTTAAAACAAGTAGTAGATGAGCAAGTAATCAAACGTTTCACCATGACCCAGTTCTTTGCTCCAGTACTCTCATCCGTCAATTCTTCAATGAAATTCAACTTCAATTTCAGAAGCCTTAATTAGGACAAGAACCATTCCTTTCGTTAGTGTAAAGTAGTAGGATTTTGCGATCAAAATTTGTATTGCTGTTCAGATTGTTGCAAGAACTGAAATAGGTAAGTTGAAAATGCAATCATATTTTAGCAATATTATTTAATAATTAACTACATAACACAATGCAGTCAAAATAAATATTCTGGTTAACAGAAATACTTTTCGGTGCCCTAAAAATAACCCGATAGGATCTGAACAGCTCATATCCTGCAAGTATCTCAAGAACATAGCTTTTTTGTGTTTTCTTTGTTTAAGTCTCACTATTAATTTGTGGAAAGCAAAAGAGGAGTATTGCTTTCATGCTTTACATACATATAACAGCAAACATTTTTATCATCCTTAGGAAAAATTGAGGTTGAAAAGATTCAAATTCTCAGACATGCATCTAATCTGCACTGTGGTGCTTCGAATGTCCACTGCACTTAGAGGTTTCATTAGGTTTCTCTATTCAAGAACTACAAATGGAAATGCAGCATTAACAATATAACAAATGAAAACATCCTGATAAGCTGCACAACCGATATTCTGCAAAAAAGATATTCAACTTCAGAGACATCAAAATGGTCATGGGCTTCCAAATTAATTTTAACATATTTTATGATCAGCTATGAGTTCAAAGTCTACACCGATACCAGACATGGGGTTTTTATCCAAACCTTCAAATTCAGAAATGAGAATGCTACCAACTGAGTTGCACTGACACCCAATCTGCATTCTGAGGTCGGTAAGCATTTGTGTCTTGAGTCGTTAAAATTAGACTTGCGACCTAACTAACATGTCCGAAACAAAATGGTCGCTGGTTCCACTTCTGGGTCACAAGACTGTTGCTGATGTTACTCCTAGGCTGATTAAGTGTTTTTTTTGTGTATCCAGTCACCATGGACCCACAGGAGACCCACATTATAAGGAAACTTGAGGTCTCGTGAGACATCTTATAATGGGGTCGTCTTGTATCTACATTTGAATGCCTCTGATGCACTAGCTTGCTGCATCATTGACAAGAAGGCAGAGGATCAAATTTAGCTTCAGAAACTTGGTTTTAAATTTAGATTGGAATGACATGAGTATTGTTAGAATTGCTCTCACGCTTAGACACTCTTCATATCTGTTCATTCTCTTTCACCTGCTCAAAGTTCACTTTAGTACACATTAGAAATATGTATGCATCAGAATTAAAGTAAAATACTTGCAGACAAACCTGAAAGTCAGCACAAGTTGACAACTACACTTTGATTTTCAACAATTTTACATTTGCCAGTTTGCAAATGGACCTCCACATCCTCTCTTCCCAACGAAGCAACAAGAAACCTGCATCAATGACTCCAACATCATTGATCATCCATGTGAGCTTCATTACACATCAAGGACATAGCGTATACTGACAGCTGGCGTCAATTCTGACAGCCGTTGCCAGCACAAAAATAACTGACCCAGAATAATTTACAAAAAAAATTTAACAATATGTACGAAAAAGAAACAACAATGTGGGCAGTGATAATCCTTCTATTTAGATCAATTTAAGCTTTGTCTCTTCCATTCATATTTTCTCCCTAATATCCATTACAGTTATATTTGTAGAAATTACCAAATCTAATCAATTGTCCCCTAAATAACCATGCAACAATTTAGTCCATTTGGAATCGTGCATCTTATACTGTGATCAGGAATCAGTACTCTTGCCTCTGAGTCAGGAGATTGTGGGTTCAAGCCCCATGTTAAGACTTTGATCTCATCGCCCAGGCTGACAGCCCAGTGTAGAGCTGCAAGAGCATTGCTTTGTTTGAGGTGCAGTCATTCAAATGGACTGGTTGTGGAACATTGTTATGGACAGGTTTCTTCCCGCAGTAGCCTATAAATACAGTCACTACACTTTATAGTAAATCCTGTGAAGCATTGATGTCCCCCTGACGTGAAAGGCATTATATCATAATAGTTTATTACTGCATATCAGAATATTATACTCTCTGGCTGTTTGTGGGGCATTGCTGTAAGCAATTAGCTACAGCTTTTCACCACTTTACTGTATATCTTGTGAAGTGCTTGGAGATGTCTGAATGACACAATAAGGCAATATATCAAATGCAAGGATTTTTATTATTATCTAAGGATTATTCTAAGAATCAAGACACAAAGCACCTGCTCAAAATTAATGAACAATGGAAAGAACTAATATTTATGGATGTTGAGGATTTTAAAGAGTTGGCACCAATAAGACTTTCCTTGAAAATGTTTAAAATTGCTTTGGTGCCAATGGCTTGATTATACATTGCCTGTCAGACATCAAGTCCTGGATGAGAGCCAACCCGCAACTGAATGTCAACAAGACTGAGGCCCTCTTGCTTGGCTCCGGTCAGCGCCTCCATACCTGATAGCATCTCCCGCCATGGATACACTCTACATCTCACAGAGCTAATACAGAACCTCGGCATCCTGTTGGACCCTCAACTGTCCTTCATACCCCACATCCATTCCATGACCTGCTCCACCTTTCCCCACCTCTGAAACATTGCTCGGCTCCGCCACTGTCTCGCACCGCAGGCTGCCGAGACCCACATACACAAATTCATAACATCCAGACTCGACTATGCAAACTCCCTGCTTGTCAGCCTCCCCAACTCTTCCCTCCATAGGCAGATCATCCAGAACTCTGCAGCCCGTGTCCTCTCCCACACCAGGCTCCGCAACTCTATCACCTCCATCCTCATCTGACTCCACTGACTTCCCATCACACAGAGGATGCAGTTCAAGATCCTGGTCCTCACTTTGAAAGCCCTCTATGGCCTTGCTCCCCCCTACCTCTGCGACCACCTAACCCCCTACCAACCTGCCCGCTCCCTCCACTCAACAGGCTCCGACCTGCTTCACATCCCCCGCCTCGCCCATCCCACCATTGGCAGGCGGACCTTCTGCACTCTGCCCCCACCCTCTGGAACTCCAACCCACAGTCCCCCTGCCTCACCCCTTCCCTTGCCTCCTTGAAGACCCGTCTCAAGACCCTCCTCTTCGAGTATGCCTTCGGTCACCTTCCTTCCCCCCCTGCCCTCTACCCTTCCTGATCCCGAACCCCAGCTCGGGTCCAAAACACTGAGAGTCCAGCACCTTGGGACGTTCTCCCGACGTGAAAGGCGCTATACAAATGTAATTTTGTTGTTTTGCTGTATTACATCCAGGCTCGATTATGCCTATTCTTTGCTTGACTGACTTCCCAACTCTTCCATGCACAGGCGACAGAACATTCAGAACTCTGCAGCCCATGTCCAATCCTGGACTGGCTCTGCGAGCCTGTCACTCCCATCCTGGCTCCTCATCCCCCAGCAGATCACGTTCAACATCCGTGTTCTCGCTTTTAAATCCCTCTATTGTCTCGCCTCATCCTACCTGCAAAACCTCCATCACCTTCACCAACCTAGCGATACCCTTCGCTCAACCGACAACAGTCCTACTCCAAGTTCCCCGTTCAATCCACCCCACCACTGGCGTCCTCTCTCAGAAAATCCATTACCAGATTCCTTCGACTCTCCTCCTTCACATCTTTCAAGGTAAGCCTCAAAATGATCCTTTAACTGCACTTACAGTCATTTTCCCCCTCACCCGCCTACCCGTTAGATACCACCCTCAGCTTTGGTGTCCAGCCAGAATAGTCAAGCGTTTCTGGGTCTCCTGCCGACATAAAAGACCCTTTATAAGCATAAACTGTATATGTAAATTGGCTTAGTATATTTTTCACTAGATACATTGCCAAAATTGTGCCTTTGAAAATCCTTATTGTGGTCTGAACTTTAATAATGACAAATTGACCCCATGACCTACATGTTTTTCACTTCAACTTTTATTGTTCGGGGTGACCGGGCAGGAGACAGACAAATGGTATGTTCTTTTGATGTAATACACAGGGTAACAGAGATGTAGACAGCGAGTGTGGCTTCTGAAGGCAACGGAGCGTGCCCAGATTCCAGCAATTTGCCTGTTTACTGGTCAGGTGTAAAGACTGTCCCCAGCCTTAGGTAGCTCCTCCCAATGGTGTGGTTGCTAGATGATGGGAGTTCATTAATCTCACTAAATGGGAAGTCAGAGGGACTCTCAAATACTGGACCGTGATCGGTGTGCACCTTTCCTTGACTGTCTGAGCACAACTGAGCCAAAGCAAATTCAATTGTAAACTGAAATTAACTCTTTCAACATCTGGCTCCCAGAATTTCAAACCTCTGACGAATAGCACTTATGATCGTGCTTGATTTTCGATTGGGAAGATAAGAAGAAACTTTGCAAATCTTTTCTTGGGAGAATCCATGAGCATGAAGGCAAATAGGATTTTTTGCATTCTATAAATATATTAGAAAAATGTTCTTTAACATTTATATAACCTCTAAACAGGTTACATTACGGATGTGAGGTTTAAAGGACAGTCGGAAGTCAAACAAGATGTTGAGTATACATCCATGAAGAATGATGCCATCAGTGCCCAAGGTGAGCAGGAGATGAAGGGATCCAAGCAGGAGAGCCTATGTCCTGTCAACATTTAACTGGAGAAAGTTATCTCTCATCCAGGCCTTGATGTCTGACAGGCAATCGGTCAGAACAGCAGGTGTCCTGGAATTAAGGTGGAGGTAGTATCATAGAGTTGAGTGTCATCTGCATACATATGTACATCCCCAGAGGCTGGGCAGCAGCACAAAATGTATAGGCGTGTCGATTTGAGGCCACTAACTCTATGCTCTTTTTAGATTCAATGGCTCTTCACATTCTTCTTTAGTAACTGGGTGCCTGTCAAATGTGGAAAAATGTCACTATGGCGGTTTGCACACAAATGTGCCACGTGGAAATAGAAATCTCCCTCTGTCTGGACAATATTAGGCATGAGTTGGCCAGAGCCAAGGCTTGAGAACCCCAGAGTGTGTGTTGGGCACTGCTGGAATTTAACCAGCTAAAACTACCAGCTAAAGCTTGACACCCGGCATGCTTCCCACATTTTGTCCAGCTGGAACCAGCCTACTATCCATTATGGCTTTGGCTTGCAGGGTTAAATAGGAGCTGAATGGAAACAATCCTTGCCCCTAGTAATGGGCATGTAGTAGTACCATCTCGTTTATAATCCTTACATTTGGTAAAGCACCTTTCACGTCAGGAGGACATCCCATAGTGTTTCACAAGATTTTGTTTTTACTGTGAAGTAGAGCAACAGCAAAACCAACAACAAATTTCATTTTTATAGCACCTTTCACAGAACTCAAGGCTGTTATATTAGCAAAAATAATCTAATTGCATGTCATGCATGCCTTTTTTTTCTGGTGATAGATTTTTTTCAATTTCTGCATTGCTTGCTTACGTGAAATCTTACCCATATCTGGACTGAAGAAATCTGCAGCTACATACCCATGATTCAGCAAGCTAGACACGTTATACCGTGCTGCTCACTACAGAACTAGTAGCTCGTGACAAAACGTTTTCAGAGGTAATACTGCTTAATTTATACCACAATGTTATGTTGACGACATGACTACCAGAGTCGGCAAAATGCTGAAATCTACAGCAATAAATTGCATTTATATCAGGACATCGCGAGGAGTATAGGCTGCACCATTCAGTGAACCTATTATTTTTGGTCAGACGGGTTCCTGACATGTGTGGAAACACATCACCATGCTTAGCTGTGTTCAAAACAGAGTTTCACATATCTCTGCCACCCCCACAACCCATAGAAATTTACCTGTATGGAATGCACAATATCCGCCTGTAGGGAGAAAGTGTGGTTTGGTCGAGCAATTTAGTCAAGCACAAACAATCTCGTTGGTCAAGCATGAATGTGGAATCTTAGTTTTGTGTGTTAGATAACCATACTTATAAAAGTTTTCAACTTACAGCACACAGTGAGCTTTGACTTTGCATTACCTCAACACATTCCAATTCCCAACAAGCAAGACATTTTATAAAGTTACTTTCCTCTTCTCTCAGCTACTTTCTTTCTAATGTGGCAAATATTGTACTTTTTGGACATGAGTCAATATCTCAACAGCATGTTTAAAACACAAAATGTCCTCTGGCACGCCAGTCTCAGTCACTGTGAGGACGTCCATTGACAATCACGCAGGAGTCAGCTGCTGTGCTTACAAAAGTACTTTGTTGCAAAAATTACGCACCTAATTATAGCCCAAAGCAAGTCAGATCACACTGCAGTCAAAATGCTTACTGCTGCGGACTACNTTTTTTTAAACTGCGTTAGCAATTTCTATGTCCTTTCAGAATACATCACCTCCTTTGTGCACCGAACCTTCACTGGAGCTTACACATTACACTAATATTCTGCATTTTAAACATCAATAGCACAGATCAGAGGCTATCATTTGTTTCCCATAATCCATACCTGCGTTGTGCAAAATAAATATGAAAATTGTCCTACAAAGAAATTTCATAATGTATTTCTGATAAATTTAAAACAGAAATAAAATGAAATTAATATTAAAATGTTAATAGTTTTACACTATATTAACAATTATATAGAAGTATTCTATTGGTATAAAATTAACCAAAAGCAGAATTTTGTCCTTGGTTAACACAAGATCTGTACACCCTGTTGTAAGACCACTAGTCTCCTTCCTTCCTCCAAAAATAGACATTTTACTACAATTTATGAATCATAGATCAAAAATGAAAATCTGGCAAAATTTTGAATCTCAATTCAGCAACTTGCACTTGCATACAGTTTTTCCAAGCAGAATAAAGGTTTCAGTACTTCAAAATACGAAAATTAGAATTTGAGGGAATATATATGCAAAAAGTCCTTCTACACACATACTCAGCAAAACTATTTTTTTTAAAACTGTATCCTTAATGGAACAATTTAAAACGTATTCATATTGTATCTTTAATGGAACAATTTAAAACATATTCATAGATTTGCTCACTTTTCCCTTCCATCCCATGGGAATGTACAACAAATGTAATCCAGTCAAGGATGAGATCGTTAACCATAAGCAAAAAGGCTTACAAAGATCATCTGGACCCCAAAGCTGAGATCCCGCACTTCTGCTATTTTAATTCTGCATCGGGGAAAAATCTGCTTTTGACAAGTTATGATAACAATTGCGCACAGCAGTGACCCACAAACAGTCATGGATTGAGGTGACCAATTTATTANTTTTTTTCTTGAGGGATTATTATTAAGCATGTGGAGTAAGGAAACTTGCCCAATGTTTTGAACCCAGGTCTCTGGCTTGCAAGGCGAGGGCTCTAACCACTGAGCTACAGGACTCCAAAATTGCTTTGCAAGGCAGTGGTTATGAATGGGAAGAGCAACTGTTAAAACACTTTGTAATTTATCCAGATAAGTGTGATACAAATCAACAAATTGTATGTTTTTGAACACCAAGTATTTCATTAATTACATACTAACCCTTTGGGAATGAACAGAAAGTATAAAGAAAATATTCGAATGACCCATTTTCGGAAAAGAAAATTAATTTCTACTTTTGTAACCCTGGATGCCCATCAAAACATTCTGCTTAAGAGATGCGCTGGAATGCCATGCATGGATGACAATTGTTTTTGAATCATGTGTGGTGGTTTTGCGGATTTACTATCCACACAATATTTTCTGTGCCACAGTCATGGCACAATAATCATATTTTGGAAAATGACTAAGAATTAAACATTTTTAAAAGCAATCTATTGAATGTTCCCGTTTGTGGCTGATCAGCCATAGCATTTTAAAAAGCACCTAATACCTGAAATATTCCTCTGATTGTACTGCACTTCAGTCATGCCAAACTAGATTTTTCTAAGATTACTCCTGATGTATTTCAGAAAACTGCATAAAGATACGTCAACAAAAGTGTCAGTTTATCAGGGTAGCACTCTATTTAAGCAATCATTTTCTGCTAAAGTATGGTCAATACTCCAATCTCTTCTTAAGGCACAGAATGTTAGCTCAGTTTGTCTTTTTTTAAAGAAATCTTGCCTTCAAAACATATACCATTGTTTCAGTTAATTCTTAGTTAAAGCCTAAATACAGGCACAAACATACAATTTGTGTATTAAAGTATAACGTTAAATTCATTACCAGTCCGGCTAACTACACGTTTATTTAAAGTATTCTACCCTCAACCTGGGCCTCTGCATTCCAATTTCACAACAGTCCAACCCCCACTGCTATGCTGTTCCTCTCTACGGAATATAAACGCATTCATCACCACCAATATAAACTTCATGTTGCCTGCATTCTCAGGGTTGCACGTAGAAGTCTTTTACAATTAGTCACTGATATCTTGATGAGATTAAAATTTCACACAAACTTCCTGATTCAATGCAGATGGAATTTAGAATAGAAAGCTAGAGGCATCGGATGGTAAATCCTTTTTACAGTTTTGCCCATTTTCCCTAATCCTGAATTTATTTTGTCAAAGTTTAGAAAGATAGGCAAAATATCTAGCATTATATAAAAGTCTAAACTACATCAAGGGAATATGCAAAAAGTCCTTCTACACACATACTCAGCAAAACTATTTTTTTAAAATTGTATCTTCAATGGAACAATTTAAAACATGTTCACAATGACTTCTCGGTGACATGCATAAGATAAAGATGAAAGTGGAAAGACAGCCTGGACTGCAAAGATGAATCGAACACAACAGCAAAATATTCTTACGTTGCCGACTTTTATAATGGGTACTAAGGTTACCCAAAGAAAGATGTTTTTTGCTTGCTATTTAATAATTTCAATTTAATATTTCAGTTCAATGCCCGTTGATTTGGATGCTCTCATGGAAATGAGATCAACTAATTTAATTATATTTTCCTTATTAGGAATTTAAATGGTTACATCAATTAAGAGTTGAAAAGTGTCCGCTTCTAAAAGCAATTGTCTCTGTAAATTGTTAAATGTCCTAGATATGCACAATAGACAACATGTTCATTCAAAGCTTCTATTTCATATGTGATCAACGCATTCAAATTTATGCATGAATTTATGCAACTAATACGCAGAATAATTCCTTGCCCCTTCATTGATAGAAAAGACTTTCTTTTTGGTAGGGGCAAAAACTTTTATAGGTTTTGGTATAGGTGTGCTGTGACCTCAATTGTATTCCAGCAGGTACTCAGCGGTTTCTGAATAGTATCACATACTCTAGTGGATCACTTCACTGCAATGATTTACTTGTTGTTTAAAAACAGTGAATAAATAGATATACAGGAAAATACATTACTGAACTATAGTATTATATACATTAGATTAATGTTATGAAAAGTGAAGTAACATAGAGATACTGGTAAGATGTATTCAGACTCCATGCCACAAATACTGACCAAACTTTAAAAAAACATAATTCCACAAACATTACTTTGAATGCAATGAATCAACAAACAGTTTCAATTGTCAAAAAAATAGTTGAATTAATCTCAGACCCTTCTCATATATGTTTGACAGCCACGTATACAGAAGGAACTGACAAAAATCTAACAGTAACGTTCAGCTAAAGCACACCAGCACTCGCCCTGCTTGCTGAACAAACAGTAATTCTTACCAGACTGGTATGCGGCCACTAGAAGAGAAGCTCAATATTTGACCTACTCTGGCAGTCATTCTGAGCTCTGGTCCATTTTGAAACTTCAGACAGAAAGGCACAACAAACAACTTCATTGACAAACATGAAACAATTCTCTGACCTGTACTATTCATTAAAGTCCAAATGGTACGATTTTATCAAAAGGTCTTTTTCTAAGAAGCATTTTCTTTCCCAGCCTGGGTTTCGAGTCTCTCTTCCTCTGCTGTACGTGGAGAGAGGGAATTGAAGCCAAAATTCCATCGGACGGCTCATTTCCTGTCTTAGTGACCTAAGCACCTCTGCTGGCTGTAGATATGTACAGCATATGTCGTTTGTGTACTGCTTCCGCATGCCATTTCCATGACCTCAGCTATTTGACAGCTGCTCGTCATTCTTTGCCATTCATAAAAGCACTGATTACTAAAGGATTGTTGTGATTTTAAAACATTCAGAGTTCTAAATATCCTCAGATCAACCAATGTTTCCGTAAAAAAGACAACAAGCTACACTTAACCATTTTATCTCCAGGTAATATATGATAGTGCTTCAACAGATCATTCTTTGCCAATTTAATTTAATATCAATCACCAGTTGACACCAAAAACATTTGATTTCAATTTACCCACAAAAACATACATTTCAGAGCAACATTACATAGTACCGGAACTGTAATAACATAACTTACATTTCCTAATTTTTGGAATCTTTTTAATGGCCCTCAGGGAGAATAAATGCTAATTTGAAATAAAGTTTTTGCTTTAGAAACCACCTGATACATAGGTGACATTTGCTAAATTTATGATTACCGTTGAAACGGTTCAAAGAAAAACAATAAGAATGATTCTGGGATGAGATTCGAAGAGTTGAACTCATCATCAGAAAAAAAATTGGTGGCATGACAAAGCTCTTCAAACCCAAGTAGATGCAAGCAGGCTATCTGATGAGATCAGAACAAGAGGGGATAGATTTGAAATTTTAAAAGTCGGAAACAGGAGGAGACATATATACACACACACACACACACTCACACATTTAGATAGTGAATAGGTAAAAAAAAAACATGGGTCCCAACAATCACAGTTAATGCCGTATCATCAATAAAAAGAGAACTAGATTACAGCAATGTAGGATTGGGAACCAGCTGGGTAAAATGAACACAAGGACGCAGTGATTTCTTTGCTGCTTGAACTTGGAGGATATTGGGGGATATGCAGCAGTAATGGAAATAAATGAATATTCTGTAATTATTGAAAAACCTGGTTAAAGTTTAGGTTTTAAATTAAGTAGCTTTGAGTTATCCAATGGCTACTCATTGACCGTGACAGATTGAATAAATACCGTTCCCTGTGTCAAATATTCACTTAAGAGGAGAATGCCCAAAGCAACAACATGCCAGAAAAAATAGTGTTTGCCCAACTCCAACACAGCTGAGATCAGGAATTAAACAACAACTTGCATTTACATAGTACCCTTCACAGGAGTAGCATTTGAATGCTAAATTGAGCATTCCGAATTGAGCATGGACTTTTTATTTTGCATATGTGCATTGAAACCATTCATTTTGAATTTTACTGTTAAAGTGGCAGGAAAGACTCTCTGGTTGAGAAGCTCAACCACTGCTCGGAAACAGAATAGAGACCAATCCTCCCACATTCAAGAGCAGCAGCAACAGTTAAATAGAATAATGGAGACATTCATAAAGACCATTACTCTGGTGAGTCTAACCCTTGATGG
The DNA here is from genome assembly GCF_018977255.1 of Callorhinchus milii. NCBI lineage: Eukaryota > Metazoa > Chordata > Chondrichthyes > Chimaeriformes > Callorhinchidae > Callorhinchus > Callorhinchus milii. Next base: position 19,877,855 of record NW_024704742.1, on the reverse strand, counting down.
AAACTTTTGGCGACCATCTGTACTATACATTGTACTTAATCCGATCACCTGACAACCAAACTATTTTCATATCCACAAATGGGGCTGCTACCAATTCTTACAGATATCAGGCTGTCCTGTGTAACAGTTTTTTTTTAAATTTGTATTTCTGAAACTAAATAAAACTATTTTGTACAGGAAGAGTCAGATAAAACATTCAAGCACCTATTGAGAAAGGTTTGCAACAAATTCAATTCAGTGGTTGGCAAATGTTTCACGCAACATAAATGTTGAGACAAATCCTGCCACAATCAACGAAAACAAAAATTATTCAGGGCTATATCACAAAACGGTCAATGTGGAGTCCCGGAGCTCAGTGGTTAAAGCACTTGCCTTGCAAGCGAAACACTTGGGTTCAATTCCAGGCAGAGGGCGAAAACTTGGGCAAGTTTCCTTACTTCACACGCCTAATAATAATCACTCCAAAACAAAACAATAATAAATTGGTCATTTTCAATCCACGACTGCTGTGAGACACTGCTGTGCGCAATTAGCTGCCGAGTTTCGCCCACAAATATATACAGTCAATTCACTTTACAGTATATTCTGTAAAGCGCCTTGAGACATCTAGAAGACGTGAAAAGCGCTATATCAAATGCAAGGATTATTATTATATTATAACTAAAATTTAAGTTCTTTTTAAAAAGAATACAGGTTTTCTGTAACAACCACCAAAGATGTGTACATTGCGCAACAACAGCAACAACAACAACTTGCATTTATATAGCATCCTTCACGCGGGTCATGTCGTTGAGCTCTTAACAGGTGTGCCGTTTGATGGCAAGCTGGAAATGGAGGGGAGGTGACCAAAGTCGAGGAAAGTCTTCAGGCAGGATTTGAAGACAAACAAAAGTGGGGGTTGAGGCAAGAAGTTCCAGAGATTCAGGGCGTAGCAGCTGAAAGCTCAACCACACACTTTGTATTTGTTTATAGTGGAACTGGGGAGGCCAGAAGGAATGTATTGGAAAAATCGTCACAGAAGGTGACAAAAGCATGAATGAGGGGTTCAGCAGTGTTTGAAGATAGGGCAGAGAAGGGTTCAGACCAATAATGTTTTTGTAAAGGCAGCACATTTTCCCACAATTATAGCTCACAAACTATTTTCCTTTCTTCTAGCACTATAATTTGCAATAGTTAAATACTATTTTCCAAACATTACCTTGTGCTGCCATCCAAGACGAGGAAAATTAGAGCAAAACATTAATAAAGTGCACCCATGCAGTGAACTATAATGAAACATTCTCACTTCTCTGCGTTGGTTGCACAAGTGGCAGGTTTTCCAGCCTTTCAAATGTGTCACAAAACTGGTTAGTCCTGGTTCATTTCAAGTTCTCCATAGCCATGAAAATTATCATCTGCTGAAATTATATTTATCTAGTTCCCCTAGTGAGGACAGATGACTAAATATTGACAAAGTAGTTCAAATTTAATAAAACTCAGTAGATCTATAAAAAAGATGTAAACCGTAAAATCCCATTTTGCTATATGGAGAACTGGGTTTGTGAGACCTGATTCAACTGATGCAAACACAAATCACTAGTGACATTCTATAAGTAAATGGGAAAGACATAAATATTGAACTTGTTTTTCTATAGGATGTATAACTCATCATGATGTTTCAAAGAGCCTTGCATACTATGCTCAGTCCCAATTTATAGCACAGCTAATGATTGTTAATTCAATCTATTGACAATAAAATATTGTGAAAAAAAAATCTGGCAATTTAGCAGCACCTTCATGCTGGTTATAAGCAACCAACATAGTCTCCAATCATTAATGCTAACAATTATCATCCAGGAAACAAAAACATTTTTAAAGCAAGAAAACAGATCATTTATAACTAAGGTTCATGAATCTTGTATTAAAATTCAGGAAGCCATAACTCATTTAAGGTAAATGTGTTTCAGAAGCAATGCTTCCATCTTGAAGTATTTGAGTAATATAAACCATAATTTGCATGTACAATTTACTTTCGAACCCTTATTTTTCATAAAACATAGTAATTTCCATTTATAAATAGAAGTCTTTGTGCATAACAACAAAAAGTTAGGAAAAAGCATACATGTATGAACACTCAGACATTTATCATGATTTTATAAACACTAAGCATGACTGCCGACTACAAGTGTTAGTAAACAGTGGACTGCTTCAGGGTCACGTGGAGAATCAGCTCAGCAGCTGCTTCACTAATGTGCATCAGATGTTTGGACATTTATCACCACTGGTTAGGTTAGCATGTGCCAAAGAGGCCAACTGTGCTCCAGTTTTATTGACTTAAAACACAATGCACAATTTTTTTGGAAGAAAACTTATTTGGACGAAAACTTATTTGGACATAAATTTCAAAAATCTGCATTGCATTTAATATTATTCTTTTTGGTCGGCCGGTGTCTGATACACGTGGAAACACATCAGCATAATTAAACAGTCTTCCAAATCAAACTACTAAGAGTCCCACATATGTTGTTTCAGTTTGTCTGGTATAGAAATTGTACTCATTCCCCAGAGGGATGCACCTTAGTTACCTACACCTGGAGAGTTAAGCTGCAGGTTAGCAAGAGCTAAGGTTTCAAGACCCCAGAATGTGCATTGGGGTATTGGTGGTTTAACCTCTTAAATTCATGCACCTGCCGCTGTGTTCACTGTGCAAGCTTCCTGCTGCTCGTCCAGCTGGGACCACCATACCCTTTAATTTTGGCTCGTAGGTAGCTGAATGGGATGAATCCTGGCCCCCAGTGACTGGTCTACTTCTCTGAGTCACTTCATGTAAAAGATTTAATTGTGTATTTGACATGGCATTTCACTATAAATTGGCAGCTGATGGAAAATTCTTTCTTACATTGCACATGCAGGTCGTTTGATGATTTCATAATCCATAGTTGTTCTATGTATCAGTCCACATGCAGCCCTGAATTATACACATTTCAGATGCCATGGTACTCACAAATAAAGTTTCACCCACAAAATACACAGTCAATCCATTTTACAGTATATCCTGTGAAGTGGTTGAGACATCTCAATGGCACGATAAGGTGCTATATCAAATGCAAGGATTATTATGTGCAGTTATGTAGGTGTGCCAACATCACCTTCATTTCTCATCTACTTCATCTCATAAAAAGTTTTTTTTTCTTTTTAAAAAGTCTACCATACTAAAGAAGCATTATTATTCTGGAAAACTATTTGGAGGGACCCAGCACTGAAGTGGTGAGAATTAAACACTCAGCATGAAAGCATAACTACATCTTTATGTGATTTTTTTTAAGCACTGCAACATTGCACCCATTTCCTGCAGAAGCTGGGCAATGTCCCAATGCAAGGAATGGCTGTTGGCTATTAAATCAAACAAGATACACATTTACTTTTTTGAGTTTTCCTTTGGAGTGTTCTAAATGTGAATTATGAACTCCTCATATTATTTAATATTTTGCCTACAAAATATGCAATGAATTAAATTTACAGTACATTCTGTGAAGCGTTTTGAGACATCTCGAAAGATGTGATAAGGCACTCTATCAAATGAAAGGATATTATTATTATATTTCTAAAAAGGGTACTGCATAACAAAATAGATGCAGAGATATTGAACTAGATGCAAAACACAGTGCTGTTCAAGAACTTGATTGAAATAATTTCTGACATTTCCGATACCACTGTAACTGAATGAAAAAACATCAGATGCTATCACCACTGTCGAGTAAACTGAATTGTTTAATTATCTCTAACCAAAAATACTTTTACCGGGTCTTCCTCATTCTTGAACTGCAAGAGTACTCTTATAACTCCAACAGCTCCTTTGAGGTATTTTCCTTTTTAAAACAGCAGTTGTAAAGTTTTAATTTCACTCACCAGGAGTAATGAATGTTTTCATCAACCAAAATCCAAATGTAATTAGAAACTTATTGTCAAGAAGCAACTTGTAGAGATAATTCCTACTTTTCAGGATCTTTTTTAAATTACAGGGACACTACAGCTTCCTCAAAATTCCATTTGAACAGTTTCAACTTTAGACCTCCCCTATCTTTCCAGCTTAGCGTGAAGCCATACTGCTGTTAAGCACTCCAAGACACAACCCGCATATCAATGCAAGTTGTTGTCAATTATAGAAGACAAACCATAACATCAAGAAAACATCTGTGATGCTCATCTTTGACAGTAGACCAGCAATGGCAGAAGTTTAAAAGTGCAAAATTCCCAGTGAGCACGTATTCCTTTGAGGAATAAGAATGCCACAGGAAAGGTGGCCCAACCATGGCTAACTAGAGCAGTTAGGGAAAGTATAAAGTTAAAGGAAGAAGCCTATAAAACAACTAAGATGAGTAGTAAACCCAAGGATTGGGAGAACTTTAGGGATCAACAAAGGAAAACCCCAAAAGTGATTAAGAGGGAGAAAATGGAATATGAGGGCAAACTAGCGATGAACATAAGGACAGACTGCAAGAGTTTTTATAAATATATAAAGTGGAAGAGGCTGTCAAAGGTAAATGTGGGCCCGATAGAGGCAGAGTTATAGTAGGGGACAAAGACATGGCAGAGTCATTAAACAAGTACTTTGCTACTGTCTTCACCTTAGAAGACACTTAAAACCTACCAAGAATAGAGGGGACCGAAGAAGATAATGTTAGCGAGCAACTTGGGGAAATTAATATTAGTAAAGAAATGGTTTTAGGTAAATTGTCAGGTCTTAAAACTGATAAATCCCCTGGACCTGATGGCCTACATCCTCTGGTTTTAAAAGAGGTGGCTACTGAGATAGTGGTTGGCTTGTCTTTGATTTTCCAAAATTCTCTGCATTTTGGAACAGTTCCCATTGATTGGAAGATTGCAATCATAACACCACAATTTAAGAAAGGTGGGAGAGAAAAGATGGGGAACTATAGACCAGTTAGTCTGACATCAGTGGTAGGAAAAATTCTTGAGTCCTTAATTAAAAATGTCGGTTTGGGGGTTCCTGGAAGACCATAACAAGATTAGGCAGAGTCAACATGGCTTTACAAAAGGGAAGTCATGCTTAACTAATCTTTTAGTTTTTTGAAGATGTATCTAGCTGGTTAGATAGGGGGGAACCAGTAGATATAGTATATTTAGATTTTAAGAAGGCCTTTGACAAAGTAACACACAAAAGGCTATTGCACAAGGTTAAGGCCCACAGGATTAATGGGAACATATTAGCACGGATTGAAGAGTAGAAAACAGAAAGTAGGGAAAAAGGGGTCATTCTCGAATTGGCAGGATGTGACTAGTGGAGTGCTACAAGGATCAGTGCTTGGGCCTCAGCTATTTACAATTTACATCAATGATCTAGACGAGGACATTGAATGTAACGTATCTAAATTCGCGGATGACACTAAACTAAGTGGGAGAGTAAGCTCTGAGGATGATGCAAAAGGATTGCAACGGGATATAGATAGGCTAGGGGAGTGGGCGAGTAGGTGGCAGATGGAATTTAATGTGGGGAAGTGTGAAGTTATTCACTTAGGTAGAAAAAATAGAAAAACAGATTATTTTCTAGAGGGGGAGAGATTAGATAGTGTTAGTGTTCAGAGGGATTTGGGTGTACTTGTACACCAGTCTCAAAAAGTTAGTTTGCAGGTACAGCAAGCAACTAAGAAGGCAAACGGCATGTTAGCGTTAGTTGCAAAAGGTTTAGAGTACAAGAGTAAGGAAGTCTTGCTGCAACTGTATAGGGCCTTGGTGAGACCGCACCTGGAGTATTGTGTGCAGTTTTGGTCTCCTTATTTGAAAAAGGACATACTTGCCCTAGAGGGGGTGCAGCGTAGATTCACTCGGTTAGTTCCTGGGATGAGGGGACTGATCTATGATGATAGGCTGAATAAACTAGGGCTGTATTCTCCAGAGTACAGAAGAATTAGGGGAGATCTTATTGAAACATATAAGATTCTTAAAGGGCTGATAAAGTAGACACTGAGGGACTGTTTCCCCTGGTAGGAGAATCTATAACCAGGGGTCACAGTCTTAAAATTAAGGGTCAGCCTTTTAGAACAGAGTTGAGGAAACATTTCTTCACTCAGAGGGTAGTGAATTTATGAAATTTGAATTTTTGAAATTTATGAAATTCACTACCCCAGAAGGTTGTAGATGCTCAGTCCTTAAACATTTTCAAGGCTGAGGCTGATAATTTTTTTAAAAATAGAGGGATTAGGGGATATGGGGATAGGGCAGGTAATTAGTTAGGTCAGAAGATCAGCCATGATCTTATCGAATGGCGGGGCAGACTCGAGGGGCTGAGTGGCCTATTCCTGCTCCTAATTCTTATGTTCTTATCTTCAGTAATTGTAATATGGAAGTACTAATAGTGAGAACTAGATCTATTCTTACACTATGTTTCTGCCAAGATCTTATGGAAATAAAGCTTCAAATCCATTGTGTTGACAAACCCACATGGTATGCCAGATGCTGTACACGGCACAGCCAGTTAATTTTTATTCTGTAGTGGAGTCCTGTAGTTCAACGGTTAGAGCACTCGCCTCGCAAGCGAGAGACCTGAGTTTGATTCCCGGCAGGGCAAAACATTGGGCAAGTTTACTCCATACGCCTCTGTTTACCTAGGAACCCCATTGTTAGTCAATTGGCAGATCGCTTTTCTGGGGGTAATAATTCCTTCAAAATAAATAATAATAATAAATTGGTCACTTTAATCCACAACTCTTTGTGGGACTCTGCTGTGCGCAATTCTCTCTGCTGGGTGCCGCATTTCGCCCGAAAAATATAGTCAATTCACTTTGCAGTATATTCTGTAAACCGCATTGAAACGTCTCGAAGACGTGATAAGGTGCTATATCAAATGCGAGGATTATTATTATTCTCATCTCCAGCTATGAATAACTGGAGATGTTATGGCATTTCATCATCTTCATTCATCCTGACTTCTATCCCTTAAATCTTGTTTAGTCAAGAGGACAAGCTGGATGTTCCAAAACTATGCCAATGCTAGCATGAGTCAATATCAGCTGATATTAAGAATTACCTGGGGTGACAAGCCTTCTAGTTTCCACCCCATGTATGCCCTCTGATGCACATCATGAATAATCATTTAATCACAGCTCTATGAGTGGTGGCATTAAGTCACCATAGGTGAGATATGTGTCTGTGCCCATATCCAAATTTGTCTGTGCCTATGTTCTACAGGGTGGGAAAATATTTGGGGGGTGAATTTAAGATATTGGAGGAAATTTGTTTCAAGACAAGAAAGACCTAAATCTTTAAACAGGCAGACAGAACTTTATTTTAAAATGTTACCCGTCTCCCACAAAAAATTCCAGATGATTCCATTGAAATAACTGTGAATTATGAACTCCTCATATTATTTAACATTTTCCTGGAAGATAAACAGTGGTTCTGTAACTTTTATTTTATTTATGTTATTAAATATACAATGTAATAAATAAGTTACAATTTATTGTTTGAAAATGGTACCTATTAACAAAATAAAATCTTCAAATAGCTAGAACGAGCTGGTGAGTCCCATTAGCATGCAATATTTTTTACGCAAACATACCTGCTTCTTGGTAGAAACATGGACTCTTTAATGAACACGGATCCAGACAGTAGTATATACCAGCAGGTACCAATGTCATCAGGGCTGAAAATGCAAAGGAAAAATAATGAAAAATAAAGGCTAAACGCAGTAAAAATAAGTTAAACGAGCATACATTTCTTAAAAATATTTAGTTTTATTAAGTACATTGCTGTATCCAGGTAAGACAAAATTTTTACTTTATGTAACTGCACTAATCAGAAGAGAGTTCCAAAGAAGGTCCTTCAGCCCATTGGATCTCACAGAACACTGACTTGACCATCTTTCCATGACAGCACACAGTCACTTCTATAATGAGCCAATTGTCCTAATCTCTACCATGTTCCCTGGTATCCTGTTCCAGCTGTTGATTACCCTCTGCGTAAATTACATTGAAACGATAGCTTTCATAAACATCTAACAAAGGCTTTCTTGTTCTACTGCCTTGGTGTTTCTGAAAGCATTGAATCAGGTATTATTTTTCTTAACAGTTTAGCAAATTATACAATTTGGAGTCATTTTTCAAGACTGAATATACACCACAGAACTTTATTTTGGTGGCACTTTATTTTGGTGCATCACACTGTTCAAAAATAAGACAAAGAGGCAAGCGCCAAGTTTTTATAGTTATATGTGGGGAAATAAGTAAAATAAGAGTAATTATAGAGAAAACGCAAATGTCTTATATAATCTTAGAACAATATCACGGAACATTAACATGGCCCTATTAACAAATTGGAATATTCTCCAAGGCTGTTATGACAACATTTTGCCAACACCTCCCCCACCCCCATCTTTTTAAGATTCTTTATATTTCTCTGCTCTTTGTGACTCTGTCCCTTTTCTAACTATTCACTGTTTAATGACAACCAAAAAGAATTTATGCAGCACCTTTCATATCACAATTGTTCAAAGCCCTTCCCATCTGACTGAGAGGCTCAAACTGTGAATGGGTGAGGTGAGGGGAAGCTGAGAAGTGTGGAGGAAAGGTGACTGAAAGCACAATCAAAAAAGGAAGACCTTGACATGGGGTTTAAAAGTGGAGAGGAGGAAGCCAGGCAGAGGGATTCTGGGATGATTAATAATTCCATCTGATAAAAATTACTTGTGTGCAATTGTGAAATTGCACGCAATGTTACTCGGAGTGCAATTGACCCACACTGTAGGGAAATCGTGTTCCTAATAACCTCGCAGTCGCACGCAAATGTCGTAATTATCCACATGAACACAAACAGATTTTGTTGCCTGTATCTTGCAGTCCCGCAAGATTCTGCTGTTTGCTTAGTCGATGAACACAAGGAGAGCAAAAATTTTGCGTAGTAATTTAGTGCAAAATAATTCACATTTATAATCTGAATCTATCAGTATTACCCATTCAGTTTCAATTTCGTCTTTGTAACATCCAAAATTCTAAATTCTGGGGACTCACATCAAGGCCTGAAAAGTTTTCTGATGAGTGATCAATGGGTGTTCCCGGTTGTTAATTAACCACAAACTCAATATGGTATTATATAAAATTGTACTCTGCAATAATCCCAATTCTGTACCATTGTAATTCAAAATATCTATTTATTAAATTTGTTCCAGATTCATGAGCTCTTTCAGTTCTCAGTTATTGCTCCACTTTCTTTAAAACTCTTACAATTTTAAACCAGAACCTTATGAATTTTCTCCTTCAATTGCTTTAGGGTAGTCGAATGCAACCATTCTTTCTGGCTTGGATTTTTCAGAACATCAACTTGGCTAACCACCACATATATCGTACATTTCTGAGCCAAATTTATTAGACCAAGATCTGTCTGTAGTCTTCTTTTATGAAAATCGATTTGAAAAAATCAATGAGTACATCTATCATAAACCTAATCATCTATAATGATCTACGTAACATTTTGCTTAAAGGACCTTTAAATGCCTTCTATTACAGCTCTTTTGTTCCTTCTTGCAACCACTACACTCTGTGTTGCATATTGCCTTACCAATACATAGTTTCCTTATACTAATTTGTTATTTGTGTGAATACCAGCTCTTGTTTTTTTTCTTAAATCTTAAAATATTTCTGCTTGGGATTAGGATGTTTTTGACTTTATTTAAACAATAAGGTTGAGGTCTTCCTAGGTTTCTCTTTTTCTCTGATAGAAATAAGAAATAAGCATCCATCATCCAGTTCAGTTTTCCAAATTGAATTTCCCACTTAATCTTCCTACAACTCAGTTTATACATCATAATTTCAAACATGGATTTTCCTAAAAGTTTTGTAACTTTATATTACGTGTTGCCATTAAATCATTGTCCTTTAATCTCACTTGTTCTCCAAATTCCAATTGCTAACAAGCTCTGTTAGAAAATAAAAAAACTATTATTTATAGATAATTAAAACAGTATTCATTTCAGTGCCAATGTAATGATCCTTGAAGCCATTTTAAACTATGGTTCAGTGCATAGTACAATTTATCCAATAATTTTTAATGCTCATTTTATCCAGCCAAACTGTCTCGTGTTTGTTTATCATTTCAAAATGTTCTACATAATAGAATGCAAGAAATACAGTTGGACTTCAATATATTATCCCGTACAGCACGGGTTTATTTATAGCACGGTCTTGCTTTAAACTTTCAGCACATAACGGACAGGCAGGCACAGAAGGCCTCCCAGCATGTTAAAACCATTGGAAACACTCGAGAGAGTACACAGCACACAGGATGTGCTGCCTGGCACTCAGTTTTTAAGGTGGGGTAGTGAACTGAGTCCACATCGCAGGGGCTATATAAGCAAATGTTTTGTTTTAAAAAAAAGCGAATCTTAAGATTTTTTTTAAATTCTCAAACCTGGGTTCATTTATAATACACAAGTAGACTAAGAATTCTGTGTAGGAACCAGCTTTTAATATTGGTTTTAAATACTGCTTGGTTTATGCGGTACTATGTTGCTTTTTAGCAATAAATGTATAAGTAGACTGATCTTATAAATGAAAAGCATAGACCATATAACATCTCTTTAGTCTCATAATTAATTCCAGAATGACTAAGAAATATACATATTACATGTAATGTGTGTGTATCATATATTTAACCTTAAGCACTGAGATATTTTCTCATGTTTTACTTCTATTTTAATTTAAGGAGAAAACCTTGGTTTAAAACTTTCCAGGAGAAGAAATTTTAATCCTGAAAATTATACTGTGCCTGAACGTTTGTACCTGTATAAATTCTGCTTTACATCATGTGTAGCATATATCCAAAGAGCTTAGGAAATGAATATCATGAACCTCAAGAATAGAAACTATGGAAGTTTGCTACATATTCCCTGAGAGAAGCTCTGGACTTTGAGCTCATATTCTACACTGATACTCCAATGAAGTGCTGAGAGTTCCATTGTTGGAAATACCATCCTTTGGATGAGATGTTAAACCAATGTCCTGGAAACATTTTAACCTGTTCAGATCCCATGGCATTTTGCAAAAAAGGAACAAAGTTTAACAAAAAGGTCATTCACTTCATGGTTGTTTGGGGGACATGATATGTGCAAATTGGCTGCCGTATTCAACTATAAATACAGTCACTTAATTTTACAGAGCAACTCAGACATTTTGACACAATAAGGCACCATATCAAATGCAAGCATTACACTATTTTTTACAGAAAGAGTGATGGGTGAAAAATAGTGAAAAAGTCACAAAAGAAAAATAGGACAATAACAATGGGACAATACTCAAATCATAAGTATTAAATAGCTTCCAATTAATATACACGTCTTGAGGAATAATGCACAATCAGATGGGTAACATCTCAACTGTGACCTTGTTTCTTATCAGTTCTGCAGTGACAAAATCATATATTTACAGTATCAATTATGAATTTGACTCACAAACACCACATTGAACATTCTACCCCATCCAGTTTTCAAAGTATCCTGGAGAAAATGACAATTTCACAAAAGAGTTATTAAAGTTGCTGGGGAGAGGGAAAGACCTATGGTGGAAGACAATTGGCTGCCGGGGACCATTATTTTCACTGCTAAAAGCTTACAATGAATATACTGGACTGAAACTCCATAATTACTCCATTTGAAAATCAAAACCCACCAAAAACTCTAAATTTGCTGCAATTATAGTGATAAACGGTAGTCAAATCTCCCCTTTTCTGCTAATTCAACGCCTGTTTACAATTATAAACCCATTCAACTTTAAAAAATGGATGATATTAGATTATCTTACTTTCAACAGTACTTCAAGAAATTCATAATTTGAAGGTTCATTTGCAGAATTATAATTGTTAACCAACCTCAATGATAGAGGTGCCCTTAATTTATTACTGAGCACAATCTTAATATTCTAATTCACATCAAGGTCAAAATGCGCCAAACTGCAAAGGAAAATGTCTCCACAGCAAGACATACAAACAGGCTAGGAGCCATCATTCTATTTCTGCACAGATTTTGGCAAGAAATCTTCAAAGTAATGCCATAATGCAGTTTTACAAGCCTAACTTCTACAGGGAAATGTTTGTAAGACTACTGTGTCTCAAAATGTAAGACTGTGTAGAACTCTGCAAAATTCTTCCACTCAAACTTAATGCAGAAGCCAGTCCTTTTTAACAAAGCTAGAAAATTAGCTTTTGAATTTAGGTCTAAAATCAAGTATTTTCCACATTCTGTACAATCCTAAATATTAAGAAAAAAATTTAATTCCAGACTTCAGATTTTTGGATGATTTCTGTTGGATGATTTTATGCGTGCTACATTTTGCCTCAGCGCCCCAGGTAACAGAAAATTCAGACATCCATGTTGTGCCTGATATCCAGCAACCCCAACAAGCTACGAGTGTAAAGACAGGATCAAGATGAGCTGCAACCAACTCCCAGCTAAATATCCTGTTTGTCGAGGTTCATAAAAGAATAATAGTCACTGGAGCAAGGTACAACGATAGCGAATACCCCTGGAACCATAATTATAGAAAAAGGTGAAAGACACAGATCCTTAGGGAATATGGAGAGAAGAGAAAATCAGTGAGGAAAAAAATTGTGATGCAGAATACCCATCAAATACTGATGACTTGAGATTCATCAGTGCTTCACAAGCAGTTTTGACACCACGGTAAAAAATTGGCATCCGCAAATGTGACGTTAACAGGATGTCAACACTAAAAGTGTCCATTGGCAGACGAGAGGCTTTACAGCATTTTTTTTTAAACAAAACATTTGTTGTTTATCTTTTCATTGTTTAACTGAAACTCAATAGCAAGAAAAACTTCCTCTACGATTCTTAAATATAAGAGTATAGTAATTCAGTAGGAAAACAAAAACATTTCTTTTGTACTGCCAGTATTAAATTCCAATTTACATTACGATAGAATGTTATCTTACAAGTAAACCTAATTAATTTAGTCAGCTTTGAGATGTTCTGCTTTTTTATACTTTATGATATTGATTTATACATAGCACAAGACAACATGTATTCCAGTGTAGTACCTACCCACGAGGAATCTGGCTTCCAGACAAAAATCACTGTGTAAGTGACCCTAAAATTGTAATAGTAGGGTTTCCTGTCTTATGGTCAAAAACTCAAGTAACTCATAACCTCCAGGTTAGGACATCTTTTTTTTACTCTACATATCCTGCAACCTCCAACACATTAAGGGACAAATAATTTCTGACCAATAAATTGTAGCACAACTAAAAAAAGCTTGTTGGCCTTAAATCAGACCTTAAACACAGCTCCCATCTTCTCTTTGCCATGCTACCTCCTCCCCCTCTTCTATAACCATTCACACATCCTCTGGGTCTCAGACGTACCTTTTGTTTCTATAATCTCCCACTATTGCCTTCTTTTGTCCTGCAACATTCATACCTCTGATCTCGTCATCTTTTGTCCTCCACCTACATTTTTCCTTGGTTTTTCTTTTCCTGCTTGTCCGTACAATTTTCTCCCTTCCAACATCCCTCAGTAATGACAAAAGGTTATCGACCTGAAACGTTAACTCATTTTCCTTTCTCCATAGATGCTGCCTGACCTGTTCTGTGTTCCCAGCAACTTCTGTTTTTATATCAAATTTCCAGCATCTGCAGTATTTTGCCTTTTAGAAAAATAGCTATTCAAACACCTACAAACTCAGCAATTTAAATAACAACTTGCATTTATATAGCACCCTTCACGCGGGGTAGCGTCCCGGAGTAAATAACAACAACAACAAGATTCCATTTGAGCGCCTTTCACTTCGGGAGGACGTCCCAAGGCGCTGTACAGTTGGGTCAGGACCCGAGCAAGGGGGAAATGGTCAGGGTGAGGGGAGGGAAGGGAGGGAGCGAGGAGGGGGTAAAGAGGGAGCGAGGAGGGGGTAGAGAGTAATAAATTACCACAATATTTTTAATTTAAAAGTAAACTATTTTGCTCTGTCGAGAATGGCCACACAAATTCCCTAAAAGGAAGGGAATGTAACATATTCGTTTGACTTTCTGCTCACTTCTGCTCCAGAGAGATGCTGAGTGGTGAGAGTTTCATTGAATGATGCACTTTCCATTTTTTTCCTTTGAAGAAATACTTTTATGTTCATTCAGTGTCTCCAACTGCTCGACAAGGATCAAGAGCTCACCATATGGGGTACTGTGAATCGAGATCCACATCCTACCAGTGTGCAAGAACATCCAACTATAAATTTTAAATATTCAAAATTGCTTCTCTGCTTTAAGAGAAATGTTTTTTTCCTTCTTTTAACTATAACCCCAAAGCATTTAAGATTAAAATTATATTCTAAACACATAGCAGTGCCATTCATGCCTACCAAAAAATTATAAAATACCTTCAATTTGAAGGAAATACAGCAATCTGATAGCAGCTGCAAACATCACAGAGGTCTTTCATACTCTCTGTAATGGGTTCCAGATTGTATTTTTTAACTTTAGCTAACCAACAGGCAATGCAAAACCAAAGAATATAGTAAGATATGATTTAAAGAGGTTAAGCTGAAATTAGATATTTCAGGAATAGCAAAAATAATTGGTAAAATATTTCTATAAATCAAGGCACGAGCACGCACCTGGATTTTCACTTCAGCGCCTTGGGACGTCCTCCTGACGTGAAAGGCGCTCTATAAATGGAATCTTGTTGTTGATGTTGTTCTCCCTAAACACTCAACCACATTCTTCTCAAGTCAACATCTTAAAACCGGGGCAATAGTTTCAGACACGCCAATGTAACAGAACAAGAGGATGCAGCTTCAGGGTTGTCAATGTTTTGTCACGAAGGGTGGTAGAGACTAGGTCGCAGAACTAAAAACTGCTAAACACTGTAATTTATTTTTTTAAGCAGCTGGTTGTCTGATTTATGTGGAAACTCACCATCATGCTTAATACCCAAACCTGACAGGGTTCCACATATGCATGCCACCTACCCATGAAAATTTCCAGACTTGAAACATTTGCACATTCTCTCCTGGAGGAACACACTCTGTTTGTTCAATTCTGAAAAGTATTAGGTGCAGGCTGGCAAGAGCCAAGGCTCATGGCCCGCAGAGTGTGCGTTGGGATACTTTAATGAGCTAAAATTACATTGCTTAAAATTGAGAGTACATTCTGGCAAACTTCCCGCTGTTTGTCCAGTTAGAACCACCATTAGGGCTTTGAGTTGCAGGGTTAACAAGAGCTGAGTGGGAAGAATCCCCATTTCCAGTGACTGGGATGCCCCCGCAAGACCAGGTGAGCCAGAATGTCTGGTCTGTCATTCGCTGTGGCCTGGATCACTGCATACATACATGGCTCAAAAAGAGAGTACTGTACTGCACCAAGAACTCCGCAGAGGATTGAATTGAATCCCACATTCTATTGTCAAGCATTTCACTGTGGAGACGGCTCTCTTTCCCTCTCCCCACGCCCTTCCAATAAGGACGCTCAAGGTCAAATGCCAAGGCTTACCGACCCCAGAATGTTTATTGGGTACAGCTGGAATATAACCAACTATCAAGCTTCACTGCAATCAAACTTTCTGCTGCTTGTCCACCCAGGACCACCAACTTCATTAAGCCTTTGCAGAGTGGGAAGAATTCTTGCCCCAATGCTCCTGGAGTCTTTGAGGGCTGTGACATTCACTCTTTGAAACAAGCCATGCAATTCAGTCCTTTAATGTGCTTTTCCCCATATCACAGCAGATTATTATTCTTCAGACATCTACCTTGCTCCCTTTTGAATACCAATGGATCCTGCCTCAAGCACTACTTCCAGAGGACATTTTCCATCCTAAAAATACTATGTGAAAGCATTATTTTTCCTAATCCTCCTTCCTTTGCTCTAACTGTTTTACATTGATGCCCTATAACTGCTGACTCCTAGAAATATCCTCCTTTTGGAGGGGGTGGGGGTGCAGCAGGGAGAAGGAAGGTAAGCAGAGTCTCCACGGAACTGGCTCCAAGTTGATGTGGTGGCAACAGAATTTTGGAATCCAGTAATCCTCTATTGCAGTATCGGCAGTTTGGTTCCTGAGCCACATACACCATATACTCTGATGACAGTCCAAGCAGTCACTGGGAACAGAGGTACTTCCCACTCAGCTCCTGTTAATCCTGCAAGCCAACGCTTTAAACAGGTGGAGAGGTCCTGGCTGGACAAGTGGCAGGGAGCTTGCCACACTGTATTCTCATTGGCAAGCTGTGCGGTTTTAGCTGGTTAACTCTCGCAGTACCCCAATACAAATTCTTGAGGTTCCCAAGCCCTAGCTCTTGCCAATCTGCACCAAATACTCTACAAAATTAGGTAAACTGGGCAAGTCCCTCCAGAGAGTCTACATTCCACTCACTGCTATAAATCAACTGGCTCCCCAAAAGGGTTTGGGATTTTCATGGAAAAGGGCAGCGCCAATTCGTGGAGGCGCCAGCACCAAAAAGCATAAAGCAACACATAAAGCTCTCCCTCCCTCACATATCAGTATCATCCAAACCCTGGCACCACCGCGGTCACCTCTGCCCCCCTCCCCCCCTGATGGCGCAGGATGTGGGTAGCCAGCCAGGCACATTGTTAGGCCATTCACCATCATGTTGCTGGTGGTGACTTTCCTCTCTTCCAGCCTTCCCAGCGATCCCACCAAGATAAAGTGAAGAGTGATCTGCATAAGGAGGAAAATAGCAGCATCTATGCCTGCGTCAGGCGCAAGCGCTCCCATTTGCACTTGCGTGTAAGTGCCTATAAGGCCGATGTGTGGGTGTGTGAAGTGTATATCAGTCGATTCTTGGGGACCCAGGAATGGTGCAATTGGGGCTGGTGGCAGCTTTCAATCTCCAACTACCCCATCTAGCTCTAGCCACCTGCTGCCTATGTATACTGTAAATGCACGCGGGAAATTTCCCGATTTCCCAAATAGACAATCCTGATCAACACATTAAGTAATCAGGATATCAAGGGGGTAAGCTTGCAGCAAGACGATACCCCAGCTGCTAGGATAGACCGTCACCCATCACAGCTGCTGGATCTAAGCAGTAATGTCTATTGACAGTGGCTCTATTATTTAAAAGGAAATTCAAAACTATTGAAAAGAAACAATATAAAAGATTATGGGAAAATGCAAGGAATTGTGATTAACTCTGATGGAGCTCAATCAAAGGCTCAATAGGTGAATAGGCTATGTTGTAATTTGTATACTCTAGAATGTTTTTTAAATGTGTGAGGATCACTTCATTTAGTGGTCTTGCAAATGCCATTATTGGAGTTTTTAAATCAAAGCTTCTTTTAAATGCAGTCATCCAACAGGTATGAAGGCAAAACTACTGATTTCCTTTGAAATGGATGATAGCCATCGAGAATGCACTTAATTTCAGTTATTCATCTAAACATACTGACCTACTTTGCAAGTTTGGGACAAAACTTAATAAATAGGCAATTGGAGATGATTGTCGGAAGGGTTCTGTTCCATCATATCGTGAGCAAATGCATCTACACAATGGAGCTGATGGTCTACAATAAGCAAATGTAAACATCAATAAGATTACTACTAATTGTTGTCCCAATTGGAAAAGGGACACAATGTAACAGGAAACTAAGATTTTTTCCAAAGAATTATTCGATCAGGATGCTAAATCTGGTACAGGTTGATGCCCCAAGTATCTGAATCTCACTGAACCTTTAAGAAGAAACTACAGGGTGACCAAAAAGTCGTGCAGCTACCCTACTATCTAAAAAAAATCATTTCTTTAAGACTTGTTAGACATTGTAATGGTATCACGTCTTCTTGGTTATCCTGTATATTCATCCAGAACACAATCTTCCTTAATTAATCAGGACACAGACACCCAAACAGAAAACAAGTGTCCATCAGCTTTTGGAACACTAATTTAGGCTCATCAGATCACTGCCAATGTTGTTTCCTCTGCGTTCAGGTTCACTGACAATGTCATTGACAGCAACCTGATGATCCAGAATTCACACTTTATTTGGTACTGAAAACAAAATGATCGATTTCCAGTTCATCAGATCTCTGCCAACATCTGCCTATGTGTTGGGTGTGTGCATTCATCTGACCAACCATTTCTTTATATGGACATCCCACGTTGTGCAGAAAAGTGTCCTTAATAATAACAATTTAAGAGAGATGGATAGAATTTGACAAAGAAATAGAACATTATATGGAAGCTATTGGTATAAGCTGAAAAATTGTTTGGAATTTTTTTAAGTTTAAAATAAACTTTCAAATTTAAACAGCAATTCTCCTTGGCCTTTCCTTCTTCCAAAAAATCCACACTTTGTTCCAAAACAGTGTCAATTGGAACATACATATTTAAATTATAATAATTAGCAGGTAACCCAGAATAGTCTCCAAATAATAAAACAACGGAGGTGTACTTGCTTAAATGGGAATATTTTAAGTAAATAGTCTTTGGCAGGCTGGTTAATACAATGTGCCAGTTACATAATGTATATAAAAAAAGTCAAATGACAGCAACAGAGCCTGTGAAATTTCTTCTGCACCCTCAAAGAAAACATCACCTTGCATTCTGACTGCTGCTAATAATTAAAATGATATTCTTTGCATTTGATGTAGTGTCTTTCAAGTCAAATAATCTCAAAGTGCTTTACCCTAATTACAAACATGGAAGACAATTTGCTCATAGCAATGTCCGGTAAATTGCCAGGTGATGAATAACCAATGTAGCTAGAGAAACTCCCTTCTCTTTTTGAATAGTATCATTGATTCTTTGGCATCTTTAGCACAAACTGATCAGGCAGATAGGATTTCAGTTTAACATTTAATCTGAGAGACAGCAGTTCTGACAATTTATGCTCCCCAACATTACAATGAAGTGTGAAACCAGTCTGTAAGCTCAAAGTCCTCAAAGTGTGGTTCGACCCACAAACTTCTATTCCTCAGGAAAAGAGCTACAGACTGAGCTGAATTCACTGCATCTGAATAGCCTGTCAACACTCAGAATCTAGATTTGCACATTAATAATGTTGAGGGTCAAGTAGTTAGCTCCAGTGGTTCAGCAAGCACTGGCTTAGGCTTGATGGATTAAATCAGTGGCCAACCTTTTGAGTCAGTCGACCAAGTACATTTTTCTTGATTGAATATTTCCTGATTTATGGCCACATCACAAATATCGCTACTCAGTGACTCTTGGAAACAAAATACAGGAGATTGATTTAACACAGACTTATCTAGACTAGTGCAAATGTTCAGCACTTTTTCACCCATGCACCAATGGGTTGGCCACAACTGAGTTAAATGGTCAATAAGTTTATGATCAAAATGTCACAACAAATATAGTTCATTGACTTACTAGTACAGGACTTCATTTGCTTCATGTCTTTCATATCTCACGGTTTTGCACATTAACCTGGAATAGGAAAAGAAAGATTCCAGTCATACCACTGATGCAAATATTAATTTGTCATGTTCGCCTGCTAAATACTACAGAACTCCCATACTAAATAAACAATTCTTGATTACTGCACTATGCATCAGTAACAAACAAAAGACACCACTTTAGATAATATAAAATGCCATGCCAATTTTGTTTACTTTTGATGCCTTTTAACATCATTCAGCACTTCCAGGTAATAATAATAATCCTTGCATTTCATATAGCGCTTTTCACGGCTTCTAGACGTCCCAAAGCGCTTCACAGAATATATTGTAAAGTGAATTGACTGTATATTTGTGGGCGAACGCGGCAGCCAATTGCGCACAGCAATGTCCCACAAACAGTCGTGGATTGAAAATGACCAATTTATTATTGTTTTGTTTTTTTGGAGGGATTATTATTAGGCGTGTGGAGTAAGGAAACTTGCCCAAGGTTTCGCCCTGTCTGGAACTGAACTCAGGTCTCTCGCTTGCAAAGCGAGTGCTCTAACCACTGAGCTGCAGGACTCCACAGGTAAACTGCAGCATATGCCAAATGCAGAGTAAAGTCCCTTTTACATTACCCCCAATTAATCTTGCTTAAACCACATTAAATCACGTAAGTCACAATAAATATTATGGTCCCCACTGGTGTGGCATACGTGATTTTTACTATATAAGCAGGAATCCTGGGAAATCAGTTTTTCTTTTTGTTTGCAGAATGATTAGACACTGTATGACCTACCAACTCGGTAGATTCCTCAGATACAACCAATCACTGACTTGCATCAGTACAGCACTGGACAATATCTGAATACAACTACTTAATTGTTTTTGAAAGATGTACTGTTTAACAGGTGTCAGTTTAAAAAGTTTAATCTGAGTTGGGATTAATAATGACGGTTTTATATAGAAAATGTTGGGACACTTATTTTTCAACTTCTTTATGAAGCCTGCCAGCTCAAAGAGGAACTTTGCAAATGAGGAATGTTAGAAGCAGCATAATACAAGACCCCATCAAAAAACTATTAGTTAACAATCCCATAATGGGACTAATATGTTCTTCAGAAGGTTATGTAAAATGCATTGGCAAATAAAAGTTCAAAAACATTAGTTTTTTTAAATCATCTTTCAAAAACGGTTTTAAACTCAACATTTATAGGAAAATAAAATGGGATTATTCATGGCTCTGATTAAAACAAAGTGAAGCAATACCAAGGGAGTTCTTGTGGTTAAAAATACTCTCAAGAAAATTGCAGGATTATAATGTATTTTCGTGCAAAATTCTCAATTTTCTACACAAACTGGAATCAGTCTCTTCCCTCGCTTGGCTGCTCCAGTTATTTCACTACAAATGAGGAGAAGTTCCAAACAGGTTCTATTAAATTTAGCAAGAGAGTTGTGATACGTGATATACAATTTGTATAGCACCTTTCACGTAGGGAGGACGCCCCAAGGTGCTGAACAATCAGTTTTGGACCCAAGCTGGGGGTTAGAATTGGGGAGGATGGAGGACAGATGGGGAAGCAGGGTGATCAAAAGCACGATTGAAGAGGAGGGTCTTGATATGGGTCTTGAAGGAGGTAAGGAGGGAGGGGGGCACGAGGTGGAGGTAGTGCGGATGGAGTTCCAGAGGGTGGGGGCAGAGTGTCAGAAGGCCCACCCGCCAATGGTGGGGTGGGCGAGGTAGGGGACGTGAAGCAGGGCGGAGCCCGCTGAGCGGAGGGAGCGGGCGGTATGTTGGGGGTTAGGAGATTGCAGAGGTAGAGGGAGTAAGACCATGGAGAACTTTGACAGTGAGGACCAGGATCTTGAATTGTATCCTCTGTGTGATAGTCGGGCGAGGATGGGGTTGATAGGGTCATGGAGCCTAGTGCGGGAAAGGACATGGGCTGCAGAGTTCTGGATGATCTGCAGCCTATAGAGAGAGGATTTGAAATACTTGATTTTGGTATTGTCAGTTGGATATTGCTGCATAATTACCAACAGTGAACTATCCAGTTCGGGCAGCCATGGATTGGTTACAACCCATTAAACTTAATGATGTCTTACTTTTTTTTCCCCCTTTAAATTATAAAATCAAGTTCTATTTGCAGTTCATTTTACCTGAACTGGTGTTCCCTCAGGTTAGAAAGTGCTTCCATTCCATGAAGATAAGAATAAACGATTTCCAAATCCTGCAGAAACAATTTTAAGAAAATAATTTATTATTAATCAACAAGAATTACTTAGTCAACACGCATTAATTAAACAAAATTCAGTCTCGGTCAATTATGGCAAAAGTATAATTATGCTTGCTGCACATTTCATTACTAATTCATTCACCCCTCAGGCTGCTGAAACCCTCACTCACACATTCGTCACATCAAGGCTTGATTATGAAAACTCCCTCCTCATCTGCCTTCCCAACGCTTCCCTTCACAAGCTGCAGATCATCCAAAACTCTGCAGCTCATGTACTCTCGTGCACCATCACTCCCACCCTGGCCCGACCCCACTGGCTCCCCATCCCCCAGAGGATCGAGTTCAAGATCCTCGTCCTCACCTTTAAGGCCATCCATGGCCTTGCTCCCTCTTACCTCTCTGACCTACTGACTCCCTACCAACCTGCCCACTCCCTCCATTCATCAGGCTCCGGTCTGCTCCACGTCTCCCGCCCGACCTGCTCTACCATCGGTGGCCGGGCATTCAGCCTCTCTGCCCCACACTCTGGAACTCCATCCCATGGTCCCTTCACCTCGCTTCCTCCCTTGCCTCCTTCAAGGCCGGTCTCAAGAACCTTCTCTTCGATCGTGCCTTTGGTCTCCCTCCCACCACTCTGCCTTCCCTCTCCCCTACACCACCCCTCCCCCATGCTCGGGCCCCGACATCTGACTGTTCAGCGCTTTGAGATGTCCTCCCAACGTGAAAATGTAATTTTGTTGTTGTTGTTATGTTATGTCTTGAAATTAAATTGACTCCCTCCTCCCACTGCAATGTTACAGAAAGAGTGGGGTCATAACTTCAGATGGCTCACAAATAATGAAATACAAATAAATACTATATTTTCAAGATTCTCCCAAGAGCACACCATGAGAAATGAAAAAGCGCAGTCAGTAAACCTGAAACTTCAAATCCACTTACATGAAGAGTTTAAAGAAACAAAGCAATGTTACTGAAAATAACAAACATATCAAGTTTACACTATAAATGAAAGTTTAATTTGATGAAAGGGCAGTTATTGCTGTACATCTAAATTTATCCCCCTCACAAATTAAAAATAATTGTATCCCTCACGTGCGACAAACATCCCTTGTACGACAAACTGACTGCTGGTACAAATATATATAAAGCTATATATGCTTTATAACAACATTCTATATTATGTACAATTTCTTCCTCAAAAATTAAATCATTTTACTACTCATTTCATTTGTTTGCAGGACAAACTGATGGAAATTGACTGCTACATTTGCTTACAGAACAACATTCTATGTAATGAACAGTATTTTCTTATTTATTTCCACCAGAGTCAATTTAGATCCTGTCTGCCTTGTGTTTCAGTTGGCTGGCTGTTAAGTGACCCATTTCAAAGATTTTTCTCTCCCATACATCCTGGTTTATATCCCCTGCCCATCCCATTGTTGTTTGTGGGATGTTGCTGGGGGAGAGAAGAATTAGCTGCCCTATTTGCCTGAATACTACTCTGTTAATAACAACAGCAAAACAGTAACCACACTTCACAGAAACGTTGTGAAGAGTTTTAGGACAATTGGTTTTATACGTGCTATATTAAATCCAAGGATTATTATTGTTTGCTAATTAATCTTTTCTTGTCAAGCACTTTAAGGTTTTTCTTTTATGAAAAGTGCTATTATAAATCTGTGTTGAATTTTCATTGTATCTTAATATACATTCAGGATTACCTCTTTGGTTTTGTATTCTATGCCCCTATCGATAAAACCTATGAAATCTTTTCCATTTATTGAGCTTCCTTCCTCTGATGCTTATACATTTCCCATCTTTTTCAATAAACTATTACTTGAAATAAACACTTCTAACTAAAAGCTATGCAACCATCACTTCTGTAAAAGGCAGCAGAGTGGCATGTCATGGGCTCTTTTTCATTATTCTCCATATATTGAGGTCACCACCTTAACTGGGCCATCTGGAGGAGCTGACAGGCGGAAGCACTTCACTACTTACAATGCTGTCAAAGCCACTCTAAGAAGGAAAATGGCCCTTCCTTTGTGATTGAAACAGACAACAAAAGTTGATGAAACCATTCAGACACTAATGCACATGTACTGAGAATTTAAAATCAGAGAGTCCAGGAATGCCATGTGCTTACGTACAAAGGGCAAAAAAGACTCTCCTTGTATGTTTTCAAGTAAGTTTTGATCTGCAATATTCAACATTTTAATCAATTTCTATCCAGTCTGACAGAAGACTAATCGCTCCACTCAAACAATCAGCTACAAGGTAAGAAATCTTAATGGGCTGTAACCTCACAGCAGGAGTTTAATAAGTGCTTTAACACTTGAGCACTCCCTTGCTGTGGACATATTTTTGCTAATTCTTAACCTGCCACAGCAAAACAATCATGACAGATGTTTCACTCACGTTCCCAGCTTTAAAAAGAAAATAAACTGTACATTTGTGATCCTAATCTTCCTCCCCCTCAATGAATTCTCCAATCAGAACAAAGGAGTGAAACAAGTACTTACATTTTACCTTCTCTCATGAAATGTTTGTTTGTTTGGTAACTACATTTGTTTCAGGCATCTCATAGCCCTTCGTCTCTTGCCCTTTGCACACTAAATATTCCTACTTGAACACATGCTAGATAGACTACCCCTATATTAATTCAGCAAATCTTAAACAATCTGGAGTACAACAGTGAGACAAAAACATAACACAGGATAACATTTGTTCAGTGGCAAAACAATTAAGATATTTGTAGGTAAGAATATAAAAAATTTTCAAAAAATTATACCCTCAATAGTTTTGATTTTTTCCCTATTGGCACTAAGTAGTTTTGTCTGCAAACTACAACATTATTCTTTATGTTCATAATTTATAGATGTTCTATTAAATCTCAATTGTTTATAAAAGAACTATTTTGAAATGTACAAAAGTATGATCTTCAATAATTATTTTTAACTTAAGGGACCAAATGTACAAAACTATTGAAATTAGGAAAACAGTTTTGTATTCACTTGGCAACTAAATCATAGTGTTGTTACAAAAGGATATATTTTTTAAACTTTGTTCTTACAAATCAACACTGACAATGGAGGAAAGTAATTTAGTAAAGAAAAACACAAGGAACTAAAAGTCATATTTATTCCTTGCTGTATCCACACGCCCATCATACAAATCACCTGTATTGTTTTTGAGCTTCATCCAGCGATAACAAGTCAAGAAAGAGAATGAAAATAAAGTGCAGTTCCTTTACTGAAATATAAAAATAAAGAGTCCTGCAGTTCCAACATAACGGAAAGCTGTGGGCAGCTGTTCTGAACATGAAAAGAACTGTTATGGAAACAGAGCTCTTTTTATTCAGGTTCAAAACTGTTATCTGAAACTCAGGCTAAGAGAAGCACATGACATGACAACCGCCTGGTCTAAAACATAAGCTTATTATTTCAGAGTACACAGATGAGTCCCAAGCCTAACGCAGTTACTCAGTTAAGTTTAACTGAGCAATATATTACCATTGATGTTCACTTAACAACCTGCCTCCAGCTACATCTGGGTTATAATCAGATGAATAAAAAATCCTTTTTTTAGCTTGTTGCATTTTAACGTGATACTCTGTGAAATGATGTGTACTAAATGTCTGGTTCAAAATTACTGTCGCATGATGTTAAAATAAGTAATAAAAATGCAGTAAACTCACATAAGTCATATCAGTTGGGACCAGAATATTTAATACAACATACGCAAAGTATGAGTTATGGCAAACTTGCATAAGTCATATCATATATGACTTATGTAAAGTTATATACAAGTCGGATTTTATATGACTAACACATACACAAGTGCTGAGCTGGCTGGCGACACTGAGACAAGATTTCTATATCATGTTTAACCTATGCATGTTAAATCTATCGTAGCCCATTCTTTCCATATACAGTACTGCACAGTACCTCATGTACAGAAAACATGTACAACGAATGGCACAACCAAACAAGTTTCAAAACAGAACTGTCTTAATAGAATATAAACTTAATTTGTATTTAGTTGGGGTATCTATGTTGCCTGATGCCATGTTGACTGGTCAAAACCTTGCCTTCCTTACTTGTTCACTGTTATGCGCATGCGGTCCTTCGGCATTGTAGCATGCAAGTGTACATTCAGTGATGGGTCAGGACTTATGTCCTGCGATTGATCCACACGCACATGCTACTTCAAGGCCAGTAAGGGCACATGGGGTGACTGATCCCCTTTGCTCGCCACGTGATCAACATTCCTCGCCCCCTTACTCACCACGTGATCCAATGCCTCTCACCTCTCTCAGGCCGCCCCCTCACCCCCCCTTGTGCGACAGAACAAAAGCGGCGATTGCAACAAAGCAGCGAATAGAGGTGTTAATACTGCAGAACAAAAGGGGTGGAGGGCGGGGGAAGAACATGCAACAAAACAGGCAGATCAGGGAGAGGAAGGGTGTGTCTGGGACCAAGATGATGTGGTAATGGTCACAGAAGAGGGGGAGGAAATTTGTAATACGTATTTGGAACAAATACATATTTTAAACTCTGTTTAGCTTGGATACTCTTAGGAATTGTGTTAGGTTTCTGCATGATATTAAAGTACAACAAATTACATTTGTATAGCACCTTTAGGACGTCCCAAGGTGCTGGACAGCAGGAGGGTTGGGATCAGGAGGGGTTGAGGGCAGGGAGGGTAAGGGATAGGAGGGTGGCCGAAGGAGGTGAGTTGGAGGTTGGAGGTGAGTCCCGATAAGTTCCTCGAAGGAGGCAAGGGAGGGAGCAAGGTGAAGGGACTGTACCATAAACTTCCACAGCGGGGGTAGAGAGGCCGACCTTGGTTGGTGAGGAGGGCTGGGTGGGGCAGGGGATGTGGAGCTGGACAGAGAAGGGACAGGACGGGTTGATATGGGATTAGCAGGTCACAGAGGTAGGAAGGAGCAAGGCCGTGGAGGGCTTTGAAAGTGAGGACAAAGATTTTGAACTCTATCCTCTGGGGGATGGCGAGCCAGGCGAGGATGGGAGTGATAGGGTCGCGGAACCTGGTGTGGGAGAGGACACGAGCTGCAGAGTTCTGGATGATCTGCAGCGTGTGGAGGGAAGAGTCGGGAAGCTGACAAGCAGGAAGTTGGCATAGTCAAGTCCAGATGTAATAAATGCGTGGATGAGTGTTTCGGCGGCCCAAGGGGAGAGGCAGTGGCGGAGTCGGGCAATGTTGCGGAGGTGGGGGAAGGCAGAGCGAGTCATGGCATGGATGTGGGGGTCAAACAAGACCGACAAGGTTCCGGACTGGCTCAGTAAGGTGGACTAGGCATCCATGGATGGTGATGTTGCCAGTGCCTGAGGTGTGGAGGCACTGATGGGAGCCAATCAGAAGTGTATGGGTCTTGTTGACGTTCAACTGGAGAAAGTTAGCGCTCATCCAGGGCTTGTTGTCTGACAGACATAATAATAATAATAATCCTTGCATTTGATATAGCGCTTTTCACATCGGGAGGACGTCCCAAAACGCTTCACAGAACACACTGTAAAGTGAATTGACTGTATATTTGTAGGCGAACGCGGCAGCCAATTGCGCACAGCAATGTCCCACAAACAGTCGTAGATTGAATATGACCAATTTATTATTGTTTTTGGTTTTGGAGGGATTATTATTAGGCTCTGTGTGGAGTAAGGAAACTTGCCCAAGGTTTCGTCCTGCCTGGAATTGAACTCAGGTCTTTCGCTTGCAAAGCGAGTGCTCTAACCACTGAGCCTCAGGACTCTACAAATGCTCTCAGGACAGCTGTGGTCCTGGAGTCGAGGGTGGAGGCAAAGAGATAAGAGTTGGTGTCATCTGCATACATGTGGAAACTGACCCCATGTTTGCAGATGATGTCACCAAGAGGTAGTATGTACATGTTGAAGAGAGCACCAAGGACAGAGCCCTGAGGAACACCGCACGAGATGGTGTGCGGGCTGGAAGAGAAGCTATTTGTGAAGATAAAGTGGACACGGTATGAAAGGTAGGATCTGAACCAGTAAAGGACAGGAACATGATGGTTGAGGTGAGAGGCGGTGGAAGAGGATAGAGTGGTCAACAGTGTCAAATGCAGCTGAGAGGTCAAGAAGGATGAGGAGACCTGGTCATAAATGGACAAAATGTCATTTGTCACTTTGACCAAGGCTGTTTCTGTGCTGTGGGCAGCACGGAAACCCAATTGGAAGGGTTTGTATAAGGAAGTGGTGGGAGAGGAAGGAGCGAAGCAATGACTCGTTCTAGGACCTTGGAAAGAAAAGTTGAAGATGGGGCGGTAATTGCAGAGCAGGGATGGGTCCAGGGAAGGCATTTTGAGGATGGGGGTGATGACGACTGTTTTTAAGGGGGTGGGAACGGTGCCAGTGGACAGGGAGAGGTTGATGATGTCTGTGAGTAGAGGGGCACGTGAGGGGTTGACAGTGGTGGGAGGGGGTGGGAGGGGCGGGAGGGGGCACGAAGGTGGAGCTGGGAGGTAAGGAGAGGTGTATGGGTGGGGTCAAGGGAGCAGGTGGTGGGTTTCATATGGGTCATAATGGTAGTGAGAGAGGAGGGGGAGGCAAGTTTGAAGTTGTGGAGGGAAGGATAGGTAGGAGTCAGAGGGTGACAGGGAGATGGGAGGTGCAACTGGACAGAGTCGGTTGAGCATATCCCCTCGGTTTTGGTTTCAAGTAAGTCCAGCATCTCCTCGTAGTTAGAGTTACATGATTGGCCGAGGAGCCAGTTGGTGGTGGAGAAGCGGAGCCTGGGGTAGTCCTTGGCCTCCAAGATTACCTTAGAGTAGAAAGACAATTTAGCGGAGGAGAGGGCGGAGCGGTAGATTTTGATCGGCAGCCAGATCTGCTAATGGACCATAAAGTTAGAATTGAGCCAGTTGCGTTCGGCAACTCGCACCTGTGCCATGAGGGAGCGGAAGTATCTGATTGACAAAACTATGTAATGTTCAGTGCTGTGAAATACTACCCTGTATGAATGGTGCTATAAAGCTCCTGACATTTCAAAAAAAAAAGCTCTCGAGATTTCAGATGGTAGTGAAGCCTTATAACAATCCTTACTTCGATATATAGCACCTCATCATGTTTTTTCCAGACATAATCGGACAGTAAAACCCATAGTACTGTATGGATTGCAAGTAGTGGTATCAACAGCAACGGTTTCCATTTGGTCTTCTGCCAATCTGTAGCAATCCCACAGCTAGTATGAATGCAAGATTATTTTTCTTTGGTTTTTCGAACACCTGACATGAAATCTCCTTAAGAAAATAACATCTTAAACATCTGGACTGAACCAAAGGATCAATTGTTCCAACAGTCATAATTGTTGACATCACTGAAACACTGAAGTGTGCTATTAAAAGCAAGACAAATACGTCTGTTACCAGCTGCAAGAGGATGTGCAGCCTCAATCTAACTGCAGAACTATTTCACAGATATGTCACTGTCCTTTACCATTTACAATAATGCAATCCATTTGGCTCAACACGTGACAAAATGAAAATCTGTTTTCATACTCTAGAAACTGAAGGCCTCTCCCTAGGGATAATGAGTTAAAACAGTCATTATTCCTTGATTTTTCCAAATGCAGCAACCCTGCTGCTGCACCAACTGAGATCAGCTAACCAGCACACACTAGGAATCCAATCACACGAGGTGGTGTATTTATCCACAAAGCCACAATCTATTTGAGTCTTTGAAAGTAAGGTCTTTGAGGAACTCTCATTAAATCTATTAAAAAAAATCAGGTGGATTTTATACAGATAGACAGCGAAATGACGAATTCAACATGATGAAATACAATAGTTTCAAAGCCAAATCAAGATGTGGTGAGGCAGGATAACATAACATCCACATTACTAGGTCATGATAGCAAGCCCATTAGAAGTCAAAGCATCTACAGCAATAATAATCCATGCATTTGATATAGCGCCTTATCAAATCTTCGGGACATCTCAAAGCACTTCACAAAATATACTGTAAAGTGAATTGATTGTATATTTTGTGGACGAAATGGAATATAAACAAGGTGAAACTGAATTCAAAAACACTTGCTTAGGTAACAGATTATGAAATATTATTCTCTGCTGATATAATGGGGAAACAATAGGACAATTAAAAACCAGCAATGCACCAATTCATTCCTTGTCAAATTATACAATTAAATAATTTCCAGCACCAAAATCAGTGAACTATAAGATCAGTAAGATATTTGTTTGTTGCTTTTTCCTCCAAAGACAACAACAACTTGGATTTATATAGCACCCTCCACGCTGGACGGCGTCTCAGAGTGCTTTAGAGTAACGGATCTCGGGACCGAGCCAGGGGGAGGGGGAGGAAGGTGACCAAAGGCACGGTCGAAAAGAAAGGTCTTCAGCAGAGTCCTGAAAATGGGAAGGGAGGGAGTGAGACGAAGGGAGTGAGGAAGGCAGTTCCAGAGCCTCGGGGCATAGTGGCTGAAGGCAAGGCCGCCGAGGGTGGAGCGGAGGACTCGGGGGACGAGGAGGACAACACAAATAGAGTAGAGCCCCATTGATTTGGTGTCAGCCTGACTCAATTGGTAGTATTCTTGTCTCAGAGTCAAAAGATTGTAGATTGAAGATCAATGTCAAGATGTTGAGCTCATAGTCTAGGGCTCGGCTCACATGCCAACGGAGTGCATTGTCAGATATGCCAACCTTCAGATGAGACATTAACCAGAGGTCCCATCTGCCTGTTCTATTGGATATTAAATGTTCCATGGAACCATTCGAGAAAAGGAAATTTCTTCTAGCATTTTGTCTAACAATTCCCCAGATAAAATTGGTCATTCACTTCCCAGATGTTTGTAGGACATTGGCGTCTATAAACTGGCTGCTGCCTACAGAATATATAATAATAATGTACACCTTACAGTATACCTTGTGAAGCACGTTCAGATACCCTCCTATGTGAAAGTGCCATGTCAAATGCACGTATTACTATTTCTGTAATACTGTGATCGACAGCCATAAAATCTATAACAAAGCACAATAGCCAATTTCACTAGGAAGGTTTACAACTGGCTGGCTTGTAAATAGCTGAATTCCAGATGATACGGTTGCTGTCAATGTAGTCAGGTCAATTCTCTGTATGTGGGCAGGAAGTGACTTTAATGATGATTTCCCAGGAGTCTATCAATGTAGCGTGAGAGCCAGCCAGCTGAGTAAGTGAACGAACCAACAGTGCACATGTACAGTAAATGGAATCCATGTAAAATGGGAATATCTGAGCACCAAGAGTTGCATGGTATTTCAGGGCTGATTTGAATTGATTCAAGTATCCTGCAACACAAGCGTGCCACATATTATGAATAAAAAATGTTTATACATTTTAGAAAACTGTACAGTACAATCCTGTTGTAGTGTGGATCCAACATCTCAGACAGCACATTAAAAGGCAGCATAACAAAATGGCTGACTTCCAGGCCATCACGTCACCGCCAACATCAAGTCCTGCACATTGTACATATACTCTTTGCAGAAAGCAGGGCAACTCTAAATCTCACTTCCTTTGCAGTAATTACGATCCTGCACAAAGTGTGCAATATGCATTAGGTGACATCAGCGACGACCTAACATGCAAGTTGACTATTTTTTAATGCAAAGCAAGACAGTCACCCCGTGCCTATACTGCACAGGGTTCCATTATTAAAAGTGGATCTTTGCTCCAGAGAAGCATTTAATAACAGGGTTGCCCTAAACTAAACAGTGTTGAGGAAAGAATTTACTCTTTCTTAGCTATGCGGAAGACCTGCTGCTTGTCCAGCTCGGACCATGCTACCTGTCAGGGCTTTGGCTTGCAGGGTTAACAGGAGCTGAGTAGGATGACTCCCTGCCCCAAGTGACTGGTCTGCCCTTCCAGGTCCTGCTGATGAGTCAGGTGGAAAAGACAAGTACAGAAACTCATCACAGTCAGCAGCCAGCATCAGCATTTCTGTGTAGAAATCAAAGCTAGCTGAATGAAATAGAGAAAAAATACGTAAGTTCCCTTATATATCATCTGTATTACTTTGCAAAGATACCGGCATACATTTTCTGACTTGTATCTCCTCCTAGTGGCTTACATTATAAATACTCTACAACCTCACTCTCAGCTGATTCATACCCACCTCATTCATACAGGTTGAAAGATTCTGAAGCAATCTAAAAAATATATTTTAAATGACATTCATCTAAACAAAGAACACAAATTTTATATACATAAATTTAATATTGAATGTACTTAGCAAAATGATTTGATTGTTTCCTTTTTTTCAAAATGTCAAAAGAATATTATCAATTCCAATGGATTATTGATTTAATATAGAGGAATTATGCAGTTTACTACACGGTTATTTAAATATGTAGATAGGACCAAAGTGCCACACTAAGCTTACCCCACATTCTGGGGAACCAACAGTTAAACCGATGTGCTTTTTTCCATGATATTTTAAAAACTAATGTGTTCTGAATAATATGCCTTCATATAAACATAGAAATCTACAGCGCAGAAAGGGACCATTTGGCCTATCGAATCCGTATCGGGTCAAAGAGCAGAGAGATCAATTTAATCCCACCTCCCTGCCTCATCCCCATACCCCTTCAAGCCCCTCTTCTTTATATGTCTGTCTACTTCCCTTTTAAAAGTTTCAATGGACTCTGCCTCCACCACGCTACTCGCAGGAAATTCAACATCCCAACAACTCTACAGGTAAAAAAAAATCCTTCTAAGTTCTTCTTTCGCCTCTCTTGTGGCTCGTCACTGATTCCCCTATCAATAGAAATAACCTCCCCCTATGTAATCTGTCAATACCTCTCATAACTTAGTATTTCTGTGAAGTTCTCTTTCAACCTTCTCTGGTTCAATGAAAAGACACATCTTCTCCAACCTCTTCTCATATTTGTAGCCGTTCACCCTCAGAATCATTCTCACAAATCTCTTCTACATCCGTTCTAGGCTTGACTTCTTTCCCAGAACGTGGTGCCCAAGTCTTGGCACAGTATTCCAGTTGTGACCTAACCAATGATTTATAAAACTTTTGTATTATGGTCCTACATATAAAACCCAGCATGCTGTTAGCTTTCTTTAAACTTTCTGCCACCTTTGCTAAAACATTTCAGAGGTCATGAAAAAAGAATCTGCTGTTCACCATTCAAAGCACTCCAAAAACAAATCAAAAACAAAAAACTATTTTAATTTTTCAAAAGTCATTTTATTTCACCAATAGGTGGCAGACTGCCTCCATTTTTGCAATTCTCAACTACTAATCTCAACAACAACCATAATCCTTGCATTTGATATGATATGGCACCTTTCACATTGGGAAGACACCTAGAAGTGTTTCACATGATATACTGTTGGGTGGTGACTGACGATTTTGTAGGCAAAATGCAGCAGCCAATTTACACTGCAAAGTCACATACATCCATGAAACGAATAACTTAGTTGAAAAAATATTGAGCAGGATAGTGCTATAAGATCTTTAACATCCACCTGAATAAGCAGACAGGATCTCGGTGTGACACCCTATCTGAAGGACTGCACCTCCAATAATGCAGGGTACCCCAGCACTGCATTGGAGTATCAGCCAGCCCTGGACCAGTGGTTCCCAAACACATTTTTTTGGTGGCCTCAATGTGGGACACCAATACTTACAAGTGGCCGCAGTGCGTCTTTTCATAATCTATGTTACTCAAGCCAGCCAGCAAGCAGGGAGAGACAGAGAAAGCTCTCCGGGACACTACCCCGCATGAAGGGCACTATATAAATGCAAGTTGTTGTTGATATTGCTCACACACACTCTATCCCCACAATGGACAGGGGGACTGATGTGGCTGCACAAAATCACATTGCATTTGAGAAACACTGCATTCGATCATGACCTCAAAGTACCAATGAAGAAGCTTGAACCCACAATCTTTCGACTCAGGAGGTGAAGAGTGTGTCAGACTGACACCTGAGCTTGGTATCTCAGACACCCAGCTGCTGAGGCCAACTGGAGAGAATTTTCTTTCTTCAGTGGGCGACTGGCACATGTAGAAACTCAGGATCACGCTTAAGAGAATTGAAACCAGACTGAGAGTTCCATGTATGCCACCTACACATGGAAATTCCCATGTGTGGAATGCAGACTCTCTTGCAGGAGGAATGCAGACTCTCTTGCAGGAGGGATGCACCCTGCTTACCCAATTCCGGTAAGTACTAGAGCCAGGGCTTGGGTTTTAACCAGCTTACCCCTGAAGGCATTCTTTTGCAAGTTTCCCACTGCTTGTCCTGCTACGCCCACCCTATCCATTGTGGCTTTGGCTTGCAGGGTTAACAAAACTGAATCGGAAGAATCCCTGTCCTTAATGATTAGACAGTATCTGAGTCACACTGATCAGCCAGGCTGGTTGATCTGCCATCGGCAGTGCTTTGGAGTACTGCACACCCGACCGCCTACCGAGACCGCCACAGAGGATTAACTTGATTCCAATGTTCCAAGCCAGTTCAGACCCCGCTTGCCCCTCTCCTCCTCTTCCCCACGCGCTCCCACCCCTACCAAATGAACAGAATGCTCATCATCATTCTGATGTCAGAAACTTTTACAAGACATTGGATTCAAGCACATAAACAGGAAACTCCCACAATTAGAATGCTGTGATGTTGTGTGGGAGACCACATCAAGTTTTAATTATAGGCTAAAGGCGTTGTTAATGTACATTAACATTTGCTCAACTATGAAGCAGTTATTTTCATGGCAGTTGCTTTTTCTGCACCACTCACATCAGCTTCATCTAATACTTTGAAAAACGATAATTAACTCCAGCAGTGAATTTATACCAAAAATGAGAGGGAGCCGTATTTAATAAAAACCAAAAATGGCAGAATATTTAGAATATAAACAATTAAATTGTCTAAAGAATGAACACCCAGGACATTTGCATTTCATTGGATGTCATTGATGTAGAAATGAGGTGTGTGAAAATACTTCACTGCAGATTTTGAGATCACACAGTAGTTGTTAAGATACCAAATTGGTACAAACCAAGATGATTGGTACATGTGCATAGTAGCATACAATAGTCCCAAGATCTTCTGCATGGAAGTCTGAAGGGAGTTCATATACAAGTTCTGTGTCTTGGTTTTCTGCTGGCCCTAATCTGAAGACTGATGTACCTCAATGCAAATACAACAACAACAATTTGGATTTATACAGCGCCCTCCACGCCAGACAGGTCAATGTTTCTAAATATAAGACAAACATATTTCTACAGTTTATGAATTACAACATGAAAACAATATTTTTTCTCACCAATCCTACGCAAAAACATACATGAGCTTCGAACATCAACATAAATCCATAACTATCCATATCTTTCCCACTCCCCTTCCCTCTTTACCTTTCCCACTTCTGCTTCCTATTCTCTATTCCTTTCCAAGACAATGAATGAACAAAATACAGTAAACTCCTGATAACTCGTCACTTCAAGGGATTATTATTATTAAAAGAGCTTAGCAAGCAGTTATCTGGAATGGTTAGTTAGGCATAGATTCTCCTGGGCCACAAGGGGGTGCTAAGACTGGTGTTCAGCAGAGGCATCTGATCTAATGGAGAGCTTTGCCATGGCCTCCCATCCTATCATGTAACAGGATAGGCTGGGAGGCAGGGCAATAGACTCCAGACCTCTGCGTTGCATCTGATCATGTGCGCCTAATCTCCACATCACTCAAAGGATAGGGCAGAAAGCCTCTGCGATGCAAGAATCCATCTTATACGGGTGTTTAGCTCATCAATTTTACATGGTAAGTACTTACAAGAATTTCTAGAATGTGACAAGTTACATGTTAAGAGGAGTAACAGGTAAAGCGGGTCCTATTTTGCATGGGAAATTACCAGGATATTGACAGCTTGGCAATTTGAGTGGTGGTGACTAGTTAAGCCAAGTGTCTTGCTATCCAGAGTTTACTGTAGTTTTTTATTGCACAAGACTGATGAGTGTAAACATTGCAAACATCAACAACAAAATTACATTGATAGAGCTCCTTTCACATTGGGAGGACGTTCCAAACGCTGAATAGTCAGATGTCGGGGCCCGAGCATGGGGGAGGGGGGGTGTAGGGGAGAGGGAAGGCAGAGTGGTGGGAGGGAGACCAAAGGCACGATCGAAGAGAAGGTTCTTGAGACCGGCCTTGAAGGAGGCAAGGGAGGAAGCGAGGTGAAGGGACCATGGGATGGAGTTCCAGAGCGTGGGGGCAGAGAGGCTGAATGCCCGGCCACCGATGGTAGAGCAGGTCAGGCGGGAGACATGGAGCAGACCGGAGGGAGTGGAGGGAGTGGGCAGGTTGGTAGGGAGTCAGCAGGTCAGAGAGGTAAGAGGGGGAAAGGCCATGGATGGCCTTAAAGGTGAGGATGAGGATCTTGAACTCGATTCTCTGGGGGATGGGGAGCCAGTGGGGTCGGGCCAGGGTGGGAGTGATGGTGTAGGGTGCGTGAGAGTACACGAGCTGCAGAGTTTTGGATGATCTGCAGCTTGTGAAGGGAAGCGTTGGGAAAGCTGATGAGAAGGGAGTTTCCATATCGAGCCTTGATGTGACGAATGCGTGGGAGAGGATTTCGGCAGCCTGAGGGGTGAGGCAGTGGCAGAGTTTTGCAATATTGCGGAGGTGGTGGTAGGCAGTGCCAGTCATGGCGTGGATGTGGGGGAGAAAGGACAGTTCAGGGTCAAACAAGATACCCAGGTTCCTGACTGGCTTAGTGAGGTTGAGGTGCAGCCGTGGAGGCTGATGCTGCCAGCGCCTGAGGTGCGGAGTTGTTGGCGTGAGCCAATCAGGAGGGCCTCGGTCTTGCTGACGTTGAGTTGGAGAAAGTTGTCCCTCGTCCAGGACTTGATGTCGGACAGGCAGTCGGTCAGGACGCCAGTAGTCCTGGAGTTCAGGGTGGAGGCAGAGAGGTAGAGTTGGGTGTCATCCGCATACATGTGGAAATTTATTCCACGTCTCCGGATGATGTCACCAAGGGGAGCGTTTAAAGGGTGAAGAGTAGGGGACCGAGGATAGAGCCCTGAGGAACACCGCACGAGACATTCCATACACATTGCATGAGCCAAAATTGCTGTTGGTAAATAATCCCTTTTGTAGTTGAGCAACCTTGATACTACTTATGAGAATTATAAATTAAGAAACGAAAGCTCAACCACATTTTGAGAAATTACAAAACGCTGATGACAAACTGTTCCTGGAATGTATACAATAAAATGTAAGCAACATTTTTCTCATTCTCCAACCCATTCCTCAGGAATAAAGAGGACATCTTCCTATTTATAATACATAAAAACATGTAATTTCTACAATATATTAACCATTAAAAAAAACAACAATATTCGTCATAATGATATTCTTCAGGGTTCTGATATATTTTTAAGGTTGCAGAATTAAGATCAGTATTGAGTAAAAGCTTTTCTTCTGGTTCATGTTGCTACCGGTTCAGATACAGTTGGAGGTTACATAAACACCCAAAATTGGAATTCACATTCTGACCGTCACATCTCCAAGGACGGATTGTTGAAGCTGCTTAGCTTATTCCGGTCCCTGTCAGCAAAACCGAGTAACATTGAAACAACATTTCTGTCTGTGCGCACACAGAGAAAGACATTCATTTTGAGAGCAAATTCAGCATTTACAAATCCCAAATAATTGCCTTGGCCAACAATCTCCCAAATAAAATTGGTCACTCACTCCATGGCTGTTTGTGGTACATTGCCATACACAAACTGGCTGCCGCGTTTCGCCCACAAACCACACAGTCAATCCACTTTACATTATATCCGGTGAAACGCTTCGAGACATCTCAACAGCGTGATAGTGTGTTATTCCAAATGCAAGGCTTATTTTAAATTTCTCTGTACTGTCGTGGTTTTAGAGGCTATTCAGGTGCATTTAAGGTCAAAACTTTTAATAAGGCTTTGGTGGCACGAGCGCACAGACTCTGGTCATTTTACTTAGACGCATAGTTCCCGCACGCAGGAATGTTTTTAAATTCCTCCCCAGGCCACTCCAACTGGTGTTTGTTATCCTATTGGAAGGAGGGCTACTCCTCCAGGGCACCAGAGGGCTCTGTGCGGGACGGCAGGATGGCCAGCGCATGCCGACTTCACCAGCAAGCAGTCTTGGGAGACCGGGGCCTGGCGCTGGCCTCCAGTATCCCGCTGGAAACAATTCTCACACATTAATCAGTTCCCTGTGGCCTCGAACCATCCTGCTCCCGTGACCAAACCCTTTACACTGGAGAAGTGCAGTCTTCATATGGTTTTCAAACTGACAGAAGTAGCAAGAATACCGCAAGGAAGTTTCAAAGTAATACTCGATCTGCATGTTCTGCTAAAATCCTATTTAATTTGGTGATTGTGTGAAACTAACCAGAGTTCAATATATGCCACTCTTCTTAAGCACAACGTTAAGATTCAAACATTCCTTAATCCAACAGATTCCACCAGTATACCCCAAGACGACAAACCATCTTTGTGAACTGTCTCCATTGGGCTTCAGCCTTAAAAATAATAATCCTTGCATTTGGAAATACACAGACAACCTCTAATAACGGTTCTTCCAACAAGGTCTCACCAAAAGCAGTGAGGTAAATGATCAATTAATTTTCTGAAGCAATTACTAGGAACAATGACCACAACCAGTTTATGTGAAATAACTGTTGAACTTATACAACCCAATCTTGTTTTTGAAACATTTCAAAGTGCTTCACAGAATTTTTTTTACAGTAAAGGTTTTTTACTGCACAGTTGTAGGCCAATGTGGCAGTCACTTTACCATACATGGTTTTTAAGTAAATGACTAATTTTACCTGGATGTCTTGTTGACCAGGACACTTGGAGAAACTCCCTTCTCTTTTTGAATTTTGCTGAGACCTTTAACAACCACTGGAATAGGTAAACTTTCATGTAACATGTCATTTGAAGGACGGCACCTCTAACAATACAGCACTGCTATGGAGCGTCAGTCTAGACTCTATGACTCAACATTGAAATGAGGGGTTTGAAGCCATAATCGTCTGACTCCAAGTTGAGAGTGCTACCAATTGAGTCACTCTGAGACCTGTTATTTCAATAATTATTTCAGATAAACTCGATGTGGTCATTGTTCCTATTAATTGTTCCAGACTAACTGGTCATCCCACCTTTGTTGGCACCTTATTCATGAAAATGGCTGTGTATTTCCAAAAAAATATACCAACAGTATTACCTTTGAAGTGCTTTGGAATGGTGAGACATTATAAAGCCCTATAAAATATATGTTAATTTCCCTTTTCCCTAACCTGCCCACAGATGCATGTAGAGTACAGGAGCTTAAGATAATTATTAACATTGTTTCCCATCAGTGAATAACATTGACATTCATTGTTTTCTGATTCTCTTGAAATGTTGGCACTGCTGGAGAATTTCTGTTGGGTTGCTTCTTCACTCAATTGTAACGATTTTTGTTAGTAACTCAACAGCAGATTTAATTCCAAGTATAATCTGACAGCAGTTGGCAAGACAGCTGTTGATTAGGGTTTGAAGGTCTGCATGAAATTATTCTGATAAACATACAGCAAGATTGGAGGAGGATGACACATATTTATGTAGGTATAATTGAATGTTATGGTTTACATCTTAAAAATGTGAAGTATTTATTATTATAAATAAACATTTAAAAAGTTTTTCAGCAACCCGTCTCCCAAGCAAATGTCAATATTTCGCTGAAATTCATTACGAGGATATACACTTTTGTTTCATATTTCTCCTTTCTCTGTGGGAGTTTACTCAGGAGTTACACAAAGCAACACACCTAGCAACGTGGGAAATGCAGAGCTCAATAAGCACCTAAATTAGACAGATACTAACTGCTAGCATGACACTTTTGGGGGGTAAGCCAAGCGTCTTGATATGTGCAAGTACCCAGCACTATGATTCAGAGTATCCAAACCAGGCAGAATTCAACATATACATGCTACTAACACATGGAAATATCCCTGTGTCTAGAATAAAGTGTGCACTCTCCCTGGAGGGACCACCTGCTTACCCATTCCAGACCCCAGAGTGTGGTTGGGGTACTACTAGGGTTTAACTTGCTAAAACCACAGAGCTGGCTATTGAGAGGTTTCTGCTGCTTCTCTAGTTAGGGCCCTATCATTGGTTTGTGGGATTAACAGGAGCTGAGAGGGAAGAATTCCAGCTCCCAATGAAAAAAAACGTTAAAGATGGTTACTCATTTCGATGCTAGAATGACCACAATAATTGTATTGAATAAAAGTTGCTGCTTTTCTGAGACCAGTTACTAAAATAGTTAATTTTGAAGAAAATAGATCCTCAACACAATTTTAGTCACTACTTTTTACAATATATCCTTGTGAAGCACTTTGAGACTTCATCCTGACATAGACAGCACTATATCAAAAATAAGAATTATTATTACTACAATCCTACTGATTAAATAGTCACAACTGTTCCAATTAAAACCCTAGCACCCATTAAATTAATACTCTTATCTTACTGTTAAAACATTCACAATTAATCTTTGGTAAGTCCAAATTCATTCCAAGGGAAATGTGCTAATACTATTCAGTACCTACAGGTCAATCCACGAAATATTAATCTTGGTTTCTTGGCTGTAAACTACCAACCGGATAAGGGAGTGAAAAAAAACAGGTAATAATTTTGTCAAAGTACTAGCATGACCATGTTAAGGCTCAATTTGATTGTGAACTACATTATCTAAAGAGAGGAGCGGCAAGAGCACTGCTTCAAAACTGAAAGCAATTAACTCTCAGCTCTCCCCTAATTTTGATCTCCAATTAAAACAATCACCGAAGAAAGAAAATAAAGTGTGTGAACAGTATATCAAATGATACCTTGTCACAGATACTGACAACTTAAACCTTAAAACATAAAGCCAAATTATAGGCTGCAACACCTTCCAGCTCACACCACTGGTAACCAATTTTAGAATACTGTCACAGATCTGGGATACTCAGCAATCAACATGCTGTTTTATCTCTCCACCTCCCCAACTAATTTTCTTGCAGGGTTCCCATGCTCATTTATATGGTGATGATTTTTTCTATTTGCATTTTGCATCAGTTTCAACATGTATTCCTAGTAATAATAACAATGATCCTGGCGTTTGATAGAGCGCCTTATCACGTCTTCGAGGCGTCTCAAAGCACTTCACGGAATATATGTAAAGTGAATCGACTATATTTTGTGGGCGAAACTCGGCTGCCAATTGCACACAGCAGTGTCCCACAAACAGTCATGGATTGAAGTGACCTATTTATTTATTTATTTTTGGAAAGAATTATTACCCCCGGAAAAGCGATCCACCAATTGACCAACAACATGGTTCCTACTTACTGCTAGGTAAACAGGTGCGTGGAGTAAGGAAATTTGCTCAACATTTTTGACAGGAAGCAAATTCAGGTCTCTTGCTTGCGAAGTGAGTACTCTAACTACTGAGCTACAGGATTCCAGCAGAAGGTTTATCTTTCTTGGCTCGCACACTATGAATTGGCACATAAAGGGAAGCAATGCCTTCAGGACAATTAGCAAGGCAAACAATTAAAATAAATCTGTTTTTGAAAATGTCTCCACTCCTACTTCAGGAGACGGAAAAGCAAACTGGAGTGTCAAGCAAAGGAGGAGACTTGGTACATTTATAACAACAATAATCCTTGAATTTGATATAGGGTTTACAACATTGCTAACATGCTTCACATTATCAAAGTGCTTCAGAGTTTTTCTGTGAAGTGTAATGACTGTGTATT
The DNA here is from genome assembly GCF_018977255.1 of Callorhinchus milii. Lineage (NCBI taxonomy): Eukaryota > Metazoa > Chordata > Chondrichthyes > Chimaeriformes > Callorhinchidae > Callorhinchus > Callorhinchus milii. The sequence goes on along the minus strand of NW_024704742.1, from coordinate 19,836,470 downwards.
TGTAGACAAGTACAGCAGCCAATTATGCCGAAGAATATCCCAAACAGCCATTGAAATGAATAGCTGATTTATCTGAAACATTGTTAGCCAGGACACCAGGAGAAACCTTGTGTATTTTAACACCTAAAATGGCGTTGAGGAACTAAGTTCTTCAAAATGAACTATTTTAATAAAATAGCCTCCAAAAAAGATCTTTTTATTAAATTCAAATACTGTACTCAATACAGCATTGAAAACAAGTAGCCATTTAAACCATTTTTGCTGAGATCAGGGATTTTTCTTCCCATTCAACTCTTGTCAATTATATAAGCCAAAGTCTTTAATATGAAGGATTGTCCTCGCTGGTTAAAAAAAAACAAAATAAATCACTGCTATCCTAACAGATCAAATACAATTCCAAACAATTAAAGTAGGAACTCCAGTATCATCTTATCTATTTTATGATTATTTACAAACATTAAAAACCCAATATCTCAAACATTTCAAAATAGACAGAAATTGTGCTGTGGAACATAGGAAAACAGGATTGGAGACCATTCAACCTATAAAGTCTGTTCCATCAGTCTCTTAGGTCTTGGCAGATCTTTTAATCCCAATGACCTCCCTTTCTCCCTTTCGCCAACCAAGTATCCATATCTCTCTTTTAGCTAAACCTATTGAATAGCTTTCTGAGCAAAACATTCCACATCTTTATAGCCTTGTTGTGTGTTACAAAATGCTTCCTTACCTCTGTCTAACTCTTGGTACTGATCTCAAGGTTATGCATTCTCATAATTGCCCTTTCATTATTTTAAATATCTCACTCAAATCACTCCTTTACCTCCTCTGCTCTAAGAAATATAACCCCAGTCTACCCAGCCTCTCATCATACCGAGCCCTTTCAGTCCCTGTATTAAAAGAAGTGTGTAGCCATTAGTGTACCTTTTCTAAGATTGGGTGTCCAAAACTGAACACAATAGTTAAATGATGTTGAGTTAGTGCTCCGTATAACTGGATTATTATCATTATTAATAATAAATGTCAGCATGCCTTTTGCACTATTGCTTCACTTGCAAATTAGATTTTAATAATCTATTGATTTGAACCCCTAAATCTCACAGCTCATTCATTCCAAGGTCTTCCCCATTTAGAACATACTCATAACCACTGTTATTTTCCATCTAAAGAATTTCCATCTAAAGATACTATCTCGCACTTTGCAATGTCAAACTCCACCTGCCACAGTTTTGCCCACTTATCCATCCATGTCACTTTGCAATTTTTCCCTATTTTACTACATACAGTATATATATGATATATATTAATATATACACACAAGTTTAAAATTTGACTTTGAAGTTTCTCCCTCAACTACTGGTATCTCATCTTTGTTTCTGTGAAAACTGAAGTTGAAAAATGAAAAGTATTCATTCAACAATTCAGCCACGTCCTTATCCTTTTATTACGATCACATCTATCTGTGTTTAATCAATCTACATCCTCCTTTTCTAATCTTCTATATCTTGACGAATTTATAAAATAATGGAGTTATGGAGCTTTTTTACTGATGGAAGGATGCAGTGTACTGTACTGCACCAACACTTCCAGTCAAAGTGCTTCTCAATAAAAACAAAATCAGAACAGTACTTGCCCTTTTTTTCCCCTTTGTTTTATCAATACTTGTGAGAATTTAAAAAAAATTAAATCACTATTTTCCTGACACTAAATAACAAGATGCACACAAATACGTCAGGCATTTATTTTTATCAATTATCTAAAAAGTTGTACTTTATTTTGTCAAAGTTCTACATTTTCCGAATTTACATAGATCTGGAAGAAAATTGTTCAGACTTCACACTTATGTAAATCAAATACATGGTGTGGGACCAGCAGTTCAGATCGAAAGGTTCAATCCCTGATTCATACTGAACTAATTGATGAGCTGAACCAGTGATGGAGATTTTACAACAAGATTCAGTGTTCTCATGCAAAGGAAGAAAGTATCTGTATGGCCATTAAGTGAAGAAAGGATCAGATTAAATATAATGTCCTCCACAGTTGAATAGCCAATCAATTCACTGCCTAAGCACACACATGAATCACCCTACTCAACTGTGGAAGGGCTGAAAAACCCCACAAGAGTCGTCTTCTGAAAAAAATTCAAGGAAAAACTTGGAAGAGTTTAAAACACAAGCATACAATAAATTAATACAGCTGACTGTTAAAAGTAAAACAAGCAGCTGCTCAACAAATCCCTCACTCGAACACTGCAACGCTGATGTGAAAAAAATATAATGATCTTCGCCTGTTCTATAAATCCTTTTATGCAATATCTAGTCTTGCACTAGTTATGCTTAAGTGAATGCTGCATTGGTCACCTCGATAGATGGACCTGCCTCAACGAACTACCAGCAATGAACTAAGTCTCCTTTAACATCACATCAAATACTCTCTTTTTAAAATCTAAACACAAATATTAATATAATTCAGTTGCACTATCTACCTCATTCCACGGCTGTGCGCAATTGATTGCGTGTTTCACACACAAATACAATCAATTCACTTTACAGTATATTCTGTGAAGAGTTTTGAGACGTCTCAATGACGTGATAAGGTGTGATATCAAATGTAAGGATTATTATTATTTTTAACTATTATTATTCTGTGTGTGTGTTCACATTCCATGTAGACTCGCCATTCAAACTAAACTGCAGACATCCAGGTCATTGCGTTGTATCAGCAAAGATGGAAGTGAAGTCAGCAGCAACCTAATGATCTGGAAGTGAGCCATTTTAGCTTCTAATTGTCCAGCTTCCAGCTCAACTGGCACTGTTCCCACCCCCTGAAAAACAGCTGTCATCATCCCATCCTAAAAAAAAATCCCTGCTCACAAACTACCGCCCCATCTCCAACCTCTCTTTCCTTTCCAAGGTCCTCGAAAGGGTTGTTGCTCCCAGCTTCAGTCCTTCCTCTCCTGTTACTCCCTTTACAAACCCCTCCAATCGGGTTTCCGTTCTAACCACCGCACAGAAACAGCCCTGGTCGAGGTGACAAATGACATTCTGTCCATTTGTGACCTGGGTTTCCTCTGTCTCCTCATCTTCCTTGACCTCTCTGCTGCTTTCGACGATGTGGAGCACTCTATCCTCCTCCACCACCTCTACTCTCACCTCAACCTTCAAGATTCTGCCCTTGAATGGTTCAGATCCTATCTCTCACATTGGCTCCACTTTGTCTCCACAAACAGCTTCTCCTCAAAGCCCCCGCACCATCTCATGTAGTGTTCCTCAGGGATATGTCCTCACTCCTCTCCTTTTCAACCCATCTTGGTGACATCATCCACAGACGTGGGGTCAACTTCCACATGTACCTGGATGTAACCCAACTCTATCTCTCTGCCTCCACCCTCAACTCCAGGACCACAGATGTCCTGACAGACTGCCTCTCAGACATCAAGTCCTGGATGAGAACCAACTTTCTATAGTTGAGCGTAAGCAAGACCGAGGCTCTCCTGATTGGCTCACACCTGCACCTCCAGCCCTCAGGCACTGACATGATCACCATCCGGGCTGCACACTCCACCTCACTGAGCCAGTCTGGAACCACAGCATCTTGTTCAACCCTCAACTGTCCTTTCTCCCCCACACGCTCTGCCTTCACCCACCTCCGCAACACTGGCCGACTCCGCCGCTGCCTCATCCTCAGGTGACCGCAACCTCATACATGCCTTCAATACATCCAAGCTCAACTATACCAACCGGTCTTCCCAACGCTTCCCTCCACAAGCTCTGCAGCTCGTGTCCTCTCCCACACCAGGTTCAGTGACCCCATCACACCCGCCCTCGCCTGGCTCCACATCTCTCAGAGGATCAAGTTCAAAATTCTCATCCTCGCCTTCAAACCTCTCCATGGCCTTGTCCCCTCCTATCTCTCCGACCTGCTACCCCTTATCAACTTGTCCGCTCTCTCCGCTCAGCAGTCTCCGGCCTTCTTCATGTCCCCCGCCCAGCCCACCCCACCATCAGCGGTCGGGCCTTCAGCCTCTCTGCCCCCACCCTCTGGAACTCCATCCCACATTCCCTTCGCCTCGCTCCCTCCCTTGGTTCCTTCAAGGCACACCTCAGGATCCTCCTCTTCAACCATGCCTTCAGCCACCCTCTTACCCTCTCTTCCCTCATTCCTCCCTGATCCCAATCACCACCCCCCATCTCCTGGGTCCTAATCCCTGAATGTTCAGTGCCTTGATGTGAAAGGCGCTTTACAAATGTAATTTTGTATTGTATTGTATCATCACTACCATTGTCACTTCCTACTTGTGAATGCATAGAGGTTGTAAACACAGCAACCAGTTTGGCACAAAAAGCCAAAACAACAACAACAAGATTACATTTGTATAGTGCCTTTCACGTCGGGAGGACGTCCCAAAGCGCTGAAACGTTAGATACACTAACCCTAATTGGTCAGATCACGCAGAAAGCTAAATTCTGAATAAAAATCGAGACTTTATTGGGAAGTAACTCCACAATATGTACCAGCCTGGCTCACCATCCAGTTTTCTACATTCTGATCAGTCTAAACCAGTTGTTTTGTGGTGAGGATATCCTGCCAAATTGAGTTTGTTAGCAGGCAAATCCTGTTTGAAGTGTATCCTGCAAGAATTCTCTTTGCTTCCAACTCTAAGAATTCACCATTGTGGGTTCAGTGGCAACTTTCCAAATTTGTCCTTGACTTAATAGCCCAATGAGGAGTTCTTCGAGGCTTACAGGATTGCCGCGCTATGTTTAGGAGACTCCATGAAAGTGTTGTTCATATAGATTTGAAAAAGTGAGGGGCTTTTCTCCTGGTGTCCTGGCCAACAGTCCTCCAGATAAAATTGTTCTTTCACTTCATGGCTGTTTGTAGACCATTGATGTGCACAGTTTGACCACAAATACACAGTCACTACATTTTACAGTAAAATCCTTTGAAAAGCTTTGAGACATTGACAACATAAGGTTGACATTTAATGCCAAAATAGGGCAGTTTGGTGCTGCTATATTAAATTCAACAATTATTATATACACACACACACACAAACACAGATGCCCAAATATGTGCTTTCAGACGTGAATTTCTCAAACTTCCCTCATAGCTCAAGATTTTATCTGACCCCATGACTGATATTATTGCCTCAAAACACCTTTTCAAGCATCTGTTACTTAATTAGAAGCCATTTCAAAGAACTACATGAACTGCAAATCTACTTTTTCTACTTCTATTCTATTTTTTCATCTAAATTGCCTGCTGGAACGATTCACATTATATTTCACAGAAAGGCCACTACATCTGAGTTCAATGCTGAAAAACATTTTTTCCAGCAGTTCAGGTACACCATCAAGCTTAAATGCAGCAGTTTATAGTAAAAGAAAACATAATTACAATTGTTATAATATTCCACTGCAGTAAATAAAAATTTGGGAAATTTTTTTGAATACCAATTACAATGTTGATATTATACTATTGCTGCAGAATTTAACAGATGCCAGACAGAATTATACTTGGGCATAAATTAACCCAGACACTTTCAAATCAACTGTATATTTAAACAGGTAATAGCAAGAGAAATAATTACTGCTTACATGGCAGCATTATACATTATCATGATGAATAATATTGGTAATTTTGGAAGAGTAAACCGGATGTGAAACACCATGATCTGGATCCAAGCAAGCAAAGTGTTGATTTTGGTGGGGAAAGAGTTGATTTCTACAGAAAAATATCAAGCAAGATCCTGTTGTCCACTCTCAAGAATAAATTGGAACATTGGTTCCGAGCAACAGAATTTGGATTCAAAGTCAAATAACTACAGTGGTTACGACCATCAACTATCCGGAAGTGCTTTTATCCACATTAGAGAGCCACAATGTGAGGAAATTGCAGGTCTAGAAATCTTGCCCACATAAGCGGAGCTGGATAACTTTTGATGGCCATGCAAAATTTGGGATACATTTACCCTTGTATAATGTATGATTAGAGTCGGAAAACAATAAAGTTACTGAGACAGAATATTAGAGACTCAGAATAGGCTGTCCCGCTCACTCTCTCTTCATAGATAGATTCATCCTGCATAATTAATGAATACCAAAAGAACACAAATGGTTTCTAAAAGTTGAGGTTTTAGTGTTTTAACTGAATGTCTGCATTAACTGCTGCAAAATATAATTACAATTCAAATCACACAGACATGCTCCAAATGACATCAGAAAATCACAAGGTTTCTATCATTTCTGAAAAATTGTTTCCTTATCATGTGCCCAGCCAAACCGTTAAATAACTTCTGCGTAAAATAAATTATTATTGAAGGATCAACTTTCAAGCGTTTCATACTTCATATTTCCTGGATTTACAGTTAATAACTCAAACTGTCTGCTTTAATAACTTAGTGGTTAGAGCATTCGCCTGGCAAGCGAGAGAACCCAAGTTTGATTCCCTGGCAAGGTAACACATTGGGCAAGTTTCCTTATTCCACACGCCTCCGTTTAAAAAGCAGTAAGTAGGAACCCGGTTGTTAGTCGATTGGCAGATCACTTTTCCAGGGATAATAATCTCTCCAAAAAAATGTGGTCAATCAATCCACGACTACTGTTAGCAACTGGCTGCCACGTTTTGCCCACAAAACATACAGTCAGTTCAATTTGCAGTATATTCTGTAAAACACTTCGAGACATCTCGAAGACGTGACAAGGGTAATCAAATGCAAGGATTATTGTTATTATTCTCATCTTGTAGTAGTATAGAATTTTATTTTAAGTAAGCGTTTGTATTTCAGATGTATAGCAATTGCAATAAAACATCAACTACTGTATACATTTCAAACGAGTCTTGAGTTTCAGAAAAAAGGAAAATTTGGCATTTAACCATCTGCAACCTACGCTCAATAAATGCCACCATCTGACCCACTCATGATTTTGGACATGATTACAAAGCATAAAAAAATTGTTCATGAATATGAATCAAAGTAGTCAAATTATAACATGGAGAGCAAAAAAAAAAACAAAGACCCTATTATTCAGTGTTGAGCATCATTTGGGCATTTTGGATCGAGTATATGTAACCTAGTTCAAATGCTTTTGACAGAAATGCGATAAAATGTGTCGAGAACAGAAAAGCAACAATAATTCAACCCTTCAGCTGTCTTTGAAAAGTTCAAAAAGATAGTAATATTATTGGCCTCATCTAGTTTGATAATGCATCAATATTACTTTGAACAATGAAGATTCTTTTTCAAGCTGAGTTTGTTTCTGAAATCTCAATCCCAAATCTTGTGAAATTGTGAGTCCTGTAGCTCAGTGGTCAGAGCACTCGCCTTGCAAGCCAGAGACCTGGGTTTGATTCCCAGCAAGGTGAAACCTTGGGCAAGTTTCCTTACTCCACTTGCCTGATAATAATCCCTCAAGAAAAAAACAATAATAAATCGATCACTTCAATCCACGACTGTTTGTGGGACACTGCTGTGTGCAAGTGGCTGCCGCGTTTCGTACACAAATATAAATCAATTCACTTTACAGTGTGTTCTGTGAAGCGCTTTGGGACGTCCTCCCGACGTGAAGAGCGCTATATCAAATGCAAGGATTATTATTATTATTCTGTGAAACACTTTCAGGCGTCTAGAAGATGTGAAAAGCGCTATATCAAATGCAAGGATTATTATCATTATTATTATTAATTAAATTTAGTATAGAAAATTGTGGTGAAACATTTTGGGAGAAAAAATGAGAGGAAATGTACATCAAATGGTACAAGTTTAAAAACATATAGAGAGCAAGCAGTGGGTTAAAATACACAAAACAATCGAGGGGTTAATATACACACAAAAAATCTTTAAAGTGGCAAGTAAAACATAACAAACTGATGAAATTCTAGGGGCAAATTATATAAAAGCGAGGAGAAATTCTGAACCTGGATAAATTATTCGTTATAGCACAGTTGGAGATTGTGTCGATGTTTGGACATACCACGATAGGAAGGATATCAATAGAGAGAATTCAGAGGAGGTTCACTAGGATACGCGGTTTTACTTATGAAAAGAAACTGGTTTTACTTATAAGATACTGGCTTTTTTCACCTATAAGATTGGGAGGGAGATTTAGATTTTTTAAATTCTTGAGTGGTTTTGATAAAACAGACAAATTACCTCCACAACTTATTAAGTCAGTAACAAAGGCATAGATTTATCAAATGACCAAAGGGAGAGTGAAATTACATTTTACACTTCCAACCCTGTTTCTCCAGGCTGGACTATGCTAACACTGCTCAACAGTATCCCTATCTTCCCATCACAAGCTGCAGTCTATCAAAATTCCACTTCTCATGTCCTCTCCCGCAACAAGTATCAATTCCATCCTTACCCAACTACATTGGCTCCCATCCACCAAAGGATCAAGTTCAAGATCCTTGTCCTTCCTCACTTTTAAAGGCCTCCAGTCTTGCTCTACCCTCCCTTTCTGATCTTCCAAAACCTTACCAACCCACCCTTTCCCTTCACTCTGCAGGCACTGGCTTGCTTCATGTCTCCGGCCCTGCCTGTCCTACGATCAGGGGTCAAGCTTTTAACGTTTTTATAATAATAATAATAATCCTTGCATTTGATATAGCGCTTTTCACGTCGGGAGGACGTCCCAAAGCGCTTCACAGAACACATTGTAAAGTGAATTGACTGTATATTTGTGGGCGAACGCGGCACAGTCGTAGATTGAAAATGACCAATTTATTATTGTTTTTGGTTTTGGAGGGATTATTATTAGGCGTGTGGAGTAAGGAAACTTGCCCAAGGTTTCGCCCTGACCTGCCTGGGATTGAACTCAGGTCTCTCGCTTGCAAAGCGAGTGCTTAACCACTGAGCTACAGGACTCCACTCTCTAGAACTCCATGCCCAGATCCCTTCACCTTGCTTCTTCCCTCACCTCCTTCAAGGTCCATGTCAAGACCTCCCCTTTGACTGCACCTTTAGTCATCTTCCCCACCCCCTCCCTCCTTGGTCCCCACCCCTCTTGTATCCAACCCCCACTTCGGGTGCAAACCTTTGATTGTCCAGCGCCTTGGGATGTCTTGCTGATGTGAAAGATGCTAATATAAATGCAATCTTGTTGAGCCCATATTAATATTTAAGATTGAATTAGAAAACACCTGAAAAGTATAAAAAGTTTATGGAGAAAAAGACAGGAGAATTGGGGGGGTGGGGTCTTAATATGAGAAGGGAAATCTTTACCAAGCTGCTCTTGCAAAGGGTTAAAAGCATGCCATTAGAAAATGGCTGGGAACAGGATATCTAATCAGATGTAAGAGCTGTGCTGCCTGAGGAGGAGAAGGAAGAGGAGGCAGGAAGAGAGAAGTGGAAGACTGTATACCTGGGATGTTAAATTCATTTGATCTTTGGGACAGGATGTGTAGTTAAGCATGAACTACGGAGCCAGGTAAATTGGTTTCCTGAAAAGTGGGGCCAACTGCTGTTGCAAGTCATAATGGGGTTGTCCTGTATTAGACGATGAAGCACCAAAGAGCTGGCAACGCTTTGATGTTACAAGACTGTTGAGTTTGATCAGTCACATACTGAATTTCTACTTTTCAAATGATAGCACAAAATATTCTAGTCAGAAATCAAATGTTGTCTTCAGTATAACTTTATTATTTTATATCACTCAATATCCACCTTCTTGATGATATTTTGATGGACAGACTGTTTTATATATGGGGTAGGATTGCAGGTCACGAGTTCAAATCATTTATTCTCAAAAGCTTTATAAATGAACCATATGGGAGTTCAAAAGAAAATTCCATTTGGACATTTTCTCTAAGATCAAAGAGGGCCTGCGATTCCTGCACAGGTTACCTTGAAAGGGAAAAATGAAACTTGGCAGGAAAGGATTCCCAGCTGCACTGGTCAACAGCACAGCAGCAGGCATGCAGAGGATAAGGTAGAGGAAGAGGGTTAGGAAAAGGGGAAAGAATTGAGACCAGTCAACAGTGGTTAATTCTGTCACAGAAAATCAAATATTCACTTTGTCGCTTTTTTTTTAAATGCAAGGATTTATTATATTAAGATTGTGATCTTGATTCCCCTAATCCAACCTAAAATATGGTGATGTAAACCACTGCAAATTCAAAAGCACTGTTATGCTTGTGTTTTAACATCACCACATGTGATACAAACACATGAGGAAGCTCAACTTGTCTATCAAGAAGTTAACTGATCTGAGATGCAACATTAACAGGCACTGCAATTGGTTGAACTCAGGGTGGTCCAACCTATTGGCTGCTGAGGGCCAGATGCGGGAAATCTCCACAGGCCTCATAAGCAATAATTTTGTGTTTCCCTTCCAGAAACATAACCCATAAAAATCATATTGAAATTCTATGTTTTAAATTATGTAACTGTATTACTTATTTTCACTATATATTAGTTACAATGCAAACTTTAAATATGCAATGTAAAAATTCATAGTAATTTTAAAATATTACTGCCAGCGACGAGGTATCTATTTCTGTATGTCTCTGTATCTCTCTCTGTCTGTGTGTCACTGTATTTTATTAGTATAAGCAAAAAATATGCAAACCATATCACAGAACATTACTAGCATTCACGGCCTTGCTCCTCCTACCTCTCTGACCTACTATCCCCCTACCTACCTGCCCGTACCCTCTGTTCCTCCGGCTCCGGTCTGCTCCACATCTCCCGCCCCAACCACCCTACCATCGGTGGCCGGGCCTTCAGCCTCTCAGCCCCCAGGCTCTGGAACTCCATCCCCCAGTGCCTTCGCCGCCTCCTCCCTTTCCTCCTTCAAGGCCGGTCTCAAAACCTTTCTCTTTGACCGTCCCTTCAGCTCCCCTCTCGACTCTCTACCCTCTCCTCACTCCCTCCCTTCCCTCCCCTCACCCTGACCATTTCCCCCCTGCTCGGGTCCCGACCCAACTGTACAGCGCCTTGGGACGTCCTCCCGACGTGAAAGGCGCTCTATAAATGGAATCTTGTTGTTGTTGTTGTAGCAGCGATAAAGAGGAGGCAGGAAGGATGCATTTTGAGATTTTTTTTCAAAAATCACCTTCAGCACTCCTTTTAGAAACTTTGTACAGTGGAATCCACTTTTGACAGACGCCAGTTAACCCCGGACATTGGTTAAATCAAACAAATTGTCCGGCCCCAAATTAATTTTTATTCTTACCTGTTTCAAATATTCTGTTTAATTCAAATAGAAATCTGGTTAATCCGGCCAAAATGCCGTGCTGGTCGCCGCTGTGTGTACTCACTCGGGCTTTCTGCATCTCTAGAGGCTCCATTCAGCCACGAGAGACTCTGGGATATAGATATGAGTCAAATTGTGATTGACAGCGGATTCTAGCCATTCACAACCGGCTGGAGTTGAGCTGTCAATCAGTGAGGGGGTGGAGTCAAATTGTGATTTGACAGCTAATTGGTCCCCTTACCTTCCAATGGGAATGGCAATGGGAGGGAGGAAGCGCCGCCCCACTCCTCTGCTGGGTGAGAAGGTATTGCACTGTATTTTGCAGCCAAACAAAGGTAAATATATTTTACTGAATTCTGTGAGAGTATTTTAGCTTTAATTGGTTAGTTACCATTGCTTCAAGTGAAACAACATTATTGCATATTATTATACGTCGACACTGCTGTGCGGGAATGATATTTCGGTTAACTTTGGATGCCTCCTAAGCCAGATATATCAGCTGTGCCCATCTTGTGTTCATCTTAACCAGCTTTCTCTGTAGTTAAAGTCAGTATCACCACTCCAAAAAAAAACATAGAAAGCTCTAGGATTAAACATTATTTAAAGCCAACAGAATAAAGAAACTGAATGCAGAAAAAAAAATTCTGCTTAAAGGGAAATGATAGTGAGTCTCCCACATTAGCCATTGCATTTACTTTGGAAAACTCCAGCAATTTGCATTTAATACAATATTTGCCATAAATCACACTGGATGGGTTCCAATTACATGGGTTCATATATTCATAAAACTGGGACAATGGATTAATTAATTTATTAACTGTGCAATACTTAGGGAGTTCTGAATATATCTGGAAGGAAATTGTAGGCAATAATCCAATCGAGGAGCTCATTAGGCAGCATAAACAAAGTTTATCTTGTTATTTGAATTCAAGAATTGACTGCTGTTGTAAAACAGCTGTAAGACTGTGTTTGTGATTTCAATGCACACAACATTGTGGTGATCATTTTCCATTAAAACTATTTAGGTTTCCAAGCTACAGCACTTCATGAACAGTAAAGAAAATTAGTGACCTATGGCACAGCACCAGTGATAGTCACATGATGAACCTCGCAATATTACCAGTTTGGTTTAGCTCAGCAGGTTGCAGATTAATTCCTTATCTAGTTCACATTATAACAAATATGGTTACTGCATGACATTAATAGTGTTCTTTAACTTTAGAATTACAAAAAGATTTCAGTTAAATTCCTACAGAATAAGAATTTTCATACCTCTTGGGTATTACCTCCAAACCGAACAAGGATACAGGATTTGATAGTCAATGCCAATAAAGTTGCCTCATTCACAAAGCTGGTAAGATCAGCAGAAAATAATGGAGCTCAGCCAAGGTTTCAGTACTTATGCCAGTTTTAGTGTCAGTTGACCGAACTCTCATCTCTGGGTCAAAAGTCATGTGCTCAAGTCCCATAAGTGCATAGTTTTGCATTTTTCCTTTGGCTGGCACTCCAATGGAGGTGCTCTGATTTGTCAGAGATACTGACTTTCAGTTTGCATGTTAAACCAAGATCCCACCTGGCTGACCGCCTGAAGGATCCCATTGCACAATTTGAAATGAGGAGGATCCTGGACATTCAACTCACGGCTGTTCGGTCATTCAAATCATGGCTGTTTGTGTGACCTTGCTACCACCACAAATTGTTTCCATATTAGTCTATAAATTAGTCACTTTTACTGACAATTACTAGTGTCATTATTCAAGACTTTTCACCAGCACTTGGCAAAGAAAGTGACTTCAGCCATGCTTCTTGTGCTAATATTCAGGAAGTAGCAACATTCTGACAATCTCAAAAGTACCCTTATGTGAAACTAGGTTTACGGACCCAGACCACAGTGTTATATAATGGGTGGCTCTGTATACGATTTTAAATGGGACAAAGAAAGTAAACAGAGAAAGTAAATAAGGTATCCAAGATCAGGTTCGTGGTTGTGATGGGCTATTTGAACACAGACACCAGAACGTAGTTATTGCACAAAGGATAATCAACAGTTGGAATAGATCATCAGTAAAAAGTGGTTGAAGGATACTGAACTCATTTTATGAAACAACTGGATGCTGTAATGAGAATCTACTTTGGTGGGAATTCTGGAAGGAAGAGAGCGAATGAACTGAAAGGCCTACTTTAAAAAAGATCTCTTTGCTGACTCAGTGAATTAATGTGACTTTTCTAGAAAAACGTTTCAAATATGATTTTAGATACCATAAAAGTTAATTTAAAACACTCAAAAGAGAACCAAAGAAAGAAAAGATCAGATGAAGTTTAATATTTTTCAAATTGTATTTATTTCAGTTAGATAGGATTAATATTAGAGTAATAAAGCTAATCCTGACAAGTACCTGGGAGACAGATTTTCCCTTTGATCTGCAAAGCAGTAAAAACTGAAGTCCTTTCCCCTAGAATTTAATTTATTAAAAATATGTAACTGCACTTCACTCAATCTGCTTACAAGTCATATGGGTAACAAGACTATATCACGATTAGCAATATTTGGTGACAGAGCAGAAATTCACCACCAATTAGTCCATGCCATACCTTTAACTTGCAGAGCAGTGAAATTTGAGCTCTGCTGTCAAAGTGAAACCTTCAGTGGATTGGCATAAAGCAATTTAAATGGGGAGACACCCAGGCATTTTCCATTCTTAACAGTTTACCCAATGTCTTATGAATTTAAGGGTGGGATAAACAGTTAAAGGTCATTTTCAAAAATTGATCGAAAATGCAACTCTCAAACACTAAAATGTCCCTGATTTATTGCTTAGAATACTTCAATTTAACTTTTTTAATAATCAATAATTTTGGAGAAAGCCTTCTAAAGACTTCTTTGAACGCAATAGTTTCACTTTACCCAATTTAAACTGAAATGAATATTCTGTAGCCACTATCCTAATCAAATCAGCACACTATTTAAATAATTTATAGATGCCACACCATAAAACGGAGAGCATAAATGGCCAGATCCAAATATACAGTTCATCTTCATCACACATTCAATAAGGTTCAAAATAAATGTTCCAACTATTAATCTCACACTTTACACAGATTTCCTCAATAAGTTTACAGTATTTTACATTGGGCAACAGATAAATTGTTGCTAAAATATTTACTGCCAACCTGGAAATATAATTACTAAAGGTGTCAATCTAGCACCCACCTTCAAGCTTCACACATTGGGATTTGACGTCATAATCTAAGATGCAAAGCCATCTGGAAATTATGTGGATTTGGATGAGATAACAAACCTTCGTTCTTTCTGTTTGTTCAGGTAGACGTTAAAGAACAGCATTTCCAAAAAATAAAGCATTGTCCTGGCCAAACGTTCTCCATATTAGATACATCATTCACCTCACTATCGTTTGTGGGACTTTGCTTTGCACAGATATCCACAAATAGCTGCCATGTTTGTTCGCAAAACAAACTTATGACCCTATATTGGGAAGTCTATATTTTGAGGCTTTTCAACGTATTTGCTATATAAAAAAAAGTTCATGTTTATGGTCTTTAAGGAACTCTTGATAGACATCACAGTTGTAATAAGAAAAAGCCACGCACTTAGAAGACACTATTATTGGGCACTGCTAGATTTTTAAAAATTTTTAAAAATTTGACCAAGGATCCTAATTACACTATGTGAAAAGCATTTGCAATATATACAATTCCTCCGTAACATAAGCAAAATAAAACCTGATATATCTTCAGTTTCAATAACTTCAAATGACATAATTCAATTATGAAAGAAAGCCTTTTACTTCCCATGTGGAAGTAAGGAGGTTGTGGGGCAGGAATCCCAGAAAATAATAAAATCAACTCCATAACTCCAAATGTACATATGGTATTGCATAAAGCATTAAATATGAAGTGTGCTTCAGAGACAAGACATCTCAAGATTTTCAAAATGCTGATACAATTCTTCAACTTTACTTTCACAGTCCATTGTAAAATCTGAAAACCTTAGTGTTACTTTTGCACACAGAAGCATGTTTTCTACTGTACACAAGAGAAACAATCTTTGGTGTCTCCAAAAGGCAAATTAACATCCAAAACTCCACTATGGATTCATAGGATTATAAAAAGTATTAAAAATAGTTGAGGAGAGAGAGGCCTCTACGGTGCAAATTTCCACTGCAGTACGGCAAGGTGAAGGAAAGACTTCTGTGATAATTACCAGATTTTTTTTTCACCACAGACGTAGTATACAGCCATATTTCATTCACAAGCTACATCTGCGTCATCACTGTTAGATTAACAAGAAAAGACTGAATGACAAAGTGTGCCAGTAATGAGGACTGCTGATTCTCAATGAGGACTGAGAAACATCTCAGCAACCTGTATTGTAAGAATACAGCATGCTACCAGTACATACAAACTCAATGAGCAAAACCACATTAGACTGCTAACCACTATTCAATAACTACAATCTAGAAGCCAAATGTGTTTCATGAGCATTGGAATTAAGAAGAGTGTCAGGGGTCCACCTACCACACAAATTTCTATTAAATAGTTATAGAATTTCTAAATTTAGACTGCAAATGAGAACCCACATGTCTAGCTAAGTCTAACCCCTATCTTTATTCAGTTTTGCACCTACAGAACCAAAAACCAATTAGCACTGTGAGCTGGCAGACAATTTCAATTTGAAATGAATTAGATTCACAACCTCAATGTTCAATTCAAAGACTACATTAAATAACAGAAATGAACACGCAGTGTCATTATTGATGCAATGACAGACAGCAAGATCCTCATGCCTTCTAACTGGAGAAAAGTCACTTTAGGCTCAGCATGAGGAAACACTTTTTCACAGAGGTCAGTGGATAACTGGAAGAAGTTCCCTAAATGATGCAGTTTGTCAAAACAGTACTGACTTGTGCAAGTGATCTGGGCAGATTTGTCAGCAGAGCAGATGGCAGCTACAGACAGGCAGTCTAAATTATAATACACATTTGATGTAACACTGTACCACCTCGTCGAGACGTCTCAAAGGCTTCACAGAATGTACTCTGTGGTGTGACTGCGTGCCATTTATGGGCTAAAATATGCCTCGTTGATTTTAAGCACTCTGAGACGATACCCTGGGTGGAGGGTGTTAAAAAGTGTAAATTGTTGCTGTTGCATTAACATTCCTGATAGAATCAGCAGACTGCTGTGCTCTTGTGAATCCCCTTCATTTGCTTTATATTTTCTTTATATTTGGTTTATAGTCTGTAATCTGAAATATTTAAAAATATGATTTTCTAAATGACTCACTTTATGGAAACATTAGGAGATAAACTTAAGTGGGTGGGCAGAGTAGTGTTCATTTCAGCCTGCTGTCAGCCAGGCTCAGTTTGTAGCACTCTCACCTCCAAATCAGAAGGTTATGGGTTCAAGCCCCATATTAGGAATTTGTGCTCAGTCTAGGCTGTTACTACAATGCAGTACTGAGGAAGTTCTGCATTGTCAGAGGCTCTTAGATGAGGCATTAAATCAAGATACCAAAGAGAAGGGATTTTCTCCTTGTGTCAAGACCAACAATCCTCCAGATTAACAAAAAGTCATTCATTTTACTGCTGTTTGTGGACACTGCTGTGCATAAATTTGCTGCCAGTTCACCACAAATACAGTAACTGCAGTCGACAGTAAAGTGGTTTGAGAAGTTTCAACGATTAATCATGATATTAAAGGCAAGGATTATTTACTATTATTTGTTATAATAATAATCTACATTTCTAATAGCACATCACAAGATTCAATGCAAATGCAATAACTATCAATCTTGTAGGTTAACGTGACTGCCAATTATTTCACACCAATGTCCCACAAACAGCCATGAAATGAATGCATTTTACTCGTATCTTGTCACCTCCAATAATGTAGCACTGCATTGGATGGAATGCATTGAACATTGGCTATGTGAGTTGAAAGTCCTGACGCAGGGTTTGAACTCAGAACTTTACGACACCGAGGCAAGAGTGATACCAACAGAGGCAGACTGAGCTACTTTTGGATTCTCACTGGTTACTTAAAGTTATGGAGCACGGCAGACTGGATGAGAATCATTGGTGAAGCCTCAAAATATGTTACAACTATTCTGAAATCTGGAACACAAATTATTTCACCATCTTACTAAGCTATGAAATAAAACTCATTTGTAAAAAATGTTAATATAAAGATGATAAAATCTTTCAAGAAAGTGGAACTCATATACCAGATTTTACAATGAAGAAACACTCAAAGTGAGGATTTTAATTTCATTACAAAATATAATCATTTTGTTTATTTATTTAAAAAAAGAAAATGGTCAACCAGCATCTGAAAGGGAAAGATCAGTTAACATATTTTAGGATCACAAGTAAAGCACTAAACTTTTAACTTGCAATGCTACTATTTCGCCCATAAAATATGCAGCAATTCACTTTACGGTATATTCTGTGAAGCGCTTTGAGATGTCTCGAAGACATAATGCGCTGTATTAAATGCAAGGATTATTATTATTACCTGCATTCTCAATATTTTGTGATTTTAACTGCAGTTTTCTTTCTTATCCACACTGCTCATTTAATTTCATTAGTGAAATGTTGCTATAGTCTTTACAATATGTTGTATACAGATTATGTCATTGTAAAACTGGGTTTCAAAGAATAAAGGGACGTTTATCCCATGTCTCAGCCAAATTACCCGATGTGACATTGCAGTACATGTTAAGATTGAGCCACAGTTCTTCAGCCCAGTCACCCATCCCCCATCTTAATATGAACACAAAAAATGTACCGCCATGCACAACATCTTGATCAAATTATGGACTGATATAGTCTGGACTTCTGTTCAAGCTTAGCCCAAGCAGTAAGCAGCTTGCTACTTACTAATAACGGGTGTGTTCTCTGAACATGCAACTGAATAAGGTAAGTGAGAGAAACGTTATTCCTGTTTTTGTTCCAGAAAGAAAAAAGAACTCTGAGTCAGTTGGTATTCCTTGGTTCCCTCGAAGCAGTATATGTATGGATTAAATAGTTTTTTTAAAAATACAAAGTTGGACATGTCGTTTTTTCCAAAAAATAAAAATGTGTTTTTCATCAGCAACAGATGATTGCTGACAGAAGGCTGCCACACCAGCAGTCTTGCGACAGTCTAGTATAAACACAGCATCAAAATATCTTTCAGTGCCACTGAAACAGAAAGCTTTTCAGTTTCACTTGCATTTCACATTAAAGCTCTGACTTTTTCAGCTACGTGCAAAAGTATTTATCCTAAAATTAGCAACTTTCCTATGAATTTTATGGTTTCACTTACCACCAGAATGCTGACATGAGAAGTTCTGAAGAGTATGGATTTGAAAGTATTCTTTAGACTTGTCTATTACTGGGGCAGTGTCAGCTTCCCTTCCCTCCTCTTCTCTACCTTCTCCCCATTATTTTCTCAATTGTCTCACTCAACCCTATTCCTGCCATCTTAAGGCTTGCTAATACTATTACCCAATGGCCAGAATCACAAGGTTTTCTTAAATTATATTTGATAAGTAAGCTGCCTCATCCTTTTCTCAGATAATGGCAGTTTATTCAAAGTATTTGCAGCATCAAATCACATAATAAAGGTAGTAAATACTCAGAGTAACAAACACTCAAACGTTCCAAGACACTGTCCAGCGTGAAGGGCGCTACATAAATGCAAGTTAGTGTTTTTGTGAACTGCAAATTCTTTGGCAAAGGTTCTGATCTCATCTTAATTAGCTCTTTAAAAATTCTACATATAAAAAGTATAAACAGTTCGTGGTAACATTTGCCCATTTTATCAAATTAATACAAAAAATGCAATATTTGCACAGTAACAGTTTTATTACCAGTCACAATGTTCAAGTCTTAACCAAGTTAAGTCCTTCCTGTAGCTCAGTGGTTAGAGCACTCGCTTTGCAAGCGAGAGACCTGAGTTCAATTCCAGACAGGGCAAAACCTTGGGCAAGTTTCCTTTCTCCACACAGAGCCTAATAATAATCCCTCCAAAAAAAAAACAATAATAAATTGGTCATTTTCAATCCATGACTGTTTGTGGGACATTGCTGTGCGCAATTGGCTGCCGGGTTCGCCTACAAATATACAGTCAATTCACTTTACAGTATATTCTGTGAAGCGCTTTGGGACGTCTAGAAGACGTGAAAAGCGCTATATCAAATGCAAGGATTATTATTATTAAGTTAGCTTTATTCGCATAGAAAGGACTGACAGCTTTCTCTTAGCAAACATACAGGGTAAACTTGTGAAACTCAACCTTGGGTTAACTTGTTTCTATCACTTAAGTCATCAATATCCCAGTCTCATTTATTTATGTATTCATACGTATGCCTAACTCACCGCTCCTGTTAGTTTGTCACAGCCCTTTTCCCTTAGAATGATTGGTTATCAGGACTGTATGTGCTACTACCAGTGACAGCAGGACCTGTATGGCAATACTGTGGATATCAACTGTGGACCATATTGCCAGCAACAACATTCAAGTTACTCTAGGCTCAGCTGATAAAGGTGCTATCCAGGGCAACAGAGTCACCCTGTTGGAGAAAAGGGAACATTTCTGCTCCCGAATGCTATCGAATGATGCCCTTTGCACATTTATAATAATAATCATTGCATTTGATATGGCGCTTTTCACGACTTCGCAGAATATACTGTAGAGTGAATTGACTGTATATTTGTGGGCGAAACGCAGCAGCCAATTCCGCACAGCAATGTCCCACAAACAGTCGTGGATTGAAGTGACCAATTTATTATTGTTTGTACATCAGATGAGGACAACACAATTTCCAGCAAGCATTTGAAGATATCAGCAAGATATCAGAATTATACCCCAGCAGGAATCATTGTTTTGGATTGCTGCTCGATGAGTAAAGTAGGGCAGGAACCTTGGATCAGTAACCTCAGAGTCCAATTCTATTTTAACCAGTCCTGAAGTAATCTGCAGCAAAAAATGTGCCAATCAACAAATAGTCACATATTTAAACACGAACAGTATACATCATTAGGAAAATACAAAACACAAATCAGTGAGCAAAATAATTAGGAAAGCTACTGGATGCATCACTTTGATGTGAATCATACCTATTTTGATGACTGCTGCTTCTGTTAACCGCCTTTGGGCTTGAACCCATTGTAAAGAAGCTTTCATGCTCAACTGGGATATCCTGCATAATTACTCATTTCCTACAGCTGTACTTTATGCACAATTACAAAATAAAGACACTTAATGTCAAAAATACAATGTCTACCTAGCTCATAGAGTATTTTCTTCTCAACCATTTCCTCAAAAATAAGATCAAAACTAGCTAGATATTACCTCATTTATATTCCAGAATACTTCCGAACTGGTTCAGGTAGAACTGGTTCTGAAGCGGCCTGAGGCAGCTCTTTGCACGCACAGTTGGTTCAAGTCATGAGTCTTGATTTTTTTTCTAGCTGAAGACCTTCCCTGATTTCTGAATTAGATACATTCTGGCCAGCACTGAACAGTTCTGCCTGTGGGGCAGGTTGAGACAGAAAAAAATTTCATCCCACATACTTAGCAATGGTTTAACCTTGCTATTGTGGGTGCTGTTACCTCCAGGTTTACACTCTAGAATAATGGCACACATCTAAAAATTCAGATGCATACATAGATCTATGAACCAAAAATCAATCTAAGATTTTTTTAAAATTGAAAACATAATATACAAACGAATGGCTGACTCAGACGGTGACAATGAGCCAGAAGGAATTATTCAAACTTTCTATAATAACAGATCACAGATGAGGCAACATTTGGAACTGTATGTAATTTTGGTAGAGAACAATAATAATAATAATATTTCTAATCCAGTCTTCAACCAATACTTCTGTTTTCCAAAGCTACAGTGGGAAATACACATCCAACTTTGGAAAGCAGAGGTAAATTGTAGCTGAGGTGAGCTAACTCAAAAATGATCAGCAATTCTATCTGGAAATGTCCTGGTAGGCAAACCTGCACTTTTAAGACAAAAATAAATTTCAATCGTGGTTTGTGATGCCATGTTAAACAAAAATATAATAATTGAAGTGTTTAACACAGGAATCCATGTTACAGGTGTAAAAAAAAATGTTGAATCTCCCTTTACAGGAAATTTGTATCTGGCGAAAACTATATTATTTGCTTCCCTATCAGTGCTTCAGAAAGTATATTATGAAACCACAATGCATGTTAATTGTGAGAGTCAAGACTTGCCGTTCCTCTGTGAAATCTACTGAATACAGATGAGCTTCTTTTGTAGCCTTCCTGCATACCGTTCTTTACCTACTAGATGTACTGGGCCTTTGTGCAAAAATATAGAAACTGAGGTCTTTTATGAAAGTACTCCCATTATGCTGTAGAAACTATAAACATAAAGCAGATTATGGCACCGTGTTGAATTTTAAAGGATTGATCTGTCTGGGATCCACGCCTTAAAAGCCTGTTGAAGAACTTCCAAAAGAATTTTGCACAATTAAGCAGCTTTCAAAATAACAAAGATTGAAATAATTATACAAAAACATTAGGAAGAAAATTCTGAAGGCTGAAATTCTAAATAAGTTAAATGAACACGACAACCAGGAAATAAAATCCTACAACATATTGTACTAGAGAAATTTGACCAAACAAAAGTTTGTAACTTAGTTTTCAAAAGAGGCTCCTCTTCTTTGGCAGCTATTAAAATTAATGAGCAGCTTGCTGGGAATCAGACCACGTGACAAATGGTCTGTTTCTGAGATCAGTGAATGTTCATTCAAAGAACTTTTTTTGAATACTGTGGTATTGGCAGATCTAACTTGGATTCACAATGTTCAGTTCCAGCTCTTTATAAAAAACTAGGTCACCATTTCAGAGTGAAGAAATCAGATCTTGGCTTCACTAAAGGTTAAGCTCCAATCAAATCAGTAGATGCATATACTTAATAGTGCCTGAAGCAGCTTCACAGTTTTCTCTGCTAAATCACATTTGCCTATACAAATGAACAAACTGAAAATAACAAACTGAAATTCTTAACTACTTAACTACTTATGGACCATTAATTTAACATTAGGATTAATACCCCCACAAAATCACTTTTGCCTATACACATGAACAAACTGTAATACCAAACCCCAAATTTGCAACTAAAACAATGGCTAAGGTTTAACAACATGTATTAAGATATTCCAGTCTCAATTTTCAAGAAAAGCAATCCTCAAAACCAGTTTTCTAACTTCAGCTCCAAACTAAAATTAAGGGATATGAAACTGGTTGGAGAAAGTTAATTTAAAAAGAACATTCTCCAATTTCCAGGTAGTGACAAGCGGTGATCCCCATGGATAAGTACCCAAGCTTTTCACCCAATACATCAATTATCTGAATACAATAATATAGGAGATTATTTCTCAGTTTGTGGATGACACCGATCTAGTAGGTGTTGTAAACTGTAAAGGGAACAGGCTAAAAAGGCAGATACATACAGATTAAGCAGATGGGCAGACTGGTAAATGGAGTTTAACATTGCAAACTGAGGTGGTAGATGTGGGATGAAAGAATGCAGCTGGGAGCGTGTTCATAGCAAAAGAGTTGGGATTAAACAATCTGCCAAGATCTAATAAATAAGATTGATGAGCTGAATGACTTCCTCTTGTTCCTATGTAACCAAGTGAAATTCTAACTTATTTTATTCACTCAAAAAAGTGATCCTAACAATTAGTTTTCTAAGTTCTGAATTCACCAACAATAGCCTCAGATTTCGAAGCTTTTCCATGAATTGTCTGTTCAAAATCTGGTAGTTTTAACCACTTATGGACAATTATTTTACCATCTAGGATTAATACCCAAAAAAACACACTTTATTGTATATCCAATGAAGTGCTCTGAGACATCAACAATGTGATGAAGTGCTATATCCAATGCAAGGATTATTACCAGATTACAAATTTAGAATAATTCAACCCACAATTAACATAATGGAATTTTCTTGATTGTCAATGCTTCGACATAGTCATCACTCACCATCAGCAGGCATCTCTCTCTTTCTATTCATAGAATTTTACAGCACAGAAAAAGGTCATTTGGTTCATAAAATCTACTATGGCATTTCCCACATGAGCCATTTAACCTAATCCCACTCTCCTGCTCTCTCCAATACTTTTAAAGTAAACCAATAGTATATTTAGCCTTGCAGTTGTGAACTCCGCAGGTCTATGCTGAGTACTGTATTGGAAACAATCCAAACGTTAAGACAGTTTAACATTGCATTCCATTTATCATAAATATTTTATTATTTTAATCAAAAAGCTATACTGTTGCAAGGCTAAATGCTGGAAAAAGATGCAATTAAATTATTTAATTTCTAAATCTCCACAGGAAAAATGCATTAAGTGCACTTTTACTTTATTTTTAAATACATTTTTAATTTTTCTATTCTGAAAAATTTAAACAGAAAATGGAGGCAATGTTCTTTTCCTCAACCAAGTCCCTTCACAACAGCATTAGTTGTTAGTTGTAGACTAATTAATTTGAGAGCAATACAACACTCATTTGTGTGCTGCAAACTAAACACTACTGTCGCTTTTATCACAACTACAGAGCATTAAAAACTACTTCATTTATCATTTTGTGTCAAGAAGCCATACCCTAATTCTCATGATCAGCATTTTCACCTTCGAACTCATTTAAATAAAAAGTGCCAAAGGCCTTTATACCAAAGATACTTATGCTCCTCTGCGGTCTGGTCTTAAGTTCAAGGTCAATATAGCTATTCTTTTCACCTCCTCCTTCCAGTGGAGAAAATCTAGAGGCAAAAGGAAATCTGAATGATGCAACTCCATAAAAGTGAAATTATTAAAATCTTTCCTAAAATAGCAGATAGAGTATGTAGTTTTCACCCACAAAATATAAATTGCAGGGGGAAAAAAGTACTACATTCGAAATTATCTGAACTCTGCATTTGCTTCCAAGTCAGCCGTACTCATTTATGGGAAATATTGCTTATAGCTAAATTAATAATAAAGGATGGAAAATCATTTTGAATTTCCCATTGACAAGCAACCCTGCCTGAAAGGATGCTTCCTGTTTTCCATTCTTATTTCACTCGGGCTCCACCTTTTTGTCTCCAATCCCCTTAAGAAAGGCAGTTCTGATTTATTTTAAGACGCTCAAATAGGATATTATCAAAATAGCACAATCAGGATGTGTGCTCATAAAGATTTCAGGGAATGTTGGCATCTACTAAATCCTAGCACGATAGATACAATCTCAATTTACACTTGGGTAAAAGTAATGATTTTTTAGTTACTATTAGGTAGGATTCATAATGCAACCCAAATACTTATGGAAACATTATTTTCATACCATAACCTGTTTCATGAGTTAGGAAGGAA
The DNA here is from genome assembly GCF_018977255.1 of Callorhinchus milii. Lineage (NCBI taxonomy): Eukaryota > Metazoa > Chordata > Chondrichthyes > Chimaeriformes > Callorhinchidae > Callorhinchus > Callorhinchus milii. The sequence goes on along the minus strand of NW_024704742.1, from coordinate 19,811,863 downwards.
GGGGACCATTTTGATGCTACTGATTCTGAAACTTCCTTCCTTCTCCAATCAGCCTTACTCTTGTTCAATTGTATTCCGCCTACCTACTTTGGCAGCTATGAAAAACAACCAGCATAAAACATTACTTTTTTAAAAAATCCTCAGTTGCAGCAATTTTAATTGTAATAATTTCAGTCACAAATTCTACCAGCTTTTGATACCAGCTCTCACCGGTAAGGTGAGAATCAGCAAATAAGAAAAACAAACTTGCCAGAGAAGAAATTATTATTTTAAAAACATGAAATTTGGGGGGTAGTTTAAGAATTTGGACATCATAAGTTACTTCACAGAAGTCACAAGATTTGTCTATGTTTAAATTACTTTTTCACTTTTTTTGCAATCTTAAATAAAGGGACAACACACTTGCATTGAAACTACTGAAATGACCAGTGAAAGGATTCAGTACCCACAAAGAAAGCACACATGATCAGCTGACAGATGTTTCCCTCAATACAAAGAGATGCACAATGGTAGAACAGACTGGTCATTTTCTTAAAAAAGATCTACTGGTAAGTTAGTGCCAATCATCCTCTTCTTCACACAATTCTAATAATAATCCTTGTATTTTCACATTGGGAAGGACTTCTCAAAGTGCTTCACAAGATTTTACCGTAAAGAGGAGTGATTAATTTATAGACAAACACAGCAGCCAAGTTTCACACTCCAGTAAATCCCCAACAGTCAAAGAGAGATTTAAGAAAAATATAGAGCAAACTTGACACCTTCTTGTGGCTGGCTACACAGCAACATTGAAAGAGGATCGGGTCTCCAGACTATATTTTCTGCCAAAGAAGCTGGGTTGTGCAGACTAGGAATTCAAAATAAACATGTACTGCACCCCCTGTTAGTGTAATACACTAGTACTCTGCAATTTCTCATGTAACAAATTTCCATTTGAACCAACAGAATAATAGTCCTTTTCAGGTCTGAAAGATGCCTCAAAGCACTTTGTAAGATATGATATAAAGTGCAGCCACTGTGTATTTTCTAGGCTAAGCAAATGCAGCAGCCATTTGTGCATAGCAATTCTGACAAAGAGCCATGGAGCGAATGAACAATTTTATGCGGGGGGTCGTTGGCTAGGATACTGGGAGAAACTCCTTTCTCTTTTCAAATGGACCCATGGGATCTTACACATCCACCTGAACAGACAGATGGGACCTCAGTTAAATGTCCCACATGAAGCACGTCAACCCCAGCACTGCATTCGAGTATCAGACTAGAGTATGTGAACGGGGCGGGAATCCACACCCTTCCAATTGAGGTGAGATTGCTACCAACTGAGTCAGGCATCAGATGCCGAGCAGAAAGAAGTGAAAAAGACATTTTTTTAAAAAAAGGCAAAATTAGACTTTTTTTGCTTCGTTTAATCCTGCAACCAATTAATCACACAGGTTAATCACACAGCCTTGTCCCTAAATCAGAATTGTGAGTTCAACCCTCAAGCTCCAAAGCAAAGCTGACATATCAGTGCTGTACCGGGGAGCACTGTATTGTGAGAGATACAGTCCTTCGGATGAAATATTTAACAGAGGTCCCATCTGCCTGGTTGATGAAGAGCTTCTCTTAGCGTCCAATAATCCTGCAGGTAAATTGGTCTATAAAATACGCAGTCAGTATACTTTACATTATACACTGTGATGCATTTTGAGATGTCCTCCTGGCATGAAAATTGCTATCTCAAATTCAAGATTATTATCATCATTCAATTCATAGCTGTTTGTGGGACACTGCCATTGCAAATTGGCCACTACATACAATTGCCAACAAATAGCCACGATACAGTACACCAATTACCAGCCTTGAGACGTTTCAACATCAGATGTCAAGGATCATTATAGAAGGGAAAGAAAGTGAGCTGCCCACCCTCTTCGACAGGTAATGGTGCATGACCAAGAACAGAAAACAGAACAGTGCTGTATAATGAAAGGTGAATTTCATACATTTTACTTTGTACAGTTTTAAGATTCCACAGCACTTGTACACAACACTGGAAACTTCAAGTTAGGGTGGCTCCGAGAGTATCTGTACAGCAATCAAGAAGTACAACATATGTCAGTGGCCAACTTGTTGTTTTTGTGCTTGTAGGATTAATTCTTAACACATAGGACATGAACACTAGTCTACTGATTATCTGTTAGACTGCTTACTTACTAGTTAGGTTATGCAACTTGTCTTTGCAACATACAAAAAAAGTCATTTGAAATAAATAAGCATGAATATTTATCTGCTTAAGAGAATATTGCAAATATCTACTACAGTTACTTTTGCAGATCAGGCATTACCTTGGACAAAGTTTATTGAAACGTTCAGATCATGTAGAAATATAAAGGATATTCCCACACTCTCGATAACTCAGAAAGCCACAAGGGTAGGAATCTCTGAAGTCAGTTTTTACTGACCAAATTTACCGATTTTGTTTTGCTGAGAAACAATTTTCTCTGAATTTTTTTTTACCCTGCAAAAAAAACCTAAAATATGAAAGCGACTTAAATGTTCCTTACAAATGGGGAAGAGTCTAGGAATTGGGGAGGATCAATCACACCAGTATTACTTTCCACATTTCCCCTGCTAGTTGCATAATTGTGGAAGTTAGGTGAGTATCGGATCAGGTTCAAGCAAAATATCTCCACTGTCAACACTGTCAAAGCTCACACAAATAACAGCTACTTAAATTGGAATTCACAGCACTTTACTATCAGTTGATCGGAAAGAAAGAGATGCCTTCAGAAGAGGAGACGAAATAGCAAGGGGAAAAAAATGATATGAAAAAATTGCCTTAATGCTCACAATTCCATCTTGTCTGACTTGCAAGATAATGATAATCCTTAGATTTGGGAAAAGCACCTTTCACGATCTCAAAGCACTTCGCAGGATACATTGTATAGTGTAATGACTGTACATTGTAGACAAATGCAGCAGTCAATTTGCACACAGCAAAGTCCCACGAATATCAATGAAGAATTTCATTTGGGAGATTGTTGGCAGGGACAATGGGAGAAACTCCCTTCAATTTTTGAATAGTGCCACGGGATCTTTTATGTCCACCTGATAGGCAGACAGGACTTCAGTTTACGAGGTCTTATCCAAGGATGGCACCTCTAACAGTGCAATGCACCCAAATCACTGACTGCATTGTAGAGTCTAGGCTAGGAATTCAAAATCCCGATATGGGTCTACAATCCTCAGAGGCGGTGGCCAGGCTGACACACGGAGCCAGTTTGACACACAATCATTTTATATTAAAATTTAAGACTGCAAAACTATGAAAAATTCCTCAATTCAGTCTTAATTTGAAAGCTTGACTTTTTTAAGATCTACAGAAAATTCACTTTCAAATGATGCCTGAATTTAAGAATTTCCAAGCGTTACTCTGTATTTCATAACAAAACGAAGCACTCTAAATAGTGCTAATGCTAGAAAAATAATTATGAATGTGGATTTTTAAACAGAACTATTCAGTGACAAACCTCTTTTACAGTCTGAAAGGGCTACTATGAAACTATAATTAACTTTGAAAATTTATTTATTTTAAGCACTGCAACTCGTGAGTGGCGGGGTTATCATTTCAACTGATTCAGTTCACACATGGTACAAACCACAACTGGAAAACTAATAACTGATCCAAGTATATGACTATAATCTCTTCCTCCAAATTCTTTCAGTTGTCGACTGCCAACCAGCGCAACATTCAATATTCACACTTTTTTAAAATAAAGTTTCAGCAATTTCTGTATCCCTTCTTCTGAATTCTGTAAATGGCTTAATCGGGTTTCAGAAGACGTTCCCAAAAGCAAAGCGACATATAAAAATAGATATATTAATTGTTGCTGTTCCACAGCTTTTGCACAAAAAGTTCTATTTCTTCTTAAATCATGGTTAATTGGAAAACAAATCAAAACTTGCCATGATAAAAAGATAAAAAACACATACATTTTAAAGCACTAGAGTAAGAAATCATAAGTAAAATTAATCAGTCATCCTGAAAAATTACTGCCAATACAATCCAAGCCGGCGTCAATCTTATGACGATGGAAAACTCGACTGTTATTTTCTTGTAGCAAATTAAACTTTGCTCAACTCAAAACACAAATCCATCACCCTCTGCCAGATCTATAGTTGGCAAGAAACAAGTGAAAGACACTAGCTGAATCTTTTTTCCCTCTCCTGAAGACATATTACTCCTACAACTGGAAAAAACATTGACTGCGTCAATTACTGGATACCATAATCTCCAGTTGCCTGATCCTTCAGACACAAATTAAATTAATCTACTACTGTACAGGTCTCAATTTAAATAACAAGCTTAAAGCAAAATGTGTCATATCCACTAAAATAACCCTGGTAAACAATCACGATTGCACTGTGTTGTTGTCTTGCTTATGCTTCACAATTACTTAAATTTCCCATTTCAAACTTATCCAAGTTGCCCGAGTAGATTTGTAAACTGGCTACAGATTCAAGTCACTTTCTGATAAATGTAAATTATGAACAAGTGGAGATGAAATTGCTAAGTACAGTATTAGGTTTACATTTAGACACTAATCTGAACCTAACATATTGTCCTTCACAGCAGTCGCTGAACTTTAAGAAAACAACTTGTTGTGAAAACATCTGATACAAGTCTACATCAAAAGTATATATTTTATCCCGTTTTCCAATATCCTTCTTATATTTCTGCATTATAACTTACAGTTCTTTCCAGCTCTTTGAAATTACTTTAAAAATATATAAAATTCTATTTTTTCCATGTGTAGTTCAATGTGGTGATAAAACAATCGAGAACAAAATAAAATCATGAGAATTTATCAAGTGAATCCTGGTTTGCATGAAAGAAACTTCAAAAATAGTTTTAAAACAATTTAATATCAGTGGTCTCCCTGGAGCTGAATAAGCAGTAAGGTAACATAATGGTAAAGCAATGTTGGAAATGAGTCAACCCTCTGTGGTGGGCTCAGTAGTTCAGTACATATGTACAAACAAATGCATACATATTACATATATAGATGTGTGTATGTATATATATTATATATAAAACCTATTTAACATAACATATACACACCCAAAAAGGACAACGTATTCATCCTTAAGATGTGTCTTAAGAAAACAATTACAAAAATATGGATGGATTCAGTGTTATCTGACCTACTGTCCTCCAGCTGACTCGGGGCCGGTACCATCTGTTCAATATCGTCAGTCTCGTGTTGACAAAGGACAGCAACAGACAGCGATAGCTGGTCATTTCTTCTAAATCAAAGCATAGCCAAAGGCCTTCTGCTCCTGCTCTCTCTCCTTCTCCTCCCACCCAGATAGGTAAGCCGACAAATAATAAATAATAAATAAATAATAATAAATAAACGCTAAAGTTGGTCATTGACTAAAATTCGTATGCTATAGCACCTTTTAATATTCAGATTACTGTTAAGAATTATCTACTATTTGGAAATTGGTAGGTTTAATTTTGCAATATTCCATGTTATTGTTCCATGTGTTTCCAGACGTTACATTTTTGAAGTGGTGTAAATCCCTTAAGTGTACAACAACAACATGTATTTATATACATACATTTATATTAGTATTCCCAGCAACTTCTGTTTTTGTATGTATTTATATAACCCCCTTCACGCAGTGTCCTTAACACAGACTTAGTTAGAACCTTCACATATAGGTTTCTACTCAAGGTACAGATAATAACAAAAACAAAATTGCTGACCAATGCTCATAAATTTGACTAAAATATGTTTTGCGCAACTGTGTATAAATGACAATTGCCAAAATTATCAGCAATCCTCCTTCTGTAAATATTCATGTGTTTTACAGAGAAAATTAAGAGAACTATAAACAGCTGCTTAACCTGAAATAAATTAACTATGAGGTCTAAAGAATGGACAGGTAACAAATTGAATTTGTTGCAGTAAATGTGACTTCTGGTTTGCAGGTATCAAATTGCAAATTTATGTCAGCCAGCAAGGCTATAAAAAAAAGCCAGCAAGTAAAAAAATCACAAATGAATATTAATATCACCATCAGATACAAAAGAATATGCATTGGAACAGTTCAACTATTCTCCTTTCACCTTATAATGTACAACTCCAAAACTCCTTGCCAAAAATAGAAGCAAGATAGGATGTTAAGAGCCAAATATAAATGCAGTATTGTATTAAACACCGGAGGTAGAATTTCCTGTTAATCAACTACAGATATTATTATTTTCAAAACTTGCAATGATATCACAACTGTCTGTCCTCTTGTGAATATATTTACTAAATGATGCTGAAAACTGTATCTCCTCCCCTACATTTAACATGAGAATTATATGTACATTATTAGAAAGGAGATGCTGGTCTTGCTAGCTGCAACATGATTCAAGCCTAACACCACAGTTCAAATGATTATTAACATTTACTTCAGTTCAATTTTTGGATTCACATCCCCTTATTATAACTATACATGCAAACTTGTAATTTCCCAGTAAACATCCAGTTTTATCATAACTGACACGTCAGTGACAAGAGCATACTATGTACATCATTCATTTACAATGAAATAAAAAATGGGTTTTCTAAACTCTGAATTATTCCACGGTGTAATCTCACGGGGGGGGTAAAAATGACTGTTCCAACCAATTGAGATACACATTTGTAGTTCAGGATGGTAACCAAAGCCCCTAATCAGATCACAGCATTTCAAAGCCACCGATTCAACTTTGATAATATACTGTTAAAAACAAGCAGATTCAAAAGTGCCTTTTGGTTCCTAAGCAGGCCTTTATGTTTGCAACATCCAATTTATCTTGACCACTAAATAACAACCCAATGAATATTTGTAACAGTAGCCAGTATGTTTCACAGTACTTTATGTACAGTACGTGTCTAGCTAGCACAACCAAGTCCTTGCATTAATTGACTTCCTTTGACCTAATGCCTTATGATGTCTTCATGAAGAAGCTGGAATCTATGGGGTTACATGGTAAATTCTTTGATATCACCAAGATTGTGTTCTCCAGCTTCAGAACAACTTGAGGGTTGGTCAGCTACCAATAATGCTTTGGATGAATGCGATATTGTCCTTCAAAGTCTCTACTGAGCCAGAGCAACCACATGAACACCACACTCAATTCCTCCCTATTCTCACCCAATGATTAACCTCAAGAAGGTAAAGGATTGACTGGACCCATCAGCATTCAAATTCAGAACCTTTCGATCTCCCCAATCCAGCCCAGCCAATCGAGCCACTATGAAGGAAGGGAATTATAACTATGTAGCTGAACACAAGAGTTTTTCCCGCTCTTTAAAAAATTACAAAGTATCACAAAAGGCACTCAGAAAACATAGGTGCTTTACAACAGTGTACAATGCAACAATAAAGCATGCAACAATATACTTTATTTGTTTAAAAGGGGGTCAGGAAGGCACTCTTACTGTTCACAGCATAATAAAGAATAATCCTTACATTTGATTATAGCACTTTTCACATTTTCTAGACATCTTAAAGCGCTTCACAGAATATACAGTAAAGTGAATTGACTGTATATTTGTGGGTGAAATGTGGCAGCGAATTGCGCGCAGCAGTGACTCACAAACAGTTGTGGTTTGAGTTCAAATTATTATTTTCTTTTTTTTCTTGAGGGATTATTATCAGGCATGTGGGGTAAGGAAACTTGCCCAAGATTTCGCCCTGCTGGGAACTGAACCCAAGTCTCTCGCTTGTGAGACGAGTGCTCTTAATCACTGAGCTACAGGACTCAACATCATTAACTTTATGCACAGTGCATTAGATCAGTGGTGGCCAACCTTGTTGGCCAACAAAATAAATGTTCTTGATTGAATATTCAACATACACTACTGATCGAACAACCACCTACCCAGGCTCGTGTGAATATTCGGAGTGGGGGGCACTGCTTGACGGCCCCAAACACTACTTCTAGCCCGTGGGTCGACAGTTGGCCACCACTACATTAAACATTGCCTTGGTTTCACCTGAAACCATGGTTCATTCAAGTCCCGTCTGAAGACATTCCTCTTCGATCATACCTTTGGCCGCCCTCCCACCCCAACCACCGCCCCCCCACCCCCCCACCCGCCCTCCTCCCCTTCTGAACCCAAATCCCAGCTCGGGACCAAAACCCCTGATTGTCCAACGCCCTGGGATGTCTTTCCAACATAAAGAGCGCTATACAAGTGTAATTTGTTGTTAAATCTGTCACAGAATGGTGACATGGAAGTGAAACAAGTTTGAGAACTCTCAACCCAGGATTTAGTGAGCATGAGCTCACTCAGGCAAGGCCATAGGATGATTAGTGTGGGAATAGAAAATGTCACACTGCTGTGGTTGGTTGTGATCTACATCTGACTGTATGACAGATCATCTTAGAGTGAGCATTTTACTCACTGGGTGTCCCCTTTCCAGCACTAACATCTAAAATGCGCTCAAGTGCATTTTAGATGTTAGCGTTTTTAAAAATTACATCAGTCACCAAAGCTTATAGTTTAAGTCTCTCCAATGGCTCTATTGGTAAAGGCAAGTTTCCCTATCCAAATCTCAAACCAATGAACCCACTGAAACATGCTTACATATGGATTTAGACTGAAGGCAAAATTTGGTTACTCTTCTCTCTGTACCCATCACATAGCTTTCTGTTGAGGCGAATATATGAACAACATATACTATGAATACATATAGGAGGGTATACCCATAGAGCACAGTGTGAATCAGTACTTTCAGTAGAAGAACGTTCAGTGGAAGATGGTTGCCCTAGTCCAATCATTTCATCTTTGTGATATTGATTATAGTTTAAGCAGTTTCTACTTTTAAAAGTTAATGACAGTTGGTTTCAGAAAATTATAGCTACATTCGTGTACCATAGCTCATTTATAGCCATCAAAACATTGCCCTCCCCTTTTAAAGTCTAGTTTAAATGAACGTCCGTTGAAAACATTCCCTTCATTCTGAATTTAGCCTTGCAAAACCCTTTTAAGCAGCTACTGCACCACACTGCAGTATGAGTCAATTGCTTAATTTCCAGCAAAAAATCTTCTTCTTTGGCAGCAGACTAACATTTTTTTAAATCTCTTCCTGACAAGTCATTGAACAATATAAACATGTATTCTATGGTGCACAAATGTAACTGAACACTGATCCATCTCAATGATCATTTACTTAAGAGGAGAATAATGTAGTGCTATTTTCAGTGTTGCAAGATGACGTTTCCTTACATTATTCTGAGTCCCAGTGCTTTCTGTTCCACAACTGAGCATTATTTACCCGTGGGTAGATACCAAATCTCCTGTTTTCATATGAGTAAGAGTTCCTTTTTTTAAATACTGTATAGAATCCAATTATTGCTGACATTTGTTTCACTAAGTTCGCTTGCCCTCCAATGTTTTTGTAGCATGCTGTGCTACACCACCACCATGCTTAACTTGAAAGCCCCACTTCTTGTTTATTTTTCAAATTTGGGTGGAGGAAGGAACACTGATGAGAAGTAGGGAGCCTTCAACAGCAGCTGTTGCAAGCCATCAAAAAATTAATTTCTTCTTTGATAAGAACACAACATGTGTGGTCTGATGTGATAAGCATACAACTCGCAACAGGAACAGAGCTCAGACCACCCAGCCCATACAATAAAGATGAGCTAAAAATCAGTATTTGGTAAACTACATTTCGAATCATGCAGCAGGTTTACAGAGAACATTCTTATCACAAATACAACAGTTTCACAATGTACTTGTAACTGGGCACTTTGTACATTTAAACTGGCTTCACAAATCACTGCTCAGCACTGAATCCATCACAAAACTATTTGTAGAGGACAGAAAGGGAACAATTAACAGACATCAAAACAGCTGCAAATAAGGAGCAGAGTATACAAAGCGAATCATTGAAATATTTCCCACCATACCAATTGGGGACTAACTATACTGTTTTTGCAGCATTTATCTTACAAAAATGTAACACTTCGTTTAACTAAAAAAGGGAGGCAAATCAATCGATAATTTTGCTCCTTTTTGTACCTACAAATAACAACAATTTAAAACATTTATAATAGCACCCTCACGCAGGGTAGCATTCCAGAGCACTTGAAATAGTAAGATTATCGTTATCTAACCAGATTTCTGAAAGTTGGAGATGTAAACGTTATTGCCAATGTAAGCAGAAGTAATTGTGCTTATGGGCTGGCTATTCCATTCGCTCCCCCACAATTACTGGCAGTTTCATTGATACTTATCCACACTATAACTTCTCCAGTAACGGACACATTATGCAAAATAAATATTCGAATGCATTTAAAAGCCTGTGTGAACATGCATGCACACACAGGCTTTTAAATGTTCACTTGTACAATTTAGTTCTGGACAGTCCAAAAATTTAGCAAAAGGGCAAAAACTCAAAATTTACTACGGTGCATTTTTTGTAACTCTGTACAATAAAAATGTTTTTGGGTTTGATCATTTGTAAGCAAGGCTATAATTGATTCACATCAATAAGCATGTCACCAAAATGAATTATCTTCATTACACAGATAGCATTTTGCTATCAATGTATAATGAAGGCATCTTCCATACTTTATCACCACACCAAAAAGGTTAAATTGAATGTACCAGACTCAAGAAACACACTCATAAATACTTCAAACTGCTGTACCACAGTTTGACGATGCAGGTCTGCTTCTCCGATTTTCGATAATGAGCTGATTTTAAATCATTCCAGTGTGAGCATTTGCTGTGTGGAACCAGGCAACAACCCACAAGGAAAAAAAAACTATAAACAGTTCCATAAACAGAACTCGATTATCTACAATAACGAATAGACCCTGGAATGGATATTTGATTTTTAAGGAAAAAAAGCTTTTTTTTGTTGATGCCAGCTCAATTATTTTCCTCAAATTACCAAACGATAATGAAGCATAACCTTTATGTACTGATTTAGCCTGGAAGGAAGAAGGAATACAATGAATATACTGTCGTGGGATACAAGTGCTTCTGGGGGTTGAGAGGCAACCTTGCAACTGAGAGGCAAGAATATTACAATACAGCTACAGGCAACTTCAAACAATTATCAGCATTACCAAGTTGTAGCCCTGTCTAATAACAATATTGTCTAACTCAAGAACCAAAAGAGAAGAAACTGAACCAAAACTGAATCCAGGCCCATACAAATTCCAAACAACCAAGTCATGAATGAAAACCCAAAAGTCACATGAAGCAGTAAATCATCCGAGGGCCACAGATGAGTGCAGCAGTGCAACAAACAGCCTCAAAGGTGTCAACAACAACAGCATGCAACAGCATACAGCGTGCGCCCCTCACGCAGGGTAGCGTCCCAGAGCTCAGAGAAGCCTTTCAGGCATTAGCCTGTCTTGGTCTGGGAGCACTCTCATCTCAGAGTCAGAAGATTGTGGGTTCAAGCTCCTGGTCAGGACTTTGAACTCACAGTCTAGACTTATATTACAGTACAGTGCTGAGAGGGAGCTTCCGCTGCATTGTTGGAGGTACCAACCTTTCAATGAGACGTTAAAAAAAATTAGATTCACCTCCTGTTCAGGTGGACTTTAAAGACCCCATAGCACTACTCAAAAGGATGGTAGTTTCTCCCGGTGTCCTATCCAACAACCTCCTAGGTAAAATTCGTCATTTATTTGATGGCTGTTTGTGGGACATTATTCTGCACAAACAGGCTGCTGCGTTCGCATGCAAGATCCAGTCACTATATTATGCAGTAAATCCTATGAAGCAATTTGAGATATTCTCCCAATGTGAAAGGTGCTATATGAAGAAGAATCATTATTATTTATCAAATACGCTCACCCTCAACACTTGAACCACTGAACGATGCGTCTTGTTGCAATTCAAAAATCATAGGAAGATTAGATAGCAGGAAAAAGCTTTATTTTATTTAATATCTTAGGATTTCCAAAATGCAAAAACTAACAATTCTTGTATTTCATATAACCCTGTATCACATTATCAAAACGTCACAGAATTTTACCATAATGATTTGTGTATTTGAAAGCATTTGTGTAGTGTCATTTTGAATTTTATTGCTCTATCGACCAACTGAGTCTGTACCCAGATACAGTAGTTGATCTCAGCCAGGTTGATTGGCCTCTGTGTTTGTGGCTGATAGAAAGGGAGGGGAAATGTGACAAAAATAAAAAGCAAATAATTCTCACCATCATTGTAAATAATTTCTTTGAGACCTAAATGTGAAAATGACTTTGCGCAACATATACACTTACCTGCATTTATTTAAGCCCGATTTCCGCAATGAGCGATCACTTCACTAAATTTTGTGATTTGCAAGCACTTTCCATAAGGAATTAGTAATTACAGAAGCTCTTTTTGAAGAGCGATGGGAAGTGGAAGTACAGTTTTGAACATTCATTACAAAAATCGTGACTGAATACGACCCAATTCCTTGTTATGTGTTTAGACAAATGTATAATGATATAGAAGAGTTAACAGACTTGGGATTCAAACTTCTGAATTTAGTGCGAAAAAAAATACAACAAATGACTTTTTGGTAAGGAATGTTATTTTCCATCAGTTATTTTTAGACAACTTAACAAATTGCGTAAATATTTGCACTTACACCACAATGTTTAGGTCAAACCTAGCTATATTTCAGGAAAATAATTAGTACCGATTCCCTTTACTAGATTGGAAGCACCTTCTTCTACTGATCCACTTTAAATACCTGATATTTTAATACCTGATATGTTGAGTCAATGTGTCAAATATTGAAGCTTACTAAAGCTAAAAAAATTTACCTCCGTATTCACTGAGCTTCTAATTAACTTAGTAAAGCACTTGCAGTTTTTTTATATTAAAGGCAACACTACATAAACATAGGGTGTTACTCATTGAACCTCAACACAATTTATTAGATTCTTTAGTTATGCTGCAAAGCCGTGTTCATTTGTTCCATTTTACAAATATCTACACTAAACACAGCCAGCCAAGGGTTAACAGGGTGTTCAAGATACTGTGTGAGAAATGATAGGACGAGAGAGGGTCATTTTGCCATTGATTCTGCTGCTTCTGAAGGACTATGCACAAATTGCTCTGCCTATAAAGCACTTTTATTGTCAGTCTTTTTCTTTTGGGTCAATTTTGTTTTCATTAAGACCAGAACGACAAGACAGTGTCAGCACCAAGGAATCAATCATTTCCACTATCTGTGTCAGCATTTAATACTCCCAGGTCTTGTGCCTCACAAATTGGGTAAACAGAACTATTTTTCTCAAATATATTGAAACCCCTTTTTGATATAATGTTTGATCAGCAAAGCATTCAATTACTCAAAACGCAAAACCCTGCAGATGCTGGAAATCTGAAACAAAAACAGAAGTCGCTGGTAACACTCAGCAGGTGAGGCAGCATCTATAAGGAAAGTGAGTCAACATTTTGGGTCCACAACCCTTCATCACAATTGGGGCATGTTGGAAGGGAAAGCCTTTTAAGGTCTAACAGAGAGGAGGAGGCAAGGAAGACAAAGGAGAAAATGGGATAGAGGACAGAGGATGATGGGTCAAAGAGATGTTAATGATGCAAAACAAACGAGGGGGGATTGCAACAAAACAGGTAGACCAGAGAGAAAAGATGTGTCTGGGACCCAAATTATGTGGTAATGGTCACAGAAGAGGGGGAGGGGGAAGGTGAGCTGTTATGGTCTGAAATTATTTAAATCAATATTGAGGCCAAAGGGCTGTAAGATCCCTAGCAGATAGATGAGGTGCTGTTCCTTGAGCTTGCACTGTGGTTCATTGGAACAGCGTAGGAGACCATAAATGGAGAGGTCAGAGTGCGAGTGGGAGGGAAAGATGAAGTGGCAAGAAACCGGAAGCTCAGGGTTGTTCTTGCAGACAGAATGGAGGTGTTCGGCAAATCACCCAATCTGCATTTGGTCTTCCCAATGTAGAGGAGACCACATCGTGTGCAGTGAATGCAGTAATCTACATTGCTGGTAATACACGTAACAACAACAACAAAATTACATTTATAGAGTGCCTTTCACGTCGGGAGGATGTCCCAGGGCGCTGGACAGTAAGGGTTCAGGACGCGAGCATGGGGGGGGGGTGAGGTTGGGGTGAGGGAAGGCAGAGAGGTGGGAGGGCGACTGAAGGCACGATCAAAGAAGAGGGTCTTGAGACCGGCCTTGAAGGAGGCAAGGGAGGAAGCAAAGTGAAGGGAGGAAGCAAAGTGAAGGGACTTTGGGATGGAGTTCCAGAGTGTGGGGGCAGAGAGGCTGAAAGCCCGGCCACCGATGGTAGGGCGGGTCGGGTAGGAGACATGGAGCAGGCTGGAGCCCGCTGAAGGGAGGGAGCGGGCAGGTTGGTAGGGAGTCAGCAAAACAGAAAGGTAGGAGGGGGCAAGGCCATGGATGGCCTTGAAAGTGAGGACGAGGATCTTGAATTCAATCCTCCGAGGTAAATCGCTGTCTCACTTGAAAACTGTGCTTGTGGCCCTGGACAGTGGTATAGGAGGAGGTGAAAGGGCAGATATTGCATCTCCTGCGCTGGCATAGGAAGGTGCCAGGGATAGAGCAACTGTTGGTGGTGATGGAGAAATGAACCAGGGAGTCACAGAGGGAATGGTCCCTTTGGAATGCTGGGAGGGGAGGGAAAGATACGTTTGGTGGTTGGATCACCCTGGAGGTGCCAGCAATGGGGGGGAATTATTTTTTGTTGAGGCTGTTGGGGTGGAAGGTGAGGAATTAGGGGGGACCCTATCCTGGTTCTGGGAAGAGGGGGAAGGTGTGAGGGCAGAGGTGTGGGAAATAGGGCGGACACGGTCAAGGGCCCTGTGTACCACAGTGGATGGGAATCCTCAGTCGAGGAAAAAGGAAGATATTTCAGTTGCTCTGGTGTGAAAGGTGGCATCGTCAGAGCAGATGCTGCGGAACTGGGAAAAGAGAATGGAGTCTTTACAAGAGGCGGGGTGGGAGGAGGAGTAATCCAGGTAACTGTGGGAGTTGGTGAGCTTATTAGAGATATATGTAGATAATCTATGCACCGAGATGGAAATGGTGAAGTCGAGGAAGGGAATGGAAGAGTCAGAGATGGACCATGTGAATATTATGGAGAGGTGGAAGCAAAATTTATGATTTTTTCCAGCTCACTGCGAGAGCAGGAAGCAGCCCCAACACAGTCGTCAATGTATCTGAGGAAGAGGTCAGGGTAGTGGACCTGAGTAGGCCCGGGACAAAGAGTGTTCCAGGTGGCCAACAAACAGGCAAACATAGCTGGGACCTGCAGGTTCCCATAGCGACACTTTTTATTTGGAGGAAGTGGTTGGTGTTGAAGGTGAAGTTGTTCAGCGTCACAACAAGTTCAGCCAGGCGGAGGAGGTTGGTAGTGGATGGAGACTGGTTGGGCCACTGTTCGAGATAGAAGCTGAGGGCCGACAGACCGTCCTTGTGGGGATAGAGGTGTAGAGGGACTGAACGTCCATTGTAAATAAGAGATGTTCAGTCCCAGGGAACTGGAAATTGTTGAAGTGGCGGAGGGCGTTAGAAGAGTTACGGATGTAGGTTGGCAGGGCTTGGACAAGAGGAGCAAAAATGGAGTTCAGATATGAGGAGATCAGTTCGGTAGGGCAGGAACAGGCTCAAACACTAGGTCTCCCAGGACAATCCTGTTTGTGGACCTTGGGGAGGAGGTAGCGGGCTGGTGGGCTATGAGGTTGGAGGCTGTGGGAGGAAACTCCCCAGAGGAGATGATGTCATTGATCGTCTCGGTGATGATGGCTTGGTGTTCAGTTGTGGGATCATGTTCCAACATCCCACAATTACTGCAACAACAACAACATTACATTTGTATAGTGCCTTTCACGTTGGGAGGACGTCCCAAGGCGCTGGACAGTTTACAGCATTTCAAACCCGAGCTGGGATCACGGGATGAAGAAGGGAGGGGAGGGGAAGGGGCGTGGCCGATGGCATGGTCGAAGAGGAGGGTCTTGAGGCGGGACTTGAAGGAGGCTAAGGAGGGGGCGAGGCGGAGTGATTGGGGGATGGAATTCCAGAGGTTGGGGGCAGAGTAGCTGAAAGCTCTCCCGCTAATGGTGACGGGTGAATCGGGGGACGTGGAGCAGGCCGGAGCCGGCTGAGCAGAGGGAGCGGGCGGGTTGGTAGGGGGTTAGGAGGTCGCAGAAGTAGAGTGGGGCAAAGCTATGGAAGGCTTTGTAGGCGAGGACCAGAATCTTGAACTGGATCCTCTGAAGGATAGGGAGCCAATACTAGTACAATATCATTAGGCCTTCTGCTGTACAAGCATAACATATATATTCTGGTCTTCTAAGCCTGCAATCTAAATTGTCAAAGAACCAGCAATACTTATACATTGTCATCAAGACATTTCAACACTTTAAAAATGGATTACAATTTCCCACCCATTCCCAACAGAAAATGTCCAATTCTATCTGCCTAACTACACAGGATAGCAGCCGGAGAGCCAGATTCACAGTCACTTTTCTGAGCTCATTAACACAATATCCTTTCAAAAGTAGGTGCCCAAAATCCTACAAATATGGCCCTATCAGTGATAAACATTAAAATACTCAAGTTAGACAATAATCAAATTCCACATTCACTACACTATACAATAAATCCTGTGAAGAGCTTCAAGATATCCGCCTGACATGGTAAGGCATTATATCAAATGTAAGGATTATTATTATTAGATTCCAGGTCAACACTCGTCTAGCTGTCAGGTCTCCATAATCACATATAAACAGCTTTCCTTAGTTATATTATTAATGTGCTCTTCAAGTATTCCCACTTCAAAAATAAACAATTTCAAGTTAACTTTACCAGTTCATATTTCAAAAAATGGTTTAACATCAGAGAAAATTATGAAAATACATCACGATTGCATAGATTAGGGAAAAGACTGACTGCACCGCATTGTGGGTATACAGTACTAATGAATTTTCAGATCATTGAAATTAGTTTCATATGTAATTATTATACTCCGACAATTAAATAATATTTGGAAACAAGGTCAGATTTCTGCAATTATGATTTCCCCTTCAACAAGTGACGGACTACTGAAGAACTGTGAAAAGAATATTTATTCTTTTTGTTAGCAAATGGTTCAACACTTCAGCTGGAAAGAAAACAACCCAATTTATTTCGTAAATAAGATTTTAATCATTTAAATACGGTCCATAGAAATTAGCTTTAGGTATCTGGTGCTTTGAAAGTCACTCACTAACGGGGATGGATTCTTTCCACACGGATACTGTTAACCAAACAAGACAAAGCCTGAACATGCAGGGGGGCTAGTTGGATAAGCAAAGAGAAACTTGCAAGTCAGTGTTCAAATGGCAAGCAGTACATTTCTAGCTGGTTAAACCCTAGCAGAACATTTCAGGGTCCTCAATCTTGGTTCTTGCCTAATCTCTGGGATTAGGCAACAACAACAAAATTGCATTATAGAGCGCCTTTCACATCGGGACGATGTCCCAAAGCACTGCAAGAAGGGTGCACCCCTTCAAGGAGGGAGTGTGCACTCTATTTCAGACAAACAGACATTTTATCTATGTGCAGAACTCTCAGCAATTGATTTGAACACTCAAGCATGGTGATTGGTTTCATGTTTGTCAGACATCCAGCTGCAACAAAAAACTGCTTTGTGTGTTCAGGAATTGTTTCCCCTTAGGATGTAAAAAGGCAGAACTAAAGAAAGAGTGATAAAAGTAGTGGGCACCTCTGGTTGGACAATTGCAAATTGGTGGATGAACCCTGTTGATCAGGTTATGAAATGGATTACAAGAAAGAAAGAAACACAGTATTCAAATACCTGAAAATGTCAGGCAAAGTGATTGCTTAAAAATGTCTTCAGTACAGCATAACATATTTAACAAGTCTAAGACAAGATCAAGATTTAAAATACGTTTTGCAGTAAGCACAATGTGAATAGTGTTCTACAGAAATGTCTCAGAGGTGCAGAGGACTGTTTTTGGTGTACACTGACAGACGTTCACTGAAGTGCCTTTTTTTTGGTCAGCCGTGTGTCTGGCAGATGCGGAAACCCATGCTTAAGAGTATCAACACCATACTGAGAATTCCATGCATCCCCATTACACATGGAAATTCCAGAGTTATTTGGCAGGATGGAATGTGCATTCTCTCCCTGGAGGGACGTATCCTGCTTACCTAATTCTGAAAAGTATTAAGCACACGTTGACAAAAAAAACAAGGCTTTGGGACCCCAGTGTGCCTTGGGTACTGCAGGAATCTTAACCAGCTAAAACCGTATAGCTTGCCATTAAGAGCACTGCCTGGGAGCAGAGTGGGAAGAGTGACTGCCCCCAATGAATGGTCTAGCCTTCCAAGTCCTGCCGATGAGCCAACCTGGTTGAACTATCATCAGCATCGCCCTAAAGTAACCAGAATATTACAGTACTGTGCAATATGCACATTAAGGGTTTAAAGATCATCTAGAACTCTGCAGCTTGTGTACTCTCCCGCACCAAGCTCTATGAACATATCACCCCCATCCTAGCCCGCCTCCACTGGCTCCCCATCCCCCACAGGACAGAGTTCAAAATCCTGGTGCTTGCTTTCAAAGCCCTCCATGGCCTTGCTCCCCACTACTTCTGTGACCAGCTAACTCAAGCCAATCTGTCCACACCCTCCACTCAGGAGACTCCATCCCCGGACTGGCCTTCAGCTTTTCTGCCCCCATCCTTCGGAACTCCATCCAACAGTCCCTTCACCTCCCTTGCTTCTCCCTTGCCCACTAAAGACCCTCCTTTCCAACCTAATTTTCACTCACCCTCCTACCTTCCACCACTTCTGATCCCAACCCCCAGTTTGCCAAATCCTTGACTGTCCAGTACCTTGGGATGCGAAAGGCACAATTCAAATATAATTTGTTGTTGTCGTTAAAAGCAATTCTAAAAATACAGAAAATACGTTGACTGGAAGTTCTTGTTCCAATCTTGCAAAATTTAGTTGAAAATTTACTGCAAGTGATTCATAAGACTGCAATTTAATGTAGAGGTTCAGATAGCAGCATAAACCACAACAGCAAAGAATCCCAATTAAATCACAACCATATTATTGCGGACTCTCTCCAAACCATTTCCTATTAATAAACTAAAGAGGTTTGTTAAAACTAAAATTATATTGATTGAACCCACTGAAGTGTCATCACTAAAACTGTCAAATGATTCAAAGAAAGGTCTAACATTTAGCAGTGGAGGCACAACATTCAGGCTAATGAGAACATAGCATTCGTTTTTGTAAATCTAAAGCAATTACTTAGTCGTATGGCAGGATTAGCTGTTAACTGATTATCTCCATATGCCACCCTAAATGTTTTAAATACAGAATAAAAATTATTTTCCTAATACCTACTAACCCCTTCCAACTATTATCATTTGGACCTTAACATTAACTTTGAGCATTTTTATCAGATATGTTACGGTCAAAATGTTACTGAAACACTGACTGGCCAGCGCCTTGGGATGTCCTCCCGACGTGAAAGGGGTTATACAAATGTAATTTTGTTGTTGTCACCTGTAGGCAGATAATGTGTTC
Organism: Callorhinchus milii; assembly: GCF_018977255.1. Lineage (NCBI taxonomy): Eukaryota > Metazoa > Chordata > Chondrichthyes > Chimaeriformes > Callorhinchidae > Callorhinchus > Callorhinchus milii. The sequence continues at coordinate 19,792,279 of NW_024704742.1, read as the reverse complement.
TTCAAAGTGACAGGACACAACTCAGACAGACTATAGATTTGACTAGTAGCAAACTTGTAAATTACATAGAAACAGGTTTTTAAATCAGAGGAATGATCTTTAACACAATCTCATTCGTGAAAAGGAATGTTTTAAAATATTCCCAGCAGTGTCTTTGCAACTGGTGGATGAATGAATTTATTGTAGGATGTATGCAATTGGAAAAGACCATTTCAGTTCACCTGATGGGTCCCAAATATGCATTTTTAAAAAAATCTTTACATTTGGTATAGCACCTTTCACATCAGGGTGGACATCCTAAAGCACTTCACAAAGGACATCTTAAAGCACTTCACAGGATAAACCTTAAAGTGCAGTAGCTGTGTGTTTTGTGGGTGAACGTGGTTTATGTTTGATCAATCAAGAAACAATGACAAATGTTTAAGTTGCAACATTCAAATTTAGTCAAACTCATCATTAACCTAACAACTAGAACACACAAATAGAAACTTCAGTGGAAGAAATCATAAAGTCACCAATTACCAGAATTCAGAAGTGAAAAGGAAAAAATTCTTTAAAAAAAACAAAAGGTCAATCAGTACATAAGAGAAAAGGGCAGGCTAACATTTCAGATATTATATCAGCCGACATCTTTCACGTGCTGATTGACCTGTTGTGTATTTCAAGTTTATATGATGGGTTTCAAATTATTGAAATACTACATCTCACTAATTACAGTATAATCTTACACTAGTTAATACTCATACCTAGTACACTGCACATTTCTTTTAAATTTATTTTTCAGATTAGTTGAAACTTGAATTGTAAGAAATGATCCTGTCCGATTGCTGCTTAAACCTTCAACTCCTTGGCCGTGACTTTGTTCGTTCAAATGATGCAAAACTCACAATGTAAAAACACAATTTTGTACTGGGCATACAGGCACAACATTAAAAACGAATACACATCAATATTCTGGATCCCAAATCACTGTTCTAATCTATTTATAATACTCAAACTTGATTACCCCGAATCATTAAGTGTCCCACATTTTACCGGGGAATTTAAAAGAAACTGTTAGAATAACCTGTTTAATTTAAAAGCAGGAAGTTTTTCTTAAAATGGTGATTTTCAATAGAAATGTATCTTTTGGCTGAACAACCCAAAATTCACAACCAGTAACACGTGGTACTGTACCGCTTTGGAGATTATGAGCGCTCAACCACTCAATGGGCACTGAACACACATAAAAGATACAGTACATTCAAAGTAAAAATCGCATGGGGTGTGCGGGTTAGAGACATGGGGTGTGCGGGTTAGGGAGATGGGGAAGGGTTGGGGAGGGAGTAAAGAAAGAAGAGTAGTGGCTGTAAAATATACAAAGCTGCGTTTCAGTACCAGTGAAGCTCTTACGTGCCCTACGCTTCTTCCCAGGATCATAGATGCAAAAGCAGACACGGCTATGGGAGGGCAGCCGTGCAGATTTATGCAAAAGCTTATTATGCGTGTCAGCTAACTTTACAACTGCTGCCAAGTCTCGGGAACATTCCTGTAGTGTCATTCCTTGCAGCGGAAAGAGTTGAAGGGGAATTGAAGGGGAAGGGAGCATGTTAGAAGGGAGCAGTGGGGGGGGGGGGGGGAGGGCGAGGTGGTCACCGCCAATGTGGACAGATTTGGGGGTCACGCCGAATTGGGGCGTGTGTGGGTTTTTTTTTGGGGGGGGGGAGGGGGGGTGGGTTTGTTTTTGTTGCACTGCGCGTGTAAAACCTTTTTGGGTGGAGCCCCTAATTTTTTTTAAAAAAAAATTACAACCCGCAAAACGTTTTGTGACCCCACCTTTGGAAGACCCTTTCCTTTAGTTTCCAAAGTACTGTACCTAAAACGGCCAACTCTGCTGCTCCCCACAGGAGGCGGTGCATAATATTGGGCCACTTTTGTGTGTGTGTGTGTGTGTGTGTTATGGAGGGGGGGAGAGAGGGGCTAATGCAGTATTTGGTGGATTTGTGGTGGGGGGATGGGGGGGTAGGATGTTGGGGGGGGGCAGAGAGAATCTGTGGGGGTCTAAATGTGTTTTAACTGCTGGTAAAACCTCTGGTCTCTTACGGGCAGCTACAGGTGAGCGACATGTCTGACCCCAGAGGGGCCGCCACCTCCCACTCCCCCCCACCTCACCCCCACCCGTTGCTTTACCTGTTGCGTCCTTTCGGTCGGGTTCTTCATGACCGCCTGCCTGAAGCTGTTGTCCACGTAGGACGCCATGGTCGCCGGTCCCCGGCCTCTCCTTGTCCGGAGAGGGCCTCGGCCCTCCTCCTCCTCCTCCTCTCGACTCTTCTCCAACCCTCAGCCCCGGGCGCGGCGCGGCCCTCTCCCTCTCCTGGGCCCGGGAGGGAGGGAGGGAGGGAGGGGAGGAGCAGCAGCACGAGATTGTTTGGTCCCTCTCTCTCTCTCTGTCTCTCTCTGGGGCGACTGCAATCAGGTGTCGAGGCCGCGTTTGTCCTCTCTCCTTCTCTCCTCTCTCCTTCTCTCTCTGCGGCCTCACCTGGAGCTCCGGAGCCTCGAGAGTGTTCCGCTGCCCGGGGCGGGGCGGGGCGGGGGGTCGAGGCCGGAGCTTGTCCCCCTCCTCTGCTCCGGCCGGGGTCGCCGCTCCGGGGTTTGCTGTACCTGCGGCTGGAGCCGGGAGTTGTTGTGCCTGCGGTGGAGCTGTGAATTGTTGCCCCTTCTGGCGGAGCAGTGGTTTGTTGTCCCTGTGGTGGAGCCGGGCCGGGGAGTGGAGGAGCGGAGGGGGAGGTCCCCCTGGTGGAGCTGCGCGGGGTGGGTTGTCGCCCTTGGTCCCCCTGGTGGAGCTGCGCGGGGTGGGTTGTCGCCCTTGGTCCCCCTGGTGGAGCCGGGTGACGGTTATTCGGTGCGAGTTTGAAGCCGCCTCTGGCGCGAGGCTGGACGCGGACACGCGCCGCCGGCACCAGCTCTCGGCGTCACTGGCTGCGAAACAATGGGATTAGAACCCGGGCCCCGGGAGGAGCGCCGCCCGCGCGCCGCGCTGCTCCTCAGTGCCCGGCGCCGCCGCTCGGCATCAACAACCCGCTGCAGCTGCAGCAGCAGCAACAACAGCAGCAGTGAACCGACCGCCAGTCACATCGCCCTCATCATCCATCCATCCATCGGAATTTTAACAAGCAAAAAAAAAAGCAAAACAAAACACGGTATTCCAGTCGATTATTCTCCTTTTCTTTCTTAACCCCCTCCAGAAAAAAATAAAACTTCTCCTCTTTCTTTTCCTCCACTCCCCCACTCCCCCACACCTCCCTCTTTGCTCAGAGCGTTTGGGGATGTTTTTTTGTGTGTGTGTGTGTGTGGAGTAATCCGGGAGCCACGAAAAGAAAGGAAAGAAGGAAGGAAGGAAGGGAGGAAGGGAGAAAAGGAGAGGGAGGTGAAATTAAAACAAAATGCAAAATATTATCTGAGCGAGAAAAGTGCAACGCCGCGGTTCATTTTCCTTCCCCGGCTTCAGTGTCTGCGTCCGACGAGAAGGACCCCGACCCCGAACCGCCGCCACTGCTGCTGCTGTTTGCTTTGTTCCATCACCGACGCCAAATCTCCAGGAGACGAACAGCCACTGAGAGGAGGAGGAGGAGGAGGAGGAGAAACAAACTCCTTTTGCACAACTAAAACTCGCTGAGAAAACTCACCCCAGCAACTCTCTACCGCCTCCTCGTACCTCTTATCCTCTACCCCCCTCCCTCCCCAAAAAAAACCTTTCAGAGAGCCTTAAAGTCTCTCGTCTTCTCTCCCCAAAACAGTCCCCAGGGCAGAAGATGGCAATCGTTTCTGATCTAAAAAAAATAATAGCAATCCAATTGCATTTGATAATTGTTATAATAATAATAATAAATAACCCTCGCGTTTGATACGTCTCGAAGCGCTTCACTTCCCGAACCGTCTTCTACTCACGGAAGTCACCTTGGTACACCAGCCACCTTAAGGCTCAGGCGCGGGTGCCGCTCAACGCGCCGGGCTCAACTTAACGGTCCATCGGCAGACGTGGCTGGACCTTATCGAATCTTACCGCTCCGCCCTCACCTCTGCTAAATTGTCCTTCTACTCCCAAGACAAGCTCGGAGACCAAGGACAACCCCAGGCTCCTCTTCTCCATCACCAACCGGCTCCTCCGCCCACTTCTCACTCCTCGCCCATCCTCACCTCAAATGCCAACTGCGAGGAGTTGCTGGACTTCCTTGAAACCTAAGTCAAGGGGAACCGCTCAGCTGCCTCTGCCCATCCATCTACTACCCCCTCCCTATCTCCCCCTCCCACCTCGGTCCCTACCTATCCCACCTGCCACACCTTTGAACCTATCTTCCCCCCTCTTCTCTCATCACCACCCCGAAACCGACCACCCGCTTCCTCGACCCCATCCTTACCCGTTTCCTTACCTCCCAGTTCCACCTCCTCTCAGACATCATAAACCTCTCCCTGTTCATTGGCACCGTTCCCATCCCTCTAAAAACCTCCGTCATCACTCCTATCCTTAAAAAACCCCCCCTGGACCCATCCCTGCTTTCAAATTACCGCCCCATCTCCAACCTCCCTTTCCTTTCCAAGGTCCTGGAACAAGTCGTTGCTTCCCAGCTTCGCTACTTCCACTCCTTTTGCAACCCCCACAGCACAGAAACAGCCCTGGTCAAAGTGACAAATGACATTTGCCCATCTGTGACGGGGGCTCCCTCTGCCTTCTCGTCCTCTTTGACCTTCATGGTTCTGACCATGAATGTTTCAGATCCTACCTCTCACACCGTCTCCACTTCATCTCCACAAATGGCTTCTCCTCTAGCCCCCTCCCTTCTTGTACGGAGTTCCTCAGGGTTCTGTCCTTGGTCCCCTCCTCTTCAATATCTACATGCTCCCTCTTGATGACATCATCCGCCGACATGGGATCAATTTCCACATGTATGCGAATGACACCCAACTCTATCTTTCTGTCTTCACCCTCAACTCCAGGGCCACTGCAGTCCTGACAACATCTGTCAGACATCAAATCCTGGATGATTGCTAACTTTTCGGTTGAACGTCAACAAGACCGAGGCTCTCCTGATTGGCTTCCGTCAGCACCTCCTCACCTCAGGCGCTGACAGCATAACCATCCATAGTTGCACACTCCATCTTGCTAAGCCCGTCCAGAACCTTGGCATCTTGTTTGACCCTCAACTATCCTTTCCACCCCACATCCGTGCCATTGTCCCGCTCTGCCTTGCCCTACCTCTGCAACATCGCCCGGCTCTACCCGTCTCACACCGCAGGCCGCCGAGAACCTCATATACACATTTAAGATATCCAGGCTTGACTACGCAAACTCCCTGCTTGTCGGTTTCTCCGAAGTGAATTGACTGTATATTTGTGGGCGAACGCGGCAGCCAATTGCGCACAGCAGTGTCCACAAACAGTCGTAGATTGAAAAGGACCAATTTATTACTGTTTTGTTTTGGAGGGATTATTATTAGGCGTGTGGAGTAAGGAAACTTGCCCAAGGTTTCGCCTTTCCAGGCAGGGCGAAACCTTGGGCAAGTTTCCTACCAACCTGCCCACGCTCTCCGCTCAGCGGGCTCTGACCTGCTTCACATCTCCCGCCTCGTCCCCCCCACCATTGGCGGGTGGGCCCTCTGCCACTGTCCCCACCTTCTGGAACTCCATCCCGCAGTCTCTCCGCCTCACCCCCTCCCTTGCCTCCTTCAAAACCCATCTCAAGACCCTCCTCTTCAACCATGCCAACCCCCCTGCTCTCCACCCTCCCCGATCCTGACTCCCAGCTTGGGTCTGAAACACTGATTGTCCAGCGCCTTGGAAGGTCCTCCTGACATGAAAGGCGCTATGCAAATGTAATTTTGTTGTTGTTCACAGAATATACTGTAAAGTGAATTGACTTTTTGTGAACGAAACATCTTATCACATCGTTGAGACGTAATACAGTGCAAGAGGTATACTTCGCAGAAATGGATGGATAACTGTCGGTGTGGGACAGGCCATGACTTTATGCACCGAAGACATAATGATGTAAATTAAATGTTTTCACAAATACCTGCTTTTTTGCGTGCTCATCAAGGTGGAAGATGTTAGGAGCAGAAACAGTATCATGTGGCTGGTCTGTGTGAAACTGCCAATTTGGTGACAGTTCAGTGTTATGAGCCCAGTTGGAAATGAGTTCAGCGAAAGGTTCAAGTTCTGGTAGATCCACTCAGTGTTTCTCCCTTTCCAGCTGATAAAACACGGACTCTGTGGAGGAAAATACCCCCAGTGGGGTTGGTATGAATAAAATGCCCTTGACGAAGGGGGAGTGAGACATGACTTGACAAAAGTTAAGATCAAAAACATTTGATATTCATCCATGTTCTCAACTCAAGGAGCCAAAGCACCAATCGGAGCATGCTCCTGCCTGCAGTTATGTCTGTCAACACAGAAGATAAAATTATCTTGGGGTGATAACCTGGGCTCAATCTGCATCGGGTCTCAGTGATATGCGGAGACAAGGAATACTCTACATGAAATGCCCAAATCATAAACAATAGTAATTTGACTAGAAATAGAAGAAAAATATTGGAATGTCACAAATCATTGTAGTTTACCTGTATAGTAGCATACTGTTAGTGATCTAAAGAGATAACCTGGCCATCAATAATCATTCCGTGATTTAACTTAATCATTACTTGATCATTAAATGTTGTTTTGGGTTAGGTCTGTTAATATGCAGTGTAACTAGACTTCCAAAAAGTGTTTGACTCTCGGGGCATTTCGCCCACCAATATACAGTCAATTCATTGTACAGTATATTCTGTGAAGCACTTTGAGTCGTCTAGAAGATATGAGAAGCGCTATATCAAATGCAAGGATTATTATTATTGACAAAGTACCTCGTGAAAGACTCCTTCAGAAACGGAGTTCACTGAGTTTCCGAATGGCGTTCACTGAGTATCAAGGGCAAGACATGGACATGGATTAAAATTGGCTGTCAAGGAAGGAAGCAGAAGGTTGTTGTTTGGGGAGCATTTCCATACATTTGGTATAGCGCCTCATCATGTCTTCGAGAAGTCTCAAATCACTACACAGAATATGGGTTAAAGTGAAATGACTATATTTTGTGGGCGAAAGATGTAGGCGGGATGCAATGAACTCCCAGTTTGGTTTGGATACTCTTAAAGCATGGGTTTCCGCATGCGGCAGATACCTGGCTAACCAAAAAAAAGTCACTATACCACAGATACTCTTAAGAAAATCAGTAAAGTGGATTGGAATGCAATGCTACAGACCACTCAGCCCACCACATGCAAAAATTGGCCCTGCCTCGATAACCAGATGGCACTTTAATTAAAATTAGTTTAAATAAAAAATATTTATAAGATGAAACTATACAGAGAATATTCAAGAGTAACCTCTTCCCTGTGTATAATTCAAGAGGTATTCATATCTGAGGATGACTTCAAGGACTTTATTAAAGTTATTTAAAAGTCAGGGCTGTATTAACATGAAAAACCCATCAAGAAACTTGTAAAAAAAATTTGCATTGGAAAGTTGTTTAGAAAATTAGATGCATCCCTCCAGGAGTATTGTAGTCATGCAAGAATTATTATTATTATTGGCACAAATTCAATTCTGAAACCAGCTCTGGCATGTGGTTTTGAGGGTAAGACTCAAAATCAAATCAATCCCACTTAAACTGGAAATGAATTACACTTTTAGAGTTGATTCAATGTGGTTTCTGTTTATAATTAAATGTAATACAACTGAAATTCTAAATGTAAAATTAAATTTACTTCAAATTGCATTGCACGGCTTTATGAGGGCACAGGGTCAAATATGATGATACTTACTGAACAGACCAGCATTGTGCTTTGTCCATCCACATCAATGGATTTGCTGGGCAAAGTGCACAGAGCAAAGTAACCTACTGTCTTTTAAACTAAATAAATAGCAGTAAAGCGGTTGGCTGTTTCTTGTTTCAGGACAATTCAGTTTGCATTTCTAAATTCTGTTTCATCTAAATTAAATGTCAATGGATTTATAGTAAGATCCACAGACGGAGGGGGTTCTTCCTTTTATCTTAACACTATGGAAAGTGTCAAATGGATTACATTTATTCGACAGTTATTTGGAAAATTGTGATTGCTGATAAATCCTACCATGCAAAAGAAACGATGAATGTAAACATCAATTCAGACTAAAGTGTAGCTAGCATTAAACCAATAAAGTCAATTTGTTAGGGCTGTCCTCAGCAATAAACTGTTCTGGCAGGATTTAGTCAACATTGGGTCAGGAAGGACGATCCTGACAAATGTTGGTTGAATGCCAGTATTATCTCCTAGTTTATATACTGTGACTCAGCATGCCTAGAGGTTCTTTAGAGTTCATATACACAGCTGCTGTAACAATACAGCTGTGTTTCGCATTTATAATTTGTTAGAGTAATGCATAGTTTTAAAATATTTTTAATTCTTATGTTCTTATATTTCTGTTAGAAAATAATATCTGGGGATACAATGTATAGGTTGGGATACGACATGTCAAGCGACTCCCAGGATGGTGGAAGGCGAACATCGATGGACCTTGGTCTTCTTTCACCTAGCAAATTCTTGTGTTCTTAAATAAAAATCAACTTTCACTGAAAACATTTTTGCTGTTGATTAATTTCTTGTATGTGGTGAGTTAACTGATCTCAGCCCGGATGGCTGCAAGAGTGTTACAATTGGCTTCAGAAATCTCCAGAGCAAAGATAGCAAAACTCATCCATTGATTTCTTCTGCAAAATAAATGTCAAGCAAAGACAGGTTGTCTTACTTGCCTGTGATGCCTCTCTGCTTGAATAGCTTTCCAATATTTACTGTCCAGGCGCATATGTGAAAAATGAGCTTTTGAGCAAGGGACTGAAGCTTAACCAGAATCGTATCCAAGCATGAGTTAGAACCTTCTTGAACAGAGGAGGAAATAAAGAGTTTATATATCATATATTTAAATGCATATATAGAATTAAATACTTCCATTAAATACCAATCATATGGTAGGGAAAGTACCTTAATTCTGTGAATACACTAAAATAGATATTTGCATATACCTGCAGATTTCAGGCAGATATCAGGAACTTGAATGCAAATAACTAAACTTTGCATACATTATAACTAAACTTTGCATCTATTAGAGTGAAATCAACAATGAGAGAAGCTAGACTTGTCAAAAATTGCATGTAAGTTGATTGTGCCTGCATGTAAACAGTTTTCACTGAAGCTGAATTTGTTTATGATTTAAAACAGTCAGGAATGGTTTGGACTTTAATCATTTTGTCTCCCTAAACAAAACTACAAAAGTGCTAATTCAGGAATTTGCATAGTCAACAATAACTGCAGGTAAAACTTCTTAAATATTGTATATTCAGCTACTGATCAGCAGAGAATTACACCAAAGGATAGAGAATATCACCTGTTACCCACAATCACAGTAGCCTTTATCAAGTGTTAACATAAAATATGTGATAATTTGGGATAATGCAATGTAACAGAATATTCCAGATACATAAAACATTTTCCCTAATATAAAATTACATCACAATTTACATTTACTTTCATTTCATGAAATTTCAATAAGTAACAAACTATATTATATAATATTATATATTATATTATGTTATTCCTAATATTTTACATTACATTCGTAGCCTTCGGGGACTGAGTAACTTACCAGATGCACAATTCAAAAAGAGAAGGGAGTTTCTCCCTGTGTCCTGACCAACAAACCCCTAAAATAAAATCAGACCCTCAATCCAGGGCTATTTGTGGGACATTGCTGTGTGCAAATTGGCCGCCGTGTTTCCCCACAAAATACACACAGTCATATCACTTCACAATATGTCCCGTGAAATGTGGTGAGACATCTTGATGATGGGACAAATTGATATATCAAATGCAAGAATTTTTATATTATTATCTTCAAATTAGTTCACGTGGATCAGCCAGGCTTTATCTGTGGGAAGCACTGCTGCAATAATATTCCACATCTGTTTACTGTTTTAGGATGTGGGTTTCAAAACTATTTAGTCATGGAAAAGGGCTTTGATGGAGGCAAAGATCTTCCTGCCATCATTGCTGGAATATGATGAGAGAAGTTGGAGCTGGACAAACTCCATCTCACAAACTCCCCATGAAAGGTTCACTCAATTCTCTGCACTCTCCCCCTTCCTCTCTGCACTCACTCACTCCCCTCCTCTCTGCACTCACTTCCCTCCTCTCTGCACTCACTCACCTCCTCTCTGCACTCACTCACCTCCTCTCTGCACTCACTCCCCTTCTCTCTGCACTCACTCACTCACTCACTCACTCACTCACTCACTCACTCCCCTCCTCTCTGCACTCACTCCCCTCTTCTCTGCACCCACTCACTCCCCTCCTCTATGCACTCACTCACTCCCCTCCACTCTGCACTCACTCCCCTCCTCTCTGCACTCACTCACTCCCCTCCTCTCTGCACTCACTCACTCCCCTCCTCTCTGCACTCACTCACTCCCCTCCTCTCTGCACTCACTCCCCTCTTCTCTGCACTCACTCCCCTCTTCTTTGCACTCACTCCCCTCCTCTCTGCACTCACTCACTCACTCACTCCCCTCCTCTCTGCACTCACTCCCCTCCTCTCTGCACTCACTCACTCCCCTCCTCTCTGCACTCACTCACTCACTCCCCTCCTCTCTGCACTCACTCACTCACTCCCCTCCTCTCTGCACTCACTCACTCCCCTCCTCTCTGCACTCACTCACTCCCCTCCTCTCTGCACTCACTCACTCCCCTCCTCTCTGCACTCACTCCCCTCCTCTCTGCACTCACTCACTCCCCTCTCTGCATTCACTCCCCTCCTCTCTGCACTCACTCCCCTCCTCTCTGCACTCACTCCCCTCCTCTCTGCACTCACTCACTCCCCTCCTCTCTGCACTCACTCCCCTCCTTTCTGCACTCACTCCCCTCCTCTTTGCACTCACTCCCCTCCTCTCTGCACTCACTCCCCTCCTCTCTGCACTCACTCACTCCCCTCCTCTCTGCACTCACTCACTCCCCTCCTCTCTGCACTCACTCACTCCCCTCCTCTCTGCACTCACTCACTCCCCTCCTCTCTGCACTCACTCCCCTCCTCTCTGCACTCACTCACTCCCCTCCTCTCTGCACTCACTCACTCCCCTCCTCTCTGCACTCACTCACTCCCCTCCTCTCTGCACTCACTCACTCCCCTCCTCTCTGCACTCACTCACTCCCCTCCTGTCTGCACTCACTCACTCCCCTCCTGTCTGCACTCACTCACTCCCCTCCTCTCTGCACTCACTCACTCCCCTCCTCTCTGCCCTCCTCCCCTCCTCTTTGCCCTCCCTCCCTCCCCTCTGCCCCCCCTCCCTCCCCTCTGCCCCCCTCCCCTCACTCCCCTCCCCCTCCCCCCCCCCTCGCTGCCCTGCAGCAGCGTCACTGAAGTGTCAATGACCAGGTTTGGCGTCCATAGCAACGCGCTGTGAGCTCCCGGAGTGCCCCCCCCACCCCCTCCCCCCCGCCCCCCCCCCCCCCCGCACCCCCCACCCCCCTGACCCGGGCCGGACCAGTCCCCAGAGCCGCCTCTGCCCTCAGTGAAGCACCAGCGCTGCCCCTTCGTGGCTGAGAGAACCTCTTTTTTTTTCCGCAAAGACATCCCTCTGCGACCGCAGGGCCCGGGATCCACCTCCAAAGATGTCTCGCATGAGCACCTCAGGGGCCGCGGGTCAGGCCCACAGGGTCGTGGATTCCTACGGTTCTGTGGTATTCACAGGTATTTATTATCACTGTTGGACCACAGTAATAATCCTTGCATTTAAGTTGCAAAAGCAGACCCCCACCCCATCCCCTCCACCCATCCTCCATCCCCACTCCATCCCTCCACCCCACCCCCACCATCCCATTCCCACCCCATCCCCACCCCCTCCACCCCACCCCTTCACCCCATCCCCCTCCCTCCCACCCCCATCCTCCATCCCCACCCCACCCCTCCAACCCCCCCACCCCACCCCTCCACCCCTCCACCCCATCACCCCCCCCATCCCATCCCTCCACCCCATCCCCACCCCATCCCCACCCCCCACCCCATCCTCCACCCCCACCCCACCCCTCCAACCCCCCACCCCACCCCTCCCTCCCTCCACCCCATCCCCCATCCCCACCCCCACCCCATCCCCATCCCACCCTCCACCCCACCCCATCCCCCCTCCACCCACCCCATCTCCACCCCCCACCCCATCCTCCATCCCCACCCCACCCCTCCAACCCCCCACCCCTTCACCCCATCCCCATCCCACCCTCCACCCCACCCCATCCCCCCTCCACCCACCCCATCCCCACCCACCCCATCCCACTCCCCTCCCTCCACCCCCACCCTCCACCCCACCCCATCCCCCCTCCACCCACCCCATCCCCACCCACCCCATCCCACTCCCCTCCCTCCACCCCCACCCTCCACCCCACCCCATCACCTCCCCACCCCCATCCCTCCCCCACCCTACACCCCACCCCTCCCCCACCCCATCCCCACCCCTCACCCCATCCCCACCCCTCCCTCCACCCCACCCTTATCCCGTCTTCGAGACGCCTCCGAGCGCAGCATCGCCGGATGTCCTGTCCGGTGAATTGACCGTAATATTTCGGGGGGGGGGGGAGTTGGGGGTGGGGGGGGGGTTACGTAGAGAGACTTCGAAAGGAGAACTTTTGTTTTTAATCCAGTTCCGTGTGGCCCTCTCCTGACTCACATTTGCTGACCTTTGGTCCCCGGTTCTGACTGGGTCAAGGAAGACATCAATTCTATTTACTCTTTTTTTTTGAGGGGGGGGGGGGGAAATCCCAGATTATGTACACTGTATTTTGTTCCTTAATGGTGCTGATCATTTACATTTTTTGGGTGGTTTTTTTTTAATACCCAGAGAAACGTATAGTTAACTGCTTAGAAATTCTTACGCTAATCCATTTTATGTCAGATCCAATGTCAGTTGTACTCACGGCTTTATAATCGGGAGCGTGTCCAATTCCCATTGAGGCCACACTGACAAACGTAGCTCGTAAGTGATCAGCGGCCACAGCGAGTTCAGTCACCCTGAAACAAACAGCCGTGACAGAACCACCGAGAGACCTTTCTGGAGAATGTGCTCGCGGCGACTCTAACCTCCACTTCACCCCTTTCCTGCTCCACCTCTGCTGACTTCTCCTTCCTCTCCTCTCACAGCCTGTCCCTCCACGTTAACTCCACCTCTCACATCCACGGGGCACTGTCTCGACCTGATAATTAGCCGGGACCTCACCAGCTCGGACATCACCATCACTGATAAAGTCATCTCAGACCATTAGTTAATCTCCCATAACTCCTCCATCCCACTCCCTGCAGACCAATCCACTTCTATCTCCTATTGCGTCTGAGAAAAAAATCCCCCCCACTCCTTCCTTGTCTCCAAAGAGGCATCTGATCTGATGCCCCTCCCGTAAAGACCTTACTTCCTCGGTCACTCTTCTCCACAGCTCCCCCCTGTTATCCTTGACAGCCTTGTCCTCACCACCTCCCGGACTGCATCCTACTCCTGCAAGACCCCCTGGTACACCAGCCACCTTAGCTCCCTCAAGTCACCAGTGTGTGCCCCGGCATTGGGCTCAAACCTAATCGCTAGAGCTGTCTGGAGCACATCAAACCCCACCGCTCCACTCTCACCTCAATTAAATGGTCTTTCTACTCCAAGGATTCAATATCCTTCCAATCCTGGAGGCCAAGGACAACCCAAGGCCCCTGTTCTCCACCACAAGCCAACTCCTCCATCTACCTTTCCATGCTTCACCCATCCTCTCCTCTTACTCCAAATGTTAGGAGGTTATGCATTTCCTTGAGTCCAAAATTAAGGGGATCTATTCTGCTACCTCTGCCACTGCCACTGCTTTCCCACCTTTCTCTCTTCCTCCGGCATCCAACTATCCCTCCTTCCACACTTTTGATCCCATCTCCCCCTCATCCTTCACCTCCATAATTTCCCAAATGAAGCTAAGCACCTGCTCCCTTGACCCCGTCCTTACCTCTCCTTAACTCCCAGCTCCATCTCCTACTAATAGACACTGTAACCTCTCTCTGGTACCCTTCCCGTCTTCTTAGAAACAGTTGTCATCATCCACACACTCAAAAAAATCCCTCTCTGTTCTTTAACTACTGTCCCATCTCCAACCCTCCAAGGTCCTGGAATGAGTTGTTGCTTCACTCTTTCCTCTCGCCACTCCCTCTATGAATCCCTTCAATCTGGTTTCTGTGCTGCCCACAGCACGGAGACAGTCTCATTCAATATTACAAATTACATTTTGTTCATCTGTGACAAGTTTCTGTCTCAAGCTTCTTGATTTCTCTGCCACTTTTGACCCTGTTGAGCACTATTTTTCTCCACTATCTCTCCTCAGCTCCACCTTCATGGCTCTGTCCTTGTCCGGTGTCACTCTGACCTTTCCCATCTTCTTTGTCTTTCCACTTTGTGTCTGCTAACAGCTTCTCCTCCAGCCCTAGCACTGTGACACGTTCCTTAGGGCCCTGTTCTTGGTCCTCTCCTCTTTAATATTTACATTCAGTGATATCACCCCACAGGCATGGGGTTAACTTCCACATGTATGTGGATGTCATCCACCTATATCTCTCTGCCTACACCCTCGATTCCATGACCACTGCAGTCCTGATGTATTGTCTGTCAGACATCAAGTTCTGGATGAGAGTCAACTTTCTCTAGTTGAATGTCGACAAGACAGAGGACACTCTCATCAATGCCTCCTCACCTCAGGTACTGACAGCATTGCTATTCATGGATGCACACTCCACCTCACCGAGACACTACAGAATCTTGGTGTCCATTAAATCACACATGATCCCGTTCTGCCTTCTCCCACCTCCGTAACATTGCCCGCCTCTGCCATTACCTCTCCGCTCAGGCGACTGAAACCCTCATCTATGCTTTCATTACTTCCAGACTCAACTATACCATCTCCCTGCTCATCAGACTTCCCAACTCTTCCCTCCATAAACTGCAGATTATTTAGAACTTTGCAGCTCGTGTCCTCCCCCGCACCAAGCTCCGTGAGCTGATCACCCATATCCTTTTTTTTTCTTTCTTTCCTCCTTTAATTTTATCCTTTTCGTCCCTCTCCAATTGTTGAAATTTCTCTGCATTTCTCTATAAATGTAAACATTAGCCTAACATTTGTGTACTAATCAATATTCCTCCCTGGTTTCATTTTCATTAGACTGTATTTTTTTTCTTTTCCCAGGACCTGATAGCAAAAGTGATTTCAGAACAAAGCACTCTGACTTTCCTCACTACATTGGGGAGACAAGTGCAGCTTATGAAGGAACTGGAGATTTGAGCTACTTGTACCGTTCTGCCACAGGAACTTCACCCATGAGACCCAGACACACCTATGTGGGAGAGATTGGCTGGGGATTGCCTCTAGTTTACGAACTAAACAAAGCAAATCTCCTAAGTAACATGCAAATCAAGGTACACAGTTCGCCAATTATTAAAATGTGTAAAAGTCACTTTTTTATAATAATTATGATGCATTTACATTTGTTACAGTAACTAACATTGAAATGCTGTAAAGGACTCTACAGGGAATTGCACTCACTTCAAGTGAATTTATATTTGTGGTAAATGCAGTAGCTATTATGTGCACAACATGGTCCCAGAAATAGCCATGAGGTGAATGACCAATTAATCCACAGAATTATTGACAAGGACATCACAGGAAACTTATTTTTGAAAAGTGTCATGGAATCTTTGATATCTACCTGAACAGATAGACATGAGGTCAGTTTTTGCTTATCTTATCTGAAGGACAGTACATACCTTATGATGAGGCAGCCCTTCAGTATGTTTTCTTTCTATCGGGGGAAAATGGACAACGTGATGTGGTAATTAACATTGGCAATAATTATATCATCATTGTTGATTCACCACCCCCCTAGCCCATGGATAATGATACCACTTGCTGTGGGCATGACTGACATTAACTAACTAACTGACTAACTCAGCATGGAGCACAGAAGTCACTGGGAACATGCATCAGGTCAGGCAGCATCTATGAAGAGAGGAAAATGAGTTTAGGTTTCTAAACTTTCGGCAGAACTGGGGGATGTTGGAAGGGAACACAAGCACAAAAGGGGGCGGGAATGAAAAAGGGGCGAGGAATGAAAAAGGAAACATTTTTAGATGGAGGACAGAAGATGAGGTCAGAGGTGTTGATGGTGAAAGACAAAACAACAACAAAATTACATTTGTATACCACCTTTAACGTTGGGAGGCCACCCCAAGGCACTGGACAGACAGAGTTTCGGATCCGAGCTGGGGGTCGGGGAGGGTGGAGGGCAGGGGGAGAAGCAGGGAAATCGAAAGCACAGTCGAAGAGGAGGTTCTTGAGATAGGTCTTGAAGAAGGCAAGGGAGGGGGCGAGGCAGAGAGACTGCAGGATGGAGTTCCAGAGGGTGGGGGCAGAGTGGCAGAAGGCCAATAGTGGGGCAAGCGAGGCGGGGGGTAGAAGGTCACAGAGGTATGGAGGAGCAAGTCCATGGAGGGGTTTGAAGGTGAGGACCAGGATCTTGAACTGTAAGCTCTGTGTGATGGGAAGCCAGTGGAGTTGGGCAAGGATGGGGGTGATAGGGTCACGGAGCCTAGTGCGAGAGAGGACGCGGGCTGCAGACTTCTAGATGATCTGCAGCCTGTGGAGGGAATAGAAAAGGCGAACAGATGCGGCTAAGAACCAGAGGATGTGTTAATCGTTATAGGAAAGGGGAGGGGTTGGGTAGGGGGACGCAAGGCTGAGAGAAGATGGCAGCTGTGGTTAAGGTCTGAAGTGGTTGAAATCAATGTTGAGGCCAGAGGGCTGTAAAGTGCTTAGGTGGATGAAGTGCTGTTCTTTGAGCTTGTGTTGAACTTCCTGGTATTCCTGGTCTGTTTGACCTAAACTGCAGACTTTTGTAAATATGCATTGGATATTTCTGTCTTTATTAATTGACAGCCAGTTCAAGGTTTATGTATCATGTTGCACCAGGTATATTTATAACTTCTGCAGCTCTTGTAATAAAAAGGAAAAAAAATGCATTTTGAAAACACCCTTTTCCCATTAAAACTTCTCAAAGTGTTGAACAGTAATTACTGTCAAGTGTACTGTTTTGTGGGCAGATTGATAGAGTATAAATAGCTTCTGACGAGACATCATTTAGCTTGGGTTCAAAATATTAAAGCAGATTGAACATTTTGAGTGGCATCTTTAGGAGGCAGCTTCATGTTATAGAGCCAGCTTCAAGAGCTGATTGCATGAGAGAACACAAACATCTTGACTTTCTTTTAAATCTCATTGTAATGCAACCCATCTCTCCAGAGAGTTAAGGGAGAAATTCTGAAATATATTGAAACAGCATTCTCAGTATTACTAATCATTACTGGAAGGCTCTTAACGTGTGCGGATGCCTCGTTGGTTTTTTAAAAGATAGCCCCTTCAGGACTTCCATACCTTTAGGGTCTTGACCTAAGCATGCTATAAGCTCAGTTTGTCCCAATTAGAGTCTTCTTAAGAAGATTGAACTGCTGAAACAAGATGAAATCTTGCACATTGTTTCACTTCTAGCCTGGATGAAAGCCAATAAAACACAGTTTATTCTGTCTAGAAGTACTTTCAAGTACATCTATCTTTTCATATATTTTCCTTTCTTCTACAAATTCTTATTCTGTTGAAGAAAGAGCTGGCGTCTTGGGTCCTATGCTTTATTCTCAAGAGATACAACCCATTTTGTAAGAACGTGGCTGAGGTTCATCAACATTTATCTCTGTGTTCCAGTCAATGATGCTTCAAATGAGCCGCTCCCCGTTCGCCCACCAACCACTATATTTGCACAAACCAAGCGTCTTTCATTGTATTCAAGAGAGTTAACTGATAATTTTAACATTAGATCTTTTACAAACATTAAGGTGTTTTTTCACCTCTCTCACTGCAGTAAATTCATGCAAACGGTATTCTGCCTTCAGTGAGTAATTCAGAAATGAGTGGAATGAATAAATAATAGCAGAGTATATAATGCAAATATTGTAAAATAACTACAATACAAAATTACATTTGTATAGCACCTTCCACATCGGGAGGATGTCCCAAGGCACTGTTCAAACTTTAGCATTTCAACCAATTAAATACAAATGCTTGGGATGATGATAATAATAATAATAATCCTCATTTGATATAGCGCCTTATCACGTCGTCGATTCCATTCCCCTTTGTCTGGTGCTGCCACCAGTGAGAGTTATGGATTATAACCTCACACTTATTGTTGGAGTTAAAAAAAATGAGTCAATGGGTTATGTATGCCAATTATAAATTATAAGTTTCTCAACTAACCGTATCTTCTGTTACATAAATAGTGCATGTAATTGGCAAAACCGTTGTGCTGTAGGAAATGCTGAAGTGCAGGTGGAGGAGCACCAGAATTTTTAAGCCTGATTTCCAGGAGCGGCTGAGAGGGCATTAATGGACAGTGTAACAGCAAATAAGGGGGATGCTTTTGTGGCCAAAAGACAAATCCCTACCATGTCGGTGAGGAAAAGGGTGTAAGGTGATGTTTTACCCCTATGTGAAACCTGTCACCATGTTAGGAGAGATGAAGAAGAGGCATACTAAAAATATAACAATGTAAGCGGAGTCCTGTAGCTCAGTGGTTAGAGCATTTGCCTCGCAAGCGAGAGACTTGGGTTTGATCCCCAGCAGGGCGAAACGTTGGGCAAGTTTACTTACTCCACATGCCTGATAATAATTCTTCAAGAAAAAAAGAATAATTTGGTCAATCAATCCACAACTGTTTGTGGGACACTGCTGTGCACAATTGGCTGCTGTGTTTTGCCCACAAAATATACAGTCAATTCACTTTACAGTATGTTCTATGAAGTGCTTTGAGACATCTAGAAGAGGTGAAAAGTGTTATATAAAATGTAACAGGATATACTGCAAAAGGATGTTACTGTATTTTGTGGGCGAATATAAATCTGTAAGAGTACGTGGCACAAAGTGATATACTTACCCATTCACTATCTGTGTGAAATCAAATTTCCGTGTGTTTAAAATATGCAGCACTCTTACATGAAACTCACTCTATGGCCATGATGACCCAAACAAATTTGGCAATCATCTCTTGGGTCCCTTCAAATCTACTGACGATGTGAAGCACTGACGTGTATGTACGTGTAGCACTTCCATCATTGAAATGTGAACAAAATGCATTGCTCTGCTATGTGTAATGCCCATTGAATGCACGTAAATGATGCTTCCACGAAGAATGGGCAGTAGATGAATGAAAGGCGTCAGTGGTGTTTGCTGTACCTTGGCAAATGTAAGCTCAATAATAGTCATTGTGCAACCAAGCTTCAAAACATAGCCAAATAGTTTTCATAAATAACGTAAATATCCTTGAAGCTAAAATAATTGTTGTCAAAAGCAGCTCATAATGGAACACTGCACAACAAAGTTATTATTTTGTCCATAACCTAAACTGGCATGTAATAACCAGAGTAGAAGACAAACAGCATCCACCCCCTCTTGCCCGGCTGACCTTTGAGTCTCGACAACACAGCTCCAGGGGAGGGAAGCTTTAGTGCCTATGTTTTACCAGGAAAGTTTGGAGGGAATGTGGTTGCTGAGTTAGGAGAAGACACCAACCATACTGGAGAGTATGGTAATGTTGAGTCAGTATTGTAGTCAACATTACCATACTGGCCAGTACGGTTGGTGTCTGAATGTGAAAAATATCAAAAGAAAATACAGGTATTATGTTACACTCAGCATGCTGTTAAATGTACATGGATGTGTTGAATAATTTTACTATATTCAGATTGTGATGCTACCACAGGAACCAGCTAATGCTGGTGTCCAGGACACGCGGCAGCAGCTCACAGAGCCTGCCTCACCCGCCTATAGAACAAGATGCTCACACTATCAGAAGAATACTGTGACAGTAAAATAGATGCACAAAGATGGTGTAGAAGTAGGTGAAGAGTGAGCCACGTTGCCCACTGGTGAAGGTTGTCAGTTCATCGGGTAGTGGAGACGACCAGGAGAACTCAACTCTCTGAACTAAACAGGAAGCAGATTTTGATGTTCATGCAATGAAAAGGCCATTTTTGCAATATGCAAGGTCACCAACGTGCAAGGTCAGCCATGTGCTGCAAGGTCACTCTGAGGAAGCTTTCTGAAAGTCCAAATAAAGGTCCAGAGGGTGGATCAAGCTCTGAGAATTTTGTTCCTATTGGCAATTATTAGCTCATGGAAATGGAGCTCTCTGAACAGACCTCCACAATAGGAACTAAAATGTGAGTTGCAACAAGAGTTAATTCCAGCAAAATAATAATATAGAATATTCCTTGCATTTGATATAGCACCTTATCATGTCTTTGGGATGTCTCAAAGCGTTTCATGGGATACATTGTAAAATGTAGTGACTGTGTGTTTGGTGGGCAGCCAATTACGAAGAGCAGTGTCCCACAAACACTCGTGGGGAACTGGCCTACAGCCCAGCCAACTCAGCTCCAAGAAGTCCATGGCTACCTCTTCTCCAAGGATGACAGTCAAAGAGGGGAGCAGTGACACAGCACCTAAACTCACAGCATGTTTTTAGGTTGACGAGACAAAACTATACAGAATAGGTCAGCAATCTCAATTCTGCTGAAGATAATAAGTTATGTTTTAAACAAGTTATAACTTTATGGTCACAAATAATAATCATAATAATTTTGGAGGGGCAATAAGGCCTCCAAAAAAATGATTTGGCCACTCAATCCATGACTGTGGGACACTGCTGTGCGCAATCGGTTGCCACATTTCGCCCTCAAAATATGCAGTCAATTCACTTGAGAGTATATTCCGTGAAGCACTTTGAGACGTCTCACTGATGTGATAGGGCGCTATATCAAAAGCAAGGTTTATCATCAACAAATATTAATAACAATTTTTAGAATAACTAATAATATGTTTATTCTTTATATGTGATGGATAAATGAGCTCTTTCTCAGATTGGGCACTACGTTTTAGTAGATCAATGTTTATAAACAAAAGGGACTTCCAGCATGTTAGGTAATGAGCTCCAGTCATATTTGCCTGCAAGCATCCTGCTAATCAATCTTTCTCACTCAGAGTAGCGATCACTCACACCCATTTCAGTCTTTTCAACCACAGCTTGTCATAGGATTTAATGGAGACCTATGTTGATGTGGTTAGGAATTATAACTTTCGTAGTAGAATCATAATAGTGACAGCACCGAGGAAACCATTCAGCCCTGTGTGCCGGTGCTGATAACTGAAGAGTTGTTTGACATGGAGGTTGAACCCATGACCCTGAGATTATGCTTTGCAGACAGTGTAATGCCCATGGGTTCCAAGCAATGGAAAACTGCTTTGATCAAAGATCGGTTTGGATGAAAAAGATCCTTCAGCCCATCTGATCTCATCTTAATAGAACACCCACCATACCATACCCCATCGCTGCATCGAGCTGGTTTTTATGCGCGTCCACTGTTCTGGCCTCAACTACGCTTCCTAGCAAACTGTTTCAGTCATTAATTACCCTGTGAATGAAGAAAAACCTTTTGGTATTTGTCTTGAAATTGTGTCCACATGTTCTTGCTTTGCTCCATTCTAAAGTATTATTTTAGGTATATTTTTTCAATCAAGTATAAAATCTTACACACCTCTCTAAGTTGTCTTCTCTCATGACTTAATACAGTAAAGACACCCTCTATCAGAGCTCCGATTTGTATAAGTAACTTATTACTGGCCTTTCAGCATTCATTTCTGAGAAGCAGCTCTATCAGCATATTCTATATTATAAATGATCCACTCTTGATGCCTTTCAAGGCCTTCAAAACAATTTGCAATAAAAAGATGCACATATACATGTACAATGCAGTCACAAAGTATAGAATATCAACTTTTAGATGAAAAAGTTTCCGTTGGTGTCACTACTGCTACAGCATTCATTGAGTTAAAATAGACTTTTCTGTTCAAGTATGCCATCAGGTTTCAAGTTGGTGTACAAATTCCTGCATGTAAACAGTCCATGGAATCATGGAAATCCAGTAGTTATTTGAAAATTGTTTGCTGTCAATTTAATGGTGGATTTTTTTCATGAATATAATGTATTTGACTGGCTTACCATACTGATAAATCGATGAATAGCTGAGCACACGACCAATTACACAATGCTACCTATAATAATACCTTGGAAGGAATTAGATGCATGACAATTCCTCAAGATGCAGGGGTGTACTTAGGTTATGCCATGTTTTAATCTCATTACTGAGAAGATCACAAAGTTCAGTGACAGTTTCCTTTGGGACCTTCAAAGCATTGATTCTTTGTTAGGTCTAATGTTCTGATGGAACAGCTGCCTCTGAGTAATTCTGCCCCATTCACTCAATCATCTGTGTTGCTTTCCTTCCATATGAGTTTAGGAATCTTATTTTCCCTGCTGCTCCTTAAAAGCAAAAATTCTGTGTAACCTGCAGCATCAGAGTGTTGTATACACCTACTTTAGCACAAAGGTATTTAACAATCACACTTAGTCTCAACACAACGTGGAGTCCTGTAGCTCAGTGGTTAGAGCACTCGCTTTGCAAGCGAGAGACCTGAGTTCAATCCAGGCAGAGGGCGAAACCTTGGGCAAGTTTCCTTACCCCACACACCTAATAATAATCCCTCCAAAACAAAACAATAATAAATTGGTCACTTTCAGTCTAGGACTGTCTGTGGGACATTGCTGTGCGCAATTGGCTGCCGCGTTCGCCCACAAATATACAGTCAATTCACTTTACAGTGTGTTCTGTGAAGCGCTTTGGGACGTCTAGAAGACGTGAAAAGCGCTATATCAAATGCAAGGATTATTATTATTATAAATTATGCCACTGCATGAATCAATAAAATAATAATTTTTCAGAGTAAATTTTAAACATTTTATAACAAATGGACAGGTTCAAAAACAAATCACATGTGTATAGCGCCTCTCATGTTGGGAGGACATTCCAAGGCACTGAAAATTCAGGGGTTTGGACCTGAGCAGGGGTTTGGGATCAGGGTTTGGTGGAGGGCAGGGAGGGTAGGATGGAGAGGGGCCGAATGCCCGGTTGAGACGAGGGTCTTGAGACGTGCCTTGAAGGAAGCAAGGGAGGGAGCAAGACATTCGGTCTGTGGGTTACAGGTCTAAAGGGCGGGGAATATTTACCCTGCCAAAAGTTGGCGAAACTAACTTGTCTGTAGTAAATTTAGCAGATGTAGAATTTTAACCAGAAAATCAATTAATGCGCTGTCCATTACATTTGAGAGATAAATTGGTAGATTTCAAAAGTCTATTGTTGACAGGGTGGAATATAATGTGTGGAATTGAGACCACTTTTAGTGCCAAGTTTCAAACCTCTACATTTGCCCACAAAATACACTGTCAATTTACTTTACAATATATTCTGTGAAGCTTTTCAACCACATGATAAGGTGCTATATCAAATACAAGGATTAATAATTTATTATTATTATATCACAGCAAGGGCATTAACTTTCATGCCCTTGCGTGGATTCCTGCAGCTTAGTGGATAGAGCTCTCGCCTCTCAAGCGAGAGACCTGGGTTCGAATCCTGGCAGTGCGAAAAGGTGAGCAAGTTTCCTTCCTCCACATGCCTCTGTTTACCTAGCAGTAAATAGGAACCAGGTTGTTAGTGGATAGGGGGATTGCCTTTCTGGGGATAATATTTTCTTTAAAAAAATAATAATAAATTGGTCACTCAATCCACAACTGTTTGAGGGACACTGCTATGCACAATTGGCTGCCACGTTTTGCCCACAAAATATACAGTCAATTCGCTTTACAGCATATTCTGTGAAGCACTTTGAGACATCTCGAAGACAAGCAAGGCGCAAAATCAAATGTAAGGATTATTATTATAATTATTGTTCGAGGGGTCACAAGATGCATTATTTAGGAGCTCGCATAGCTCTGGTGAGTTTGAAGTGTAACACAAGTTCAGTTTTCACCCATTCTCTTTTTGTTTGTCACTTTCAGAAAGAAATGGCCCGCAAATACGCTCACGACAGATTTGGCCATAGGTTTCAAAATCCAAGGTTTGTGTTTGCAAAGATCGTGATAATGATTCTGTGTTGATCAGGATGAAACAAATCTAAGTAATAACATGCGTTTATCAGACATGTGCAAGGAATAGTGGTGAGCTACTTAACTCCTGGGTATAGACAGGTCAGATCAAGGGGTGTATTGGGAGTCATTTAATTTGATGTTTGCTCTGGGTAACTAGGAGATCTGTTCTGCTTATACTGTGGTCCCATTTTAGCAAATGCTGGTGAAATAGCACATTCAACCACTATGCCCCGCAACTCTGGAACACTTTCCCTCAGTCCATCCGTCTTGCCCCCTCTCTCCCCTTTTTCAAGTTCCGCCTGAAAACCTTCCTCTTCGACCATGCTTACAGTCCCCCGCCTTTTTCCTTGATTTTTTTGTTAGTCAGCTGGTAAAAAACATGTAGAAACCCGTCACCATGCTTAAGAGTATCCAAAGTAGACTGAGAGTTCCACATAAGGGTGCCACATGGAAATTTCCCTCTCCTACACCACATTTTCCCCTGTTCCATACATTGTTTAAAACTCCCTTCAATTTGCATCAAGCACTTTTTCCTCCAAAGTTCTTTACATGGTACCATTCTTTTTTATACGACCACTCAAAGCAGTGTTGTCGAAAGGACGCTGTAACTTAATTCATTCTGACAGTCACATTGCAGTCATAATGTGAGAACATTCGATTGGATGCGGTGACTCTTGAGAAAATGAGTTGGATTGATGCCGATGTGGTGGTGAATTTATTTTTGCCAAGGAAGAAACTGAAGAAAACATATCCGTTATCTGCTGCAACACTTGTTCACTCAGCATAGAGATCCTGAAAAGGAGCTGAGAACAAATCATCCTTTCATCGTTTTAGCTTGGGAGGTGCTGGTCAAAGCAGCTTAGATCAGCTCTAAGTATATCTGGCATTTATCAGCTCAGGTAACAAATCACCTCAACCCAGCCTCCACTTAGGGTTGTGTTATACAAACACAATGTGCTTTAGATCCTGAATGGATTCCATATTTGAGTCAATGTGTTAATTGCTCCAGAATGTTTTTGAATTCTATTTGGCCCATAGAGTACACAGTCAATCCACTTTACAGTATGTTCTGTGAAGCGCTTTGAGACGTCTCGAGGACATGATAAAGCGCTATATCAAATGCGAAGATTATTATTATTATTTAAGAACCTTGTAGAGAAAGGATTTGTGTCAGAAGATTGGAGGGTGGCCAATGTAATACATTTATTTGAAAAGCAAAATGTAGGAGTTAAGAGCATCTTCTCAGGCTGGCAAGAGGTAGGAAATTGTGCTCTGCAGAGATTTGTGTTGGGAATGCTGCTATTTACCATATAAATAGAGGATTTGGATTCAGGTATATAAGGTGTGGTGTCAAAATTTACAAATGACACCAAACTAGGGATGAGGTAAATAGTGTAGAGGATTGCAGAATATTGCAGGATGACATAAACAGCCTTAGTAAAATGGGCAGACAGATGGCAAATGAAGTATAGTGTAGGAAAATGTGAAGTATTTCACTTTGGCAGGAAAAAAAAGAAGCCATTTATAGTCTAGATGGAAGGAACCAAAGAAGAATAGAGGAACAAAGACATCTGGAGATTCAGTTTCACGAATCTATAAAAGTAGCTGCACAACATTTTATAGGGTTATAAAAAGGCCGCTTGTCTTTCTATCCAGAGGAGTAGTGTATAAAAGTGAGAAGGTTAAGTCGAATTTGTACAAAACCTTGGTTAAACCATATTTAATCTACTTTGTCCAATTCTGGTTGTTTCACCACAAGAATCATATAGCAGTGATGGAAAGAGTATAAGTGGGTTTATGAGGATCATGGCAGGTTACTACTATCAGAATAGACTCGATGGGCTAGGCCTGTTAGCACTAGAAAAGAGATGTTTAAAAGGGGACCTAATTGAGGTGTTTAAAATTATCAAAGGGTTCAATCAGGTTAGCATAAATAGGCTGTTTCCACTGTTTGGGAAGTTGTAACCAGGGGACGCAAATAGAAGATAGCAACTATGGGATCTAAAAGAGAATTTAGGAGGAACTATTTCACTACTTCAGAGGGACTGAGATTATGAAACATGCTGCCTGCAGTGGTGATTGAATCACGTAGTGTAGATGCATCCAACAACAACAAAATTATATTTATAGAGCGTCTTTCATGTCAGGACAATGTCCCGAAGACGTCAAGAAGAAGCTAGATCTTCACATGAGAAAGAGGGGAATAGAAGTGTATGAGAGCAAGTAAAGAATGGGTAGAGACTCGTGTGGAGTATAAACACTGGAATGGACTGGTTGGGTCGAGTGATTTGTTTCTGTGCTGAACAATCTTTGTGAAGAACCGTGGTTCACTGCGTGACAAATACATGCTGTGCAAACTTATAAATGAGAAACATAATAAAGCAACAAAAGGGCACAAAATAAGGAGAGGACTAACAGTGATCGATTCTTAGCCTTGACGAGTAACAAAAACTGATGATCAGTAAAATGGAAATTCCCGTGTTCAGGAATGGAACGTGCACTCTCTTACCAGAGGGACACATCCTGTTTACCCAATTCCAGAAAGTATTAGGTGCAGATTGGACCCCAGAATGTGCGTTGAGTTATTGCTGGAGTTTAACCGGCATCGGATGTTTGCTTTAAGAAGTAAGATGGGCTACTAGCTGGATGAGAAACAGACAGTCCCCCAGGTGCACCCTAATGCTTTCAGCTCAGCCGTATGAAATTTCTTCCCACATCCATATCCATTTGGACCAGACGTTGTAGGTTTCCTGATATTCATTGCTCTGAGCTCTGTACCACTTCAATAACCTGTTGAAAGTCTATCAGCTCTCCATAGCCTATCCACTTGCCATGCTGTGGAATGAGCAGAACAAGATAAAAGTAGTTGAAGGAGGATCAGTATGGTTCTGTTTTACTCCCCCTCTAATGAGATTTTCGTTTCGTTGAATGCAAACAATGTTCAGTGAATTTATTCAGTAGCTGAGACGTAGAGTGCATATAACAAGGAAAATATAAAATGGCATTTTCAAACCCAAATAGGATTTACAAGTATATCCCCCGTTTCTGGGATTAAATTCAATTTATTTTGGTGTCTTGTGAATCATTTTTGTTCAATAAACAGCTGCCGATGGTAAAATAAAGGTCAGGGGGATACGTATTGTATAAATACACTATTCTCCTTTTCGAAGTGTAACTTTCACTTTCATTGAATAAACATTAGATGAAAATTCGCGCTCGTCTGGCATTCAGAGCATTTGTCAACTTTGTCTTGTAGCTTAGAATAATGCAGCTTGATTTAAGAAAAGCCTGTTTAAAAAAAGTAAAAAATTAGCCATTGAAATTATATACTTTACTTTTTTTCTCTTTGTTATTAGGACATCAGCTCCAGCTTATCTTGATCAGTTAAAGGGATCCAGAGGTTATTTGGCTTGGCCAAATAGAGTACTTCTTAGGAACACATAAATGGAAGACATCAGACGGAGGGAACTCCAGTTTACCTAGTACAGGTATGTACATTTGTTCTTACTGCAATATGACTGACTCGTCTTTGAAATACACTGAGCAGAAGCCCAACATTGATGCTAAGATAATAATGTGGACAAAAAACATAACATAAGAAATCTTGGATGAAAAAAACCCAAGGTCCATCTAGTTTGCCTTCCACTTTCCTGGAGGTCGCATGCACATATGCCCCGAACTACCTATGTACTACATCCCATAATGTTATTTCCTAAATGAAAACTATCAAATCTGTGGAGGGATTAATATTTCCTGCTTCAACCGTCTCCTTGGGGAGCCTGTTCCACAGGTTTACTATCCACTACCAAGGAAGAATTGCAGAGCGATCCGTCATCCAATGTTATGTCTGTGCTTTTCTAAAAGGCTTCTTTGAGAGCAATATACACCGAGGGTTTGGGAACAGATTCCCTGTGTGACCCACTGGTGCTTTGCTCTATCTTAGAAATAGAATTTGAGAATGTTGTAGCACAGAAACAGGCCATTCAGCCCATCAAGTCTGAATGGGTGTTTTTCTTCCACATGAACCAATCTAATTTATTCTCACCATCCTGCTCATCCTCCCGATGTGAAAGGCGCTATATAAATGTAACTTCTTGTTGTTGCTCCCCTCAATCTTTAATATTATTTTTTCAAGCAGCTGTCAAGTTCTCAACAATGTTACGTGTCAGAGAATTTCCCATTTCAACCAACCTCTGTGTAAAGAAATGTTTTCTGAACTAACAGAATTATTTTCCCAACCGTTTCTATGATTTATAATTATTGCAAATGATATAGCACCTCATCACGTCACCGAGATGTCTCAAAGTGCTGCACAGGATACACTGAAAAGTGTTATGACTGTGTGTATTCCGTGGATGAATGCAGGAACCAATTTGTGCATAGCAATTTCCCACAAACAGCCATGGAGCAAGTGATCAATTTATTTGGGGGATTTTTGTTCAGAACTTCAGGCTGATGAACTCCCTTTTCTTGCTGAATAGTGTCATGGCATCTTTAACATCCATCTGAACAAATAAATAAAACAAATACATCTGAGTGACAGCACTTCTAACAATGCTGTAAACCCCAAGCTATTTTTCTATCAGCCTAGACTATACGTGTTCCAAGTCCCAAATTGTGGCTTGAACTCACAACCTTCTGACTCAGAGAACGTGTTAACCTGAAATAGATTCTAAAATTAAATGCAAGAATTTTTGTGTTTTAAAGCAAGTAAAGTTTGGTCACTCAATCTGCAACTGTTTGTGGGACACTGCTGTGCGCAACTGGCTGCTGTTTTTTGCTCCACAAAATATATGGTCAATTCACATTATAGCATATTCTATGAAGCGCTTTGAGACGTCTCAATGACGTGATAAGGAGCTACTATTATTATAATAATATAAGGAATATTATTATTGTTTGATGGCACACCAAACAATAATCAGTAGCAATATGCACACATCTTGAAACATAGTACCTTTTAATTTACAGTAAATTTCAGAGTAGTGTAAAATTAGGGCAATGACTGAAACAGAAGGCATCAGATACCCAAAATTCCAGCCAGTCTCAGCTACAAGGTCATTTTCTCTTTTAAAATGCAAACTTGTGCATCATTGTAGAAAATTCTTAAATCCCATCTCAATTTGGAAGTCAGTTTTACGCACCTCTTAAAAAGAAGCAACTTCCAAATTAGGGCTGAATTTAAGAAGATTTTCACAATCTACTCTCTTAAATTTTTCAGACAAAGCTGCCTCACAGGCTGAGACTAAATGGAATTTCGCACCTCAATTTTTAATGACGAGCCCAGCCGAGGACTCAATCTTTTATATTATTTTTAATAAGGTCGAGTATTGTTCAAGGCCTGTTTTTCAGGATTTTCTAAAAACAAATGTAGTACTTGATTCACTAGTTTTCAATTTAACTCATCTACTCTTTGGATAATGGAAATTTTGGTCAAATAAGCCTCATGCTCACAGGTTGTGGCTGAGAGACCATCTGGGTGGATTAGCAAACAGTTTTAAGAAGATAAAATTAACTGATTGCCTTCCACTGTAATTTCTAACACAAGACTAAAAATTCCCTACTGCGTCAATGTTCATAACACTCACAAAAAGACATAATCATAATTTACTATAATAAGTGGATGCAACCATCTTAAATACCAGGCCCGAGCAAGCACTTGATCCATATAAATTATATTTTTAGTACAAATTACATTTATTTGGATTTTACGTTCAGATCCTATGATTTACAATATATCCTGTGAAGCTCTTTGAGACTTCCTCGAAACGTAAAAGGCTGCATATCAAATACAAGGATTATTATTATTCAAGCTCAAAATTCATACACTATACTACCCAGAATCTCCACATTGCGTCAGGTCATTATTCTCTGTTTCAAAAACCAAAACCACCGAAAACTCTAAATTTGCTGCAACTATAGTTATAAGCAATTATTGTGGAGTCCTGTAGCTCAGTGGTTAGAGCATTTTCCTCACAAGCAGGAGCCCTGGGCTTGATTCCAGGTAGTCGATTGTCAGATCGCTTTTTCCCCGGGGGTAATATTCCTTCAAAAATAAAACAAAAACAACAATAATATATTGATCACTTTATTCCACAGCTGTCTGTGGGACACTGCTGTGTGCAATTGGCTGCCGCGTTTCACCCACAAAATATACAGTCAATTAACTTTACAGTATATTCTGTGAAGCACTTTGTGAGACATCTTGAAGATATAATAATAATAATAATCCTTGCATTTGATATAGCGCTTTTCACGTCGGGAGGACGTCCCAAAGCGCTTAATAGGCGCTTTATCAAACGCAAGGATTATTATTATTATAAACAGGAGTCAAATCTCCCCTTCCTAGTAACCAGTTCCACTCATTAATTATACAAATATAACTATGAATTTTTTTTTGGAGGGGGGAGTTATCTTATAATTAGGTCACCTGGTATTTCAATTTATATTTTCACCCACAAAATACACAGCAATCCACTTTAAAGTACATTCTGTGATGCGCTTTGAGACGTATCAATGACGTGATCAGGCTCAATCTCAAATGCAAGGATTACTATTAGATTTGGAAACAAATAATAACAAAGTCTCTCGAATTAGTAGAAGACTTGCAGCAAGTGCTTCAATGACCTACATTGAAATGGCAGGTGGAGGAGGAGGGGAAAGAAATCATCACTTGCATTAGAGTAAGATTCCCTTTCCCGTCAGTTACTGTGAGTGTATACAGTCAGCACTGTGCAATTTTTTCTTGATCACCTCTATGAGCTATGCAGTGCTCTGCTGTTAACCACCCCCCCACCCCATGACATAATGTTATTCACCCATCAAATCTGTTCCTTCTAAAAATCATGCAAAACCTAGCCCATTAAGAAACCCACTTGTCTCCTGGGGGATGTATTGTATACATATTTGCTGAAGACCAAAGTCAAAGAAATGCTGCATAATATTCTCCCACCCACATGTTTACTCACCCAGCTCTGGTCCCCTTTCCGTAGAGAATATTCACCCGATATTTCGGCACATCACCAGTGCAGGACATTTCCGCACATGTAGAAAATAACCATTTTGCTTTTTGTTTAAAAATTGAAGGTTATTATTGTAACATATTTTAACTTGACTAATTGTGCTACTTTTATTCTTTATTTAAATAATTTTGTTCTGTTAAGAAGGATAGTAAAAGATAACTTGTGTTTTTTTTTCCAGAATGGAATTACTGTTTTAAAACAAAAATATCCTGCGCCTCACAGAACTACAACAATTAAACAGTGGATTTAAAAAATATAAAGAACCAGGTTACAGATCTGGTTATGTGTGTTTTTCATTTCTGTCATATTATTATTGTTATTATTAATTATTATTATTACCACCTTCTCATGCAGTGTTCCTCAGGGCTCTGTTCTTGGTCCTCTCCTCTTCAACCTGTACATGCTCCCTCTTGGTGACATCATTCACAGACATGGGGTCAACTTCTACACGTATGCGGATGACACCCAATTCTATCTCTCTGCCTCCACCCTCGACTCCAGGACCATAGATGCCCTGACAGAATGTTTGTCAGACATCAAGTACTGGATGAGAGCCAACTTTCTACAGTTGAACGTCAGCAACACCGAGGCCTGCGGATTGGCTCGCACCAGCGCCTCTGTACCTCTGGCACTGGCAGCATCAGCATCCAAGGATGCACACTCCATCTCACTGAGCCAGTCAGGAACCTGGACGTCTGTTCGACCCTCAACTGTCCTTTCTTCCCTCATCCGTGCCATGACCAGCTCTGGCTTCCCCCAGCTCCGCAATATTGCCCAACTCTGACACTGCCTCCCCCCTCAGGCCATCGAAACTCTCATACATGCCTTCATTACAACCAAGCTCGACTATGCCAATGTCCTCCTTGTCGGCCCCCCAACTCTTCCCTCCACAAGCTGCAGATCATCTAGAGCTCTGAAGCTCATGGCTTCTCCTGCTCCAGGCTCCATGACTCCATCACACCCACTGGAACCCCATCCCTCAGAGGATCAAGGTCAAAATTCTCGTCCTCACCTTCAAGGCCCTCCGTGGCCTGGCCCTCTCCTACCAGCTTATCCTTTTCAACCTGTCAACTTCCTCCGCTCAGCAAGCTCCGGCCTGCTCAATGTCCCCCGCCCGGCTGGGCCCACCATCGGCAGTTGGGCCTTCAGCCTCTCTACCTCCACCCTCTGGAAATCCATCCCACATTCCCTTCGCCTCGCTCCCTCCCTTGCCTCCTTCAATGCACGCCTCAAGACCTTCCTCTTCAACATGCCTTTGACCACCCTCCTACTCTCTCTGCCCTCTCTGATCCCAACCAACCCCCCCACCCCGGGTCCTGACAGTTCAGTGTCTTGGGACGTCTTCCCTACGTGAAAGGCGCTTTACAAATGTAATTTTGTATTATATTGTAAGAAATACTGGAAGTAATGGGGTAGCCCCAAAAACCTATTTCAATTTGAATATATGTGCATTACTGAACTTTGTAAATAACATCAAGTCCAAGGTCTATTTTCTTTTGTTTATTTGTTTCCATGTGGATTTGAGGTCATTGCTATTAAAATACTAGATAGAAATGGATCACAAGATATGCGCACTTTGCAAAATTAGCAGTTCAGTATCTTAGAAATATAGGAACGGGAGGAGGCCATTCAGCCCCTCGAGCCTGTTCCACCATTCTATAAGATCATGGCTAATCTGCACCTCAAATCCAATTACCCATCCTTGCCCTGAATACCCTGATCTAACAGAAATCTAGTCACCTCATTCTTGAAAATTTGAATGGATCCAGCATCCAGAGCCTTTTGAGGGAGTTCCGGATTTCCACAACACATTGTGTGAAAAAATGCCTCCTGATTTAAATACTAAATGGCTAGCTGTAATTTTGAGATTATGGCCCCTGGTTCTGGGTTCCCCCACCAGAGGAAGTAGTTTTTCTGTAGACCTTTTATTGTACCAAATGTCTGGCATTACACTGAATTAGCAGCAGTGAAAATGTATTGTGGTACAATAAATGGTTTGTGCTGTGTTTTAACCTGGAAACACCCAGTATTATCATGAACCCCCCCCACCCATTCCCGTTCACCCCACCAGTTTGTCTGGGTTAAAAATGGGTATTAATGCCAAGTCTCTCTATACAGTACAGTACCAACGTTTAAACTTGTAATGTCAATCTAGTGATGCAACCGAGACTGAACAAGTGCAAATAAACCATAAGCAAGCCTGCACTGAAAAATCCAGTAAGGTCAATCATACCCACTCATTTTATAGGCAATCAAATCTACCCATTCCAATGACTCACAATATTAAGTTCTGCATGAATACTTTCTGATCACCAAAGGTAATGTCAGGATAGTTTTAAATACAGTATCTATCCCATCTCCACCATGGACTTTAACCCAGGTCAACTGCTCTCCGTAGGTGACTCTTCCCACCCCCCCACCACCCCTTCACCCCCATCCTATCCCATCTAAAATATACTTATTCCTACAGCCTTCAGCCCCATTCTCAACTCGATACTTATCCAGCTTTTGCTTTGAAAGAGATAATGGGGAGAAGTGCCACCCGGGTCTAGATTTACAACAACTATGTAGCACACTTCATGCCGAACGGCATTTCAGAGCACTTATTTACTCTATTTATGCAGCTTTTTAGAACGTCCAGAATTTGCCTTTACTTAGCAGTTTTAGTTCTCTTTGGACAGTTGGGTACACAGTCAATTAATTTTATAATGTATTCTGTGAAGTGCTTTGAGATATCTCAGCGATGCGATAAAGCACTGTACCAAATGCAAGGACTATTATTATCGTTCATCTCAAAAGAACTTACCCAAAACCAGCTTCAAAATTAGGGCTGCAGTTAAGAATATACCAAATTCTGGATGCTCTGAAATAATAATAAATAAAGAATAATCCTTGCATTTGATATAGCGCTTTTCACGTCTTCTAGATATCTCAAAGTGCTTCACAGAATATACTGCAAAGTGAATTGACTGTAAATTTTGTGGGCGAAACACGGCAGCCAATTAAACACAGCAGTATCCCACAAACAGTCGTGGATTGAGTGACCAAATTATTATTGTTTTTTTTTCTTGAGGGATTATTATCAGGCATGTGGAGTAAGGAAACTTGCTCAAGGTTTCGTCCTGCCGGGAATCGAACCCAGGTTTTTCGCTTGCAAGGCGAGTGCTCTAACCACTGAGCTATAGAAATGCTACAGAAGTAGAATAAATCTGCACCCAGGTAGAATTTCTCCCCAAGAGCATCCATTTATTTTGCTGTGCTTATGTTTCACAGTTCTATTCTTTTTTTAAGGGGGAGGGGGCGAAGGTAAAAAAACCAACACATTTTCAAATCACTAGTCTCACATGAGACATTCATTAAAACCTAATTCCTCAGGTTCTGATGTCCCAGTTTGAATTAAGTAGCCTGCCTGTATCTGAATCATCTCGTAGCATTCAAAGGCTTGGATCATCATAACCCACCACCCTCTCAAACTTTTTAAATTTTATTTCTACGTTTATAGCTTTTTTCCTTATAAATTGCACAAGAAGTGCACATCATTTATGAATCGTGGTAACACTGCAGGTGCTATCACCAGTCCCTATATAACCTTTCAGTTTTGATCCGGCACTGACTGAGACAATGGCCTTTTATATATTCATCTCTGTATGGGAGCAACACTGACAGAAACAGCATTTATTGCCCATTCCTCGTTGCTATGAAAGAGTAAAGAATTGGTGCTCCTTGAACCACCGCTGTCGCTATGATAATGGCGCTCCCATGATGGAGTTGGAATAGCAGTTCTAGGATTTTGATCAAGTGATCAATTACCTCAGAATTGACTTGATTGTAATGGTTTCCTGCTGGAGTGGCATAAAGCAGCAGCCTGTAGCAGCTGTTTTTGCTTTGCTGTTTTCTCAATATGCTGACATCCTCAGTGCATAATGTAAAAGCCACTGTGAGTCATTGTTACTTTGTTCTGTTTGACTGTGCATGTAATTAGATTGTCACTTTCTGTAAATTGCGGTAGCTCATTTTCAAGTTGTGAAATTGTGTTGGCTAAATTGTATTAACATACCTTGCTAGTGTCATTCTTAACACATTTAAATGGGTCAATCATACAGTACATAGAATGGAAATAACAGAAGAAGGCCATCAAATCCTTTCATCGGAAAGTGCATCGCGTTTTCTGTTACAATTTTGGTGCAGTTTGTAATTGCTTCAAAAATCTTAGTAAACACTGTGAATTTTGCTTTAATTTACAGTCATTTCTAAGGAATTATATTAATAATAACACTTGCATTTGATATAACGCCTTATCACGTCTTCAAGACGTCTCAAAGCGCTTCATGGAATATACTGTAAAGTGAATTGACTGCATATTTTGTTGGCGAAACCCAGCAGCCAATTGCGCACAGTAGTGTCCCATAAACAGCAATGGATTCAGTTTTTTTTTTGGAAGAAATTATTACCCTGGAAAAGCAATCTGCCAATCGAAACTTAGGTTTATTTTATATAAATACAAGTTATTGGTGAAGGAAAGGGCTTTGTTTTAATCAGTAGATGCATTGAAAGTGCAAGTTATTATTAGAAAGTTTTTCGAATAACCTCATGTAGTCTGCAGCAGGTTTGCAATCTGGAAGCCTACTTTGGTTTGAGAGTGTGCATAAACTTTAGTGTTTGTAGTAGTACAAATTGCAACACAGTTTAAAGAAGCAATCCGTCAATAATGCCTAAGTCATGCTTTACAGTGAGAACTTTAAGTGCAGCAAGTAGTGCAAACAGGGTATTACTTAGAAGGAAGATGTGCAATTTTATACTGAAGTTAAAAAATATTATCACAGATCCAGAAATTGTACTTTGTTGTCAAATGCTTCTCAAATGTAAGATAGTAGAAAGGAAAAAGGAGTCAAACACCTAAAAGGATGGAGAAAAGGATAACATTGGTGAAGAAAAAGAGAGGACATTGGTGAAGGAAAAGACTTTGTTTTAATCAGTAGAAAATGTTCTCCATAAAATCACAAGATTTGTTCAGGTGAAGAAGACCCTTCGATCCATCTGATCCCTTCAAAATACTCACTTACCATCCTTCCATCACAGCATCAAGCTGCTTTTTAAATGAATCCTGTGTCCTGGTTTTAACCACTCTTCCTGGCAACCTGTTCCCGTTGTTAATTATGATACCTAGAGAAGAGAAACCCATTAGATTTTAGGAGTTGCTATTGAAATCCAGAGAAGTCTGCAGCTCGTGCCCACGCCTGCATCAGTCTCTGTGACCTGTCACCCAAGGCCCTCCATGGCCTTGCTCCTCCCTGCTTCTGTGACCTTGCTAACCCCACACCAACCTGTCCGCTCCCTCCGCTCAGCATGCTCCGGCCTTCTCCATGCCCCCTACCTGATCTGTCCCATCATCGGCAGTCGAGCCTTCAGCTTCTCTGCCCCCACCGTTTGGAACTACATCCAACAGTCCCTTCGTCTCGCTCCCTCCATTGCCTCCTTCAAAGCACGTCTCAAGACTCCTCTTCGACCCTGCCTTCAGCCACTCTCCTACCCCTACCCTTTCTGCCCTCATCCTCCCTGATCGGGTCCAAATCCTTGACCATCCAGCAAATTGGGATGTCCTTCCAATGTGAAAGGCGCTATACAAATGTAATTTTTTTGCTGTTACTAGCAATGGTACCAATATGATTGTCCATTATTTTACTGTGTTGTATCCAAGCATCTCTCTCTTGTTCAAATAACCATTTTTGTGAGATGTGATCACTTCCCCTTCCGCCCCGTAATTTTTAAGATTGAATAATTTTGTAATTGAACCAGTTTGTTGATTGGTTTTCCTTTTGATGAGAAATATGCGAAATTGGACAAATTGTCCCAGTGAAGTAATTTTTGAATCCCAAGGACCATTTGAAAATGCTGCAGGGGCTCACTCACTAAAACGGAAATAAATTATGAAACTAATTTCCTTCTTTAGGTCTCCAGCAATTATAAAATGATCCAAAATGCCCACTGGACAATCAACAAGATAGTACATTCTGTTAGCTTAAATTGGATCAGTTGAAGTTGAGCTGCCTTTCAACACTTTCCTCAGATATTGACCCCACTTCTCTTCATTAATAGCACATTTTCAAACCTTTTGCTTCACAGTTTTGCCTGCAGGTCTCCTAAGAGTGAAGCATCATTGTATATTTGGTAATCTTCGTTGCGCCAGAAGTTTCACTGTACCATTTTTTAAAAAATTGTGAGCTTAATGTTTGTTCTCAATTAGATAGTACAGGGGAAGAAAAGGTTTGATGTTACAATTGAAACATGATAGGGTAGGGATTCTGAAAATTGAAAATCAAAAGAGCCACAGGGTCTTTTTCATCAAACCTCTTGGATAATTCAATCTTCTTTACTTACACAGGAAATTCAGTTCAGAGTCTCTTTTCATCGCATGAAGTCCTGGAATCCGTTTCCTCACTTCCCCCTGAACTCTTGCCAAAAGATATCAATTTGCTTTTCAAGATGAGGTCTTATATCAAAACCAATAAAATTATTCTTTTAGAAAACGACAGATCAAAGAGATATAGTTGTCCATCAAGAAGGACTTCTTGCAGCACTTTATCACATTAAAGATCTCAAAATGCTTTACAGGTATTTACTCTTATTTTTTTTGCCAGCAAATGCGACAACCAATTGTTCCACCACGGTGATTTTAATCCAGGGGATTATTTGCTATTATGTTAGAGGAGAAACCCTCTTTTTTCAAATGGCATCTTGGGATCTTTAATACTCACCTGACCCAACAGGCAGACGGGACTTCAGTTTAACTTCTTTGGTGGAATTTCCAAGGAATTCCCTGAAGCCATTAAAATGATTCACATCATTCTTTTGTGCAAGTACAGCGTGCCTCTCACTCTGGGAATTTGACAGGTAAGTAGTACTCAGTTCCCAAAGAACTAATTACGTTAATCTGTCCCAGGTTGGTTTCTGACTGGGACACAGATTGACAGGAGGATAGAATTGTTAGTTATTACTTTACAATCTCTTCCTGGGGAACCTTTGGTTTGATTAATGGCCAGGATCTTGGTTGGGGGTGGGGGAAGAAGAAAACTGGAAATGCAGCAAACTTGGTGGATTTTAGGAGCCAACAGAGCACATAAATCAGGTTCAGTGTTCACCTGTCCTTTCAGCTCATCTCACTTAGTAAAACACCATTGTAAGATGTTTCTCACAGCCTGGCCATCACTTCCATTTTAATCAGAGGGATCAAGTGGGAATCAGTCAGCGTCAGCAGTGTCATCTAGTGTTAATAGTTCTTACTGGATGCTCAGATTTTTGCTTTGTACAGAACACAAAACACGTACGTCGGGATTTT
Source organism: Callorhinchus milii (assembly GCF_018977255.1). Classification (NCBI taxonomy): domain Eukaryota; kingdom Metazoa; phylum Chordata; class Chondrichthyes; order Chimaeriformes; family Callorhinchidae; genus Callorhinchus; species Callorhinchus milii. Next base: position 19,753,729 of record NW_024704742.1, on the reverse strand, counting down.
AGTTTGCACCAATAAAACTATCCAGTTTCAAACCATTTCAGTGTTGAAGGTGGTGCCGTCTTCATGACAGAACTGCATGACTTTTTATCACGGCCACAGTTATGTGCACTAACCACCCTGAGTCTACACAGAAGTAGAGGAAGCTTTGCCAGGCACATACCTTGGTTAGGGCTGCCCCCTGATGTTGGGATTCTGGCTCCCCGTCCCCCAGTGGATCAAATTCAACACCTTCATCAAATGCCTCCACGGCCTCCCTCCACCTTACCTCAGTGGCTCCTGCGATCGTACTGCTGTGGCCGCTCCCTCTTCTCAGTGACCACCAGCCTGTTTGACTTGCTCCCAATCCATCCCAACATCGACGGGTGAGCTGTCAGCCATTCTGCCCTCGCTGCCTGGAATGCCATGCTAGAGAACCACCAGCTTGTCCCCTTACTCCTCACCTTCACATCTTTTCAACTGTGCTTTCGGTCACCTGCCCCACCCTGTCATTATTTTAAAGCACCTCAATCGTATCACTCCTTTTGCTCCTCTGCTCTAAGGAACATAATCCCAGTACCCAGAATCTCCTTGTTAAGCTATGCTAACAGAGTGCACAGCATCCACACCAAGAGTATGAAAATCAGAAGAGCTGCACAAACGTACACTGTGTTAAGTGTCCTCTGGGATCTCAGTATAGGGGGCTTTGCTGGCAGTGGGCAGTAGTTAACACCGTGGTTAAATCAGAGTAGACAAATCTTGAGAAATCTAGGGATAAAGTTACCCTAAAATTCCAGGAGCTCAAAACCCTACTCAAAAGAACTGCAAGAGGAATGTACGAGGGAAAGGGAATATGTACACGTATTGTATATGTATATATACACAGATATATATACACATACATATATATACTGTATATACACATACATACACACACACACACATATATATATATACACACACACACGCACACGCATATACAGGAGAGGGTTGGTTGGAGGCTCATGTGAAATATAAACACTGTCCTGGGCTTTTTGTCTCCCAACAGCCAGTGTGGTGCTGAACAGTGTAAGTAATTCTATGCAATCTACAAAGGTACACATTTGTTTCATTGGATGCTGTTAAGTGTATTGCATCTCATTGCCATCAATTTGGTTTGGTTAAGTCCACAGTAACTAGCAGAGACTCGAGATGTACATAACTCAATGGTTTTTTATTGCACATATAAAGATCAGAAATAGTACAATGACATTTGTGTGAATATCTACACACCTACTCTTCCTGATAATCCATTTGCCATTCAAACTTCACACCATTGAGCTGAATAGACATTAGGGTCTAAAATGCGCGAGTCCTAAATATTGTTTTCCGTCAGTAACTCGATATGCCTCACGTTGACCCACAAGACTCTGCTCAGTGCACTTCAAGATGATGTATTGAATTGAGTTCCTGCAGTCAATGCGACATTCAGTTACTGGCACGGTTCAATATTTACAAATCCTTTTACTAATGCTGTGTTTTAGACCTTATTGACTACAGATAAAGTTTGCTTCATGTAAAAAAAAGCCCCAGTTGTTATCTCCTAATTCAGTGGCATAAAAACCTTCTAAGGTTACTGTACTGTTTCAAATGTAAGGTGAACTACTGCAATTTGTCTTTGTTTGGGGACTAACTGGGAGATATAATAATCCTGGCATTTGATGTAACGCCTTGTCACATCGTTGAGAAGTCTCACAGAATATATAGAAAACAATCCAGTTGTGTTCATGTGGAAACGATTTGGGAAACTGCACTCACACATCGGGAATGATTTCTCAGCACTATGAGGGTCAATTGTGGACCAAGTAACCACCCAGGCCTGCAATTTCTCAATTCTCACACATGTGCACACTTAGATTTTAATGTCAGTAGCACAGAATAGATGTTAATCGTTAGAGAAGGGAAAAAAATCAGAGAGAGAGAATGGCTGGTTCCAGTCATAACAGTCATGGAGAATAATTAAAACTGCCAGTATTTTGGGGGGGGAAAATGTTAAGGTCATTTTAATGTGCGTAATATTGTTCTAAAATTAAACCCAACATGTTTTTTTGGCTACTCCATAATCACTGTGTCAGCTTGGCTCAGTTGTTAGCACGCTTGTCTGAGTCAGAAGGTTGTGAGTTCAAAATCCCATTTTAGGAGTTTGAGCTCACAGTCTAGATTGACTAATGCAGTGTTGGGGATGTGCAGCATTGTCATAGGTGCCAACCTTTGAATAAGGCGTTAAACTAAGGTTAGGTATGCCTTTACAGGTGGCCGTTAAAAATCCCCTGGCACTATTTGAAAAGAAGAGTTTCTCTCACCAGGCCAACAATCTCCCAAATAAAATCGGTCACTCAGTTCATAGCTGTTTGTGAGACATTGCTGTGTGCAAATTGGCTGCTGCGTTCACCTACAAAATACAGTCACTACATTTTATAGTGAATCCTGTGAAGCACTTTGATAGGTTCAATGAGGTTATATCAAAAGCAAGGATTACTGTTACGGTATTACACATAACATTTCCCCCATGAACAAAAAACAATTGGAGGGTGGGGAAGCGAAGATAGCGGTCGTCTTATATTCCCAACGATACGATATTCCTTCTTAAAATATTTAAATCACGTTGTTGAAGTTGTCTCGCACAATTCCTAATGTGTGAACTCATCTACCCTTAAAAAATATTGATGTGTGTAATGTGGCGGTTAAGAGCACCATTTCTGAACATGTCAGTGGAACTGATCCAGTTGGATGGGATTCCAGTGGAAGCTTGGGAAGTACATCATCATACCTGGTTCTGAATGTTAGGAGTCTCACACAACTGGGCTTCGAGAATAAATCGCAAACTGAATGGCATCGGTATAGAATTTCTGGTGTCCAAAGGGCGCACAAGACAAAAAGTAAAGAAGCCGAACATTGATAATGAACAATAATGACAAAGTAAGGATGCCTGTATCAGCTCCATAGATTTCTTAGAATCAGTAACACGTTCAAGAACTGTCTGTTTCATATCTCATGCAGGACAGGTTTTTTCTCAAGAAATTCATTCCACACAAACTTCATACAGATTACAATACAGACAAGCTATGTCCACAAGGATGTATGCTGGGCATAATTAAGCATTGCTTTTCATCATTACGCCATTTACCACTTCAGGAATTTGTTTTTACAGCAAAAAAAATGCAACAAAACTATGACAACAAAAGAAAACTGCTGCACAAGTAAGACATAGGAAATGCAATATGAAGGAACCCTGGGTTTGGATCCCTGTCAATAACTGAGGTAGTATTAAATAACAATAACGTTTCTCCCAGAAGTCATAAGTTCAGCTAAACACTTAGAATAGAAACATTTTACTTTTTTTTAATAAAAGCTTATGAAATTCTTCACGTTTCTCAATTACAACTTTTAAACGGCTCGAAAGAGTCTAAACTTCGATAACTATTAGGATACAAAAGCTTTTTGAAAGCTCTAAAGTGTTACTTGAAAGGAACTTAGCAATAGAGTGAAAAAATAGTAGTTTCACTCTCAATAACAAAGTGGGAGAGAATGTAGGTTAGCAACAACTTGAAAGAATTAAAAAAAAATCATACAGAATACCAGAATTCTTAGTGGATTTGACAACTATCTAAGTAAAGAAGCCGTGAAAATGTCAGTCTCTCTCTATCATAGACTCACTCACACAAACCTTATTAAACTGCAGTTCTTCTTAGAAAACATCTGCGCCAAGTAACAACGGAAGGGAAATGAAAACTGACCACATTGATTTATTTCTTGCAGAATGGTGAAACAATACGAATATACCTGCTCCAATGGAGGAAGGTATTCAAGGGACAAACCAAGGCACTGGTGCACAAGTGCAATTATTGATCAAACACATTCCTCGCTGTATCCTGTGTACCCAACAATCGCTCTGCTTTCTCCAGCTAGCCTGGGAGATTGTCACTGCTCCACTGGGAGAATATTACACGTAACTAAAGCTACACTTGTAGATGGGACAGGCTTTCTAAAAAAAACACACACCTGATGTTGCAGCTTAGAGCAAGGTAAACTTTGCTTCCTGATGAGATTATTTCACATCAAATGATTTTATGTGAATTTACACAGCAACAAGTGGATTAAGGTCAGCTGGTACCTCGTGCACAAGTGGGCGGTGGGGGGGGGGGGGGGAGAGAGTATGTTCCAGTTCTTTTCACTAACTAATGGATACAGGGCTAGCCCTATTAATAGAAATAGCACATTCATGAAATGGTTTGAGAAGCCTTAACGTGATAATGCCACTGTATCAAATGCTAGGATTGATATTGATATCGTGTTCGAGAAAACAATGCAGTGGGAAAGTAAGGAGGGGGAAGAGGAGGAGAGTGAACATTTACAACTTCATTCAATAAAGGCAAAGCAAAAAAGGTACTATTATAGCAGCACAGCCACTAAACTGCAGGGAACCAAAATATGGATTTTTCAATAAACTGAAAATAGTGAGCAGCCGTAACCAGCGGGTTGGGTTATTTTGTTTTGTTTCTGAGTCAGTCAAGCAAGTAACACCTAAACCGAGTTTGTAACTCCATGCAGCAATCATAAACTATTTTAAGATGAGACAGCGTCAGCAATCTCATTCTCCATTGCAGCTACTATGGGGTCAAGGGCAGTGTGAGGCAGTTTGCAGCAGAGCAAACCACATTTTACCTTCAGCCTTCCTGCAGTTATTCTGGTTTTGCAGACTTGTTAATGTACTAAATTTCCAGTCGTAAAACCTCTGCTAAAGAAACTGAACAAAATATTCAATCACCGAAGGCTCAATTTATAAAAAATATAATAACAATCCTTGCATTTGATATGGAGCCTTATCACATCTTCAGGACATCACAAAGCACTTAAGTGAAGTGACTGTATATCCTGTGGTTAAATGTTACATTGTTTTACAAAGTTACACAACTAGCAATTAAAGGAGGGTTTCTCTTAAGAATAAACGCTCTCGCTACTTTCACAAGGTTAGTTTGTTTACGTAAACAATAATGATATTTAAAAATTCCTCCAGGGCTTAAAATGTATCAAAATAGGCCAATTGGGAACTTTGCTCAAAGTTTTGAGATATATTTATAAACAATCAAGAAGCACTTGTATTTAAGAAAAAAAAGTTACGCTTTCTTGAAACAACAATAGTATTGTACAGAAACAAGGGACAAAAAAGTTGCATGTAGCTCTGACTGTGTACGTGGCAACGTTGTTGATGTGCAGCAATAGAGGCGGTCAGAGCACAAAGGCACTGTATGAAGAATTTTTCACTGATCGTCTCTTAGAAGGGAATGTCCATTTGTGCAGCCAAGTGCCTTCTCCTTTGGCCAATGTTGCCAAGGAGAGAAAAATGGGACATTCTATGATCTCTATGCAACAGGTATAAAGTTTGTAAGTGGGTGAAATTGGGCTGGTTACTTAATTTTAAATAATAAAAATAAAGATTGTTTGTAGTGCTTCTGTACATTAGAAATTAAACCTTTGGAGAAAAAAAAACACGAAAGCAGGTCATCTTCCTTCTAAGATTAAGGTAATAAACCACATTGATTAGGGTGTGGTATATTATTTCACAATGGGGCTCGTTGGTTAGGAGTACACACACAGACTGTAAACTCACTGCACTCGCTCACTAAACTTGCACTCATTGGACGAGGTTCTAGCACCATCCACTGGGCTAAATCGCTGCCTGAAGTATCTGGAGCTTTCAATGTAATATTCTCCCAGTTGTTCTTAAAAAGGCGCAACAATCTCACCGACTTGCTTTGTAACAGGTTGACCTAAACACTGCTCTCGCCAGCAGAAATCGGTGTCTAACAATACATTTACACACGAAAATTGCAGGCATAAACACACACACGTACACAAAATTTCTTCTTCCATTCAACATCTGATCTTCTCTTCCACGTTATCCATCTGGGAATTTGCTGCATAATTAAAATGAGCTTCTGCCGATTACAATTTTATACCCTGACCCTTAAAAGCAAAAGTTGCAGTGGCAAAAGTTGCACCTCAAAATTTTACATGCTCTCAATTCACAGAACAGTATTGATTTGCAACAAGCACAAAACGCACTGTAAACAAAGTCCATTTAAAAGGCGTCCCTTAAACCTTTTGTAGTTATGCCTTTCATGTCCTTTTGAAGGTGACTATGCTATGTTTACAAAAAAACTCATGTCAAACCACTTACACGGTAAACTGATAGACTGTTAGAGCTTGTGAATATTTTTTTGCTGTGTCCCCTCCGCCAACCTCAATAGAAGTGTTTTGAAACTGAATTGCAAAACTGCATTGCGATTCGGACCTGCAAAAGTCAGTAGATGAATTTCAAACTCTTCTGAGCAGGAATGCTACAAACAATATTTAGAATACTTCATCATTCACCAGTTAAGGCAATTGCAGAAATAACTCCAAAGTCAATCACATCACAGAAGCGAGCATTCCACATGGCGTGCCAGCCTGGGCTGTACTGGAAACTTAACTTTGTATGAAACGCATGCTTTAGTTGCAACCATTTGTAGTGTTTGAAGAGGTCACCAGTCTTTGCTCAGTGACATTAAAAAAAAATCTGGAAAGAACTAATAGCAGGATTTCCTGTTTCGGCTGAGGGACATGCACCCCAGACACTGTCACAAAATGTCTGCAAGTTTATGGGCTCGCCATCACAGAGAAACATACCAAACGGGCACTGTGCTGCTCCTATGTAAGAGTTGCATTGTTGATGCCTTAAGTGTAAACACACAAGTCTTCCACCTCAATACCATTCCAAACTCTCTGCAATTGTTTTGCTCCTTTTGAGAAGGTGGCTGTTCCGAGGTTTTAGCTTATAAAAGTATTTGTGCAACATATGGAGAATGAGTACTTGCTGCAGCAGCCAGCAGAGGTAAGTCATTAGATTCAATCCTGAAAGAGAGAAGTTCAATTTCTGTAAACTGTAAAGTTCTGAGTAAGTTACACTGTGAAACCAAAGAAAACCATCATTAGAAATACAAAAGCATTCCTACAATGAGCTCAGCACCTACAAGTGAGGAGCACTGCATTTTTTGTGAGACATATGCTTAAATGACAACTCTCTACGTTTTACCAGCATAAAATGATGTACCGTCTCATCCAAACAAAGAGTTTGTGTGTGTGTGTGTAAAAACAAATTAGCTAGAGACAGACCCTTCCTCCACAACTCCCCCAAAAAACTACAAAGGAGTAAGAGATATGTGAAATCAAATAACAGGAAAAAAGAAATTATTTCCATTGGTACAATTTCTACAACGCTTGATTTACACACTAATATCCTTCTCCAGGTTTTCTTAACCCAACAACGTGATTGCTTGAATCGTGTGTTTTTTTGGTGCAAAAATCAAACTGTCTTTTTAAAAAAGGTCATTTTGAGATTCTCGTCTGAAGTCTAATTTAATGAATGGTAAGCCAGTAGGCCACTCCGAGTTGTATAAAAGTTTTGATTTACCCCAGCACCACGCCCAGTTCCTTTACATGCACTCTCGTGTGGCCCTTCAGATATTCCGACAGCATCTTGCTCTTGAAATACAGCTCCTGAAGTCTGTCCTCCAGGTGCATTACACACTGCAGTTGGAAAAGTACATTTAGTCACTCAATCCACGACTGTTTGTGGGACATTGCTGTGCGCAATTAGCTGCCATGTTTCACCCACAAAATATAGTCAACTCACTTTACAGTATATTCTGTGAAATGCCTTGAGACTTCTCAACGACGTACTAAGGCGCTCTATCAAATCCATTGATTATTATTATTATTAAAACTGCAGATGAGGAGATGCTTCTGCTGCAGAGATGTCACCAAAAGTACTTTATTTAAGCACAGACTTTCCAAAGCAAAATGTCTGTGTTACAGAACTTTCCCAAGTGCAAACAAAGGATTGCCTCGAGGTTTTAACAAGTAAAATGACTTTTGTTTTTAAAAATTAGGTTTTCAAGCATACTTTTTAGAGGCTCGACTAGAACAGTTCAAAAACAAATCTCAAAAGCACAGGATGCACGACGAACATAACAAGCAATAGGCAAATAAGCACAATCTATAAAGAAAGAAAATTGGTGTCAGGCTGATTTTGAAACACTGAACGTGTTGAGGATATACAAACAGCGAGGATATTTCATTTGCACTGAATCAATCACTGCCAGTCAAGTGTTGCAAGATTGCACATCTTTTTGCATTTGAGTTTGCAATCAAATCATTCCTGAAAGCTCAACATTTTTTGATTTATAGTCAGCTATTGCTCCTCAATCAATAACAATCAGTTTAGAGCAGTGACGACTTTGCGGAAAATATACACCTCATGGATTCACTGCAATCATTTCTCCAGTAGCCCTCGGGTCACTGACACAGTATTAAGTTCCACTGATCCTCTCAGAGGAACGTATAGAATAGTTTAAAATCTTTACCATCCGAAGCAATGTGTGTACTTACATAATCAGGTGGCAGCTGCAGTTTGTACAGTTGAAGAATGGATTGGAGCAAGCTGGACACCAAGTTAGAGACCAGCACCTCTTTGCCTAGCTTATTGCTGTCCATCACCTTCCTCTGGCTCGTAGCCACTTGGACTGACCACTTATCCGTGTCTGCAATAATGCACACAGATTCTGCAATGGGCTCATCTAACACAGGATGCTGAAAGAGAAGGACATTTGACACAGTGCAATCAAGTCGTGGAGACGTCTCAAAGCGCTTCAAAGAATTTACTGTGTAGTGTACTGACAGTGTATTTTATAGGCAAACTCGGCAGTCAATTTCGCACAACATTGTCTCACAGACACCCATAAAAACCTGTTTGCACACCTGGACACCGGATAGTCCCATAATATCCTTATTATATCCACATAAACGGGCACAGACAGGACTTTGGTTTAATGTCTCACCCAAATGGCAGCATTTCTGATAATGCAGCTCTCCCCCAACACTGCACACAAAAAAAGCCCTGTAGATTAAGGTTTATTGCAGCCTGTGCTAGTTTATCATGGCACTTAGTAACTGCTAACAACAAACAATCTGAAGCCTACAATAATGTAGCAGACGATTTAACAGCGATCACACACACGCGCACAACCTCAGCCCACAGCCCTCAACAACTCACCTGCACAGCATGAGCCAAATCTGCCATGAGACACTGCTTCAGCTTTTCATCAGAGCTGATTCCTTGCAAGGCAAAGTCTGGCACATATTGAGAACAGTATCCTCCAAGCAGCGATCTTCCAAAGTTATTGAGACTTGGTCTGCTATTCATTTTGATGCTGCAAGTCAATCCCAGAAAAATAAAATCACGATCAACAATAACATCACTCCGATATTATTCCTATTTAATGAACCCTGCACAAAGGATTTTTGAACTCACACTACAGGCTGAACCTTCTGTGTTTATGGCAAAGCTCTGTGAAGGAAATGTTCCTTTTTTAAAAAAAAGCTTAGAGTTAAATTCCCAGCGAGTTTAGTCAGCGAGCGTTGGGGTGAGCAGCAGTTTCAAACATATAATGAGGAGGGAGTGGGGTGGGTTCTGAAACAGCAATTTACATCTATCCAGCGCCTTTTATGTCGACGACATTGCAGAGATGACATGTCCTGGGGACGACAAGACCCTTCTCCCCCAAACACACACTTTCCATCAGAGATGTTGGATCCTGACCAAGGATCCTGGCTGATGTTTTTTTTTTGAAGTCCACAGCCTGGAGACACAGAGGCCAACTGCAGCTGAGATCAGATAATTCAGCACCAACTGACGAGGATCAAACCTCGTCTCCACATGACTCACTATCACATCAGTCAGCCAGGCTTCTCCTCCAGTCGTCACCCACGACGAGAATTCCAGAAGGAAGCCACTCAGGCCCTGGATTCTGCACTGGCCCTCAGAGCTGTTCTTTCAATCCCACTGCCCCATCCGATCTCAGATCCCTTCTTGCCTCTAACTTTCATATATCCACCTGCTTCCCTTTACAAACCCACAATGGACTCTGCCTCTTATTATCTAACTTGGCAATTCATTCCACATGCTAACACGTCTCTCTGAAAATAAATCTCCTAAACTCTCTTTTTGTGCTTCTGGTGACTATGTCCTCTAATGAAAGGACAAAAAACAGACATTTAGGAATACTCATTTAACATTCTTACCTTGGTAGTGGGAGCTCCAACTCTTCCATGTGGCCTTCCCACCGCTCACCATAGCAGCCTGGCTTCTGCGTAGGTCGTTCGTGGGCTGCATCCTCATCGTCACTGTCGCCGAGGGCACTGTCAGAACTCACGTTCCTGGGAATGTCCACTTCTATCCTGAAGGCAACTTTCTTCTCAGAATCTTCAGCTTCCCTGCGGGGGACATCACCTGATCTCCTGCCCTGATTTCCAGAATGAGAAATAATGGACTCCCGAAGGGTTGCCTGGGCGTCGCTGCCGCACAAAGTCCTGTTTGTTTCAACACTTTGAACATCTCTCTCCCCGTCCGAGGATTTGCAAGGTTTGATGGTTTCCTTCACGATCCTGTTGTGCCGAGAGAGGTTGCCTGCAGTGTACGTTTTAGTGGTGTTGCCCTCAGTGAAACATTCATCAAAAATGCTTGTGCTTCCTTCATAAGAAGGAATTTGATCGAAGCTCAGCCTTGGACTTGGCCGCAGCCTTTGTACCGCTCTGTTTGTCCCCAGTCGGTCCTCAGCAGGCTGGGCGGCTTTGTCCCTGTCCAAGATGTCACCAGTTTCCTGCAGTTGACAGTTAGTGTTGTCTTGTTCTCCTCTTCGCTGTTCTCTGAAGTTCTTCACTTTCTCTTCAACATCTTTCCTTCTCGCTTCAATGTCCGAATCTGGTGATAGCGAGCACCCAATCTGAAACAAGACTCTCTGCTGGAGCTGCGGGCTGCTCCGGGCAAGCCTGGCTGGACAACTGAGACCAGAAGTGGGAGAGTTCTTTAGTGGAGGGCTACTTGCCACCTCTGCTGCTGTAGCCAGTGCAGAGTCACTCAAATCAGGCAATTGTTCACTTAGACTGACGACTGTTTCGGGTGCAAAAAGCATCCTTCTCTCTGCGGTGCACAGTGAAGCTCCTTTCACGACAGTCAACACCTCCTTTCTGGCTTCCTGACCCAGCTGCACTGCTTCTTTGCACGTGTTGACGTCCTCATCCTCCATGTCACTCACAAGCGGTGAAGCTTCACTGCACTGAACAGAAGGCTGTCTCCTGCAGTTATCAGCCTCGGCCTTTGGCTGAACAGCTTTCAGAGGTTTGAAGGCTACTTGTGCACGATTGTCTGTCGCTGTGACTGTCCCAGTGCAGCCATTTGTTTTGACGGAGCTTGTCAGGGATTGGGTTGGAGATACGGGAGCGGGTTCGTCCTTGTGAAGACTAACAACCACGTAGTCAGATTCTTCTACTTCTCCCCTCTCCAGAGCTGTGGTGATTGTGTTTCCCGCAAGCTCGGTCTGGCTGTCCTGTGGCATTTCATTGGATTCCAGATGGTTTTCTTGGAGATCTGAACACCGTATGAAGTAGGTGAGAACATACAACAGACGCTGAACCAGTTCCTTACGTTTACCCACCACCACAGTTCGGCTCAGTCTAACAGGAGAGCCAATCGCACCATACACGTCACCTTGAACAAAGAAAAAAATACCCATTTAAGATTCAATGCCGGGTTTAATGTTAGGCAACAGAAGGTATTCTGCATTTTGGAAATTAAACTCGCATTTATATTAATCCTTGCATTTGTTATAGTTCCTTATCACATCGTCGAAATGTCTCAAAGCACTTCACAGGATTTTACTGTGAAGTATTTTGACTTTTGGTTGTGATCGGGCAGCCAATTTGTACACAGCAATATCCCACAACCAATCAAGAAGTCAGTGACCAATTCTATTCGGGAGAATTGTGGGCCAGGACCCTCTTTCGAGAGAATATTTACCTACTGCCTAAGAACACTGGGGCATGTATGAAACAGAAAAGGTACTTGTTCACACCTCAGCTGGCTTCTCTCCTCTGACGACTGGCATTAACATAGACTCAACTTAAGAGGAAAGATTCTCAAATGCAATGGCCCAGTGGTCTGAATGTTATACGATGTCTGCACACTCAAATCAGTGTTTTGACTTTAACTTAGTTAGTGTATTGGTGCCAATATATTATGGATGAGGGAAGACGAGGTGGTAAAAGTAAACAAAGGCAATATCCTCAAACCAGCTCTCACCATTATTTCAATAACTTACCATTACTCATGTTTGAGGCCCACTAGTCCCACGTGGGGAGCATTAGCTGAGCTCAAGACTGTCTGCCTAGATGTACCTTGAGCTGGGGGGCAATGGTGGTGATGAGGGGAAAATCAGAACCGGGAAATCTGACCATGGGGCAGATTACATTCTGGTGCCTATGACCAGCTGCACCACCACTGAATTGATCTTAAATATATAGTATCAAGTGGCGCCGGGCAACACCGGCACAGATACATGGGTAGAATGACCTCCTTCTGGAAATTCTTTGCACTTCGTGGATCAGCCACAAGATGGCAGTATTTATACTGTGCAATGCTTGAAAATGAAGACCAAAAAAATCAACCTGTTAAGGCAACATTTCCTTGATTTGCGCAAATTACATTTTTGGAGAAAAGAGAATATTTAATGCCAGTAAATCCCCGCGGTTTATAATGGTCATCTGTCCACGAGAACCTTGATATCGGTTATCTTGAAACTAAAACTGCACACGTAACAAAATTGAGACTGAAGATATTACAGGGTGCCTTGCTTCTCTGGATCCAACATCTTCCAAGTGGCATCATAACCAAAGTGAGAAGAAATGGCTGACTTTCATGTCGCCAGGTCACTTCCTGTGCGCTCCGCATGTGCCACTGCACTTAAAAACAAAACACCGCTGACGTCACTAGCTTTGCACTGTAATAATACAGTAAAACTCACATAAGTCATATCAGTTGGGACCATAACATTTAATATGACTTATGCAAAGTACGAGTTGCAGGCAAACTTGTACAATTCGCACAAAATCCAATTTAATCAATAATCTACATTGCACATGCGTAATTCAATGCAGCCATTAAAGTGGTAATAATAATACTCCTTGCATTTGATATAGCGTCTTATCACGTCTTCGAGACGTTTCAAAGCGCTTCACGGAATATACCGTAAAGTGAATTGACTATATTTTGTGGGTGAAACATGGCAGCCAATTGTGCACAGCAATGTCCCACAGTCATGGATTGAGTGAGAAAATATTTGTTTTAAGGAATTATTACACCCAGAAAAATGATCTGCCATTCAACTTAACTGGAGACCCTATTTACTGCTAGGTAAACAGAGACATGTGGAGTAAGGAAACTTACCCAATGTTTGGCCCTGCCCGGGAATCACAGCCAGGTACTCTCGCTAAACTATATGACTCCACAATTTAATTAACAATTAAATATTCCAATGTTACAAGACAGCAATTCAATGCAGCTGGTGGGCAAATGTGCATGCGTCTACAAGATAGGACATCAATGCAGCCAGTAAGTGCAGGTGTAATGGAGGTCAGGGGAGCGACATTACGAGTTAGGAGATGCTTAATATCATTAGTGCAAAAAAAAATGTAATATAGGAAACTAAATGGGACTTGAATAGATGTATGACTTAGGCTTTATATAATTTATAAAGATAAGCTTTTGCGAGTTTTACTGTAATAAGAATCCTTACATTTGGTACAGCGCCTTTCACAATGTGAGGACGTCCAAAAGCGTTTCACAGGATTTACTGTAAAGTGTTCGGTTATGTTAATGGTCTTCCCCATTCGTAGTGGGCATGCACAACGTACAGGAAATGATCTGCTGACTCGGCAAGTCACCAATTTTCTAGCGCGGTCAGCAACAGAAGCCAGTGCAATGAGCTTCTGCTTAGCGCTACAAGCAAGGCTGGGCTATGTCAGGGGAAAGGTACAGTATTTAGTTCTGGGACTGGGGAATTTAATTTTACGGATGAATAATAGTCACACTGGAAACTGGAGAATTAATAGCTGTGAAATAAGCATTACGTTTTTCTCAGTGATTCAGTCTCTTCCCCCATCACCACCATTAACCACAAACATCTGAGTCACTGTACAGTGTGAATCTGGGTCACACAAAGCCAGAAGGTCACCGTTTTTTTTAAATTCATGCGTTGAGTTATCTGATCTTACTAGGGTCGAGTAGGGACAGTACAACAAGCCTCATTACCCCAGGGCCAGGGAAGGGAAAGAAATAGGCTGGTTTCTGATCCAAAATCCGGACTGACACGGAGAGCAACCAAATGAGTTTTGCTTACCGAGCTGAGCCCAGAGAGGATTGTAGGGGTGTGATTTCCCCAGCAGGTCTACACTCTGTGAGGCTTGCTTCTCGTAAAAGGTCCTGACGGGCGGGTGATCATTTGGCATCACGGTGGGAACCCAGGCCAAGTGATAGGTGAGCACAGCAGTCAGCAACGCTGGAAGGAATCTGAAACAAGGGCAGGACAGAGAACAACCATAAATAAACTGTCTGAATAAAGTAAATAATGATCTGATATAACCACCTTTCATATCGAGAGGACAAGATTTTACTGTAAAGCGTATTGATTGACTGGATTTGTTGGCGAATGAGGCAGCCAATTTGCACCCAGCAAAGTCCCACAAACAGCTATGAAGTGAATGACCAATTTAATCAGGGGGTTTGTTGGCCAGGACACAGGACAAAACTCATTTCATGTTTCGAATAGTGCCAGGGAATCTTCAATGTCCGCTGGTACAGGCAGACAGGAACTCAGTTTAACAACCCAGTATATCCTTAACACTGCATTAGAGTATCAGTCTAGACTATAATTGGTCAAAGGGAACCGTGCTCCAGTAAACGTTAGCACCACAAGAGGGGGAAAAATTGAGAAAAAAATATATAAACTATTCTTTTATAGTTGCTGCAGGCTCTCCCACAACTGTGTTGATGTATTCTTACAGAAAAAACATTATTGGTTGTGAATGACAAGGAGCTCAGCAGAATCAAAGAAACATCAAAGGTGTGCTCCACATGGGGTTCAGTAGGCTGAGAGCTCAAGACAGGACCAGGACCGGCTGATCCAGGGATACAACCCCCACCTCACCACATTCACTGACTCCCCCTCAGGTGTGCATAACAGTTGCTGACTTGGAGAAAATCAAGTGCAGCAGATAAGCCAAGTTTCAATGCAATTCAGCTTCACTACAGTCTCGAGAAACTTATATTTCACCTTCAACAAAAATGATGTTCGAGGTGCAGCTGTTAGCTGCAGAGTACCTGTAGGAAATGTACATCTTAGCTACAAACACCTGCCCTCGTAACTCTTCCCCCCACCCGCCCCCAGTGACATGGTGGGATTATTTCCAGTCCCCAGTAGAAACCTGCCTCAGGAGTTCACTGCCACATTCTGTAGCAGAGATACGTACTGATTCCTGGACATCTGCTCTATTGAGGTGGTAAGTTCTTGCAGAAAGCGACAACACAGACGACTTTTTTCCGAAGCGTTGAACATCATGGTGAGCCACACAGGCTCTGGGACCCTTGGCCCAGTGTAAAGATTCCAGATAGTTGTCCTGCAAAGCAACAAATTACAGTTTTGTATATAAGCACACCATGCGGTTCTATACGGAACGATTTGAACAAGGAACTGTATAGTTCAGCCTGGTTGAGGTCCTGTAATGTATTGGTTAGAGCACTCGCCTCGCAAGCGAGAGGACCTGGGTTCCATTCCCATGCAGGATGAAACGTTATACAAGTTTCCTTACTCCATAAGCCTCTGTTTATTTAGCAGTAAGTAGGAACCTGGGTGTTAAGTTGATTGGCAAAAGGTGGGATCACACCGTCTCCACTTTGTCTCCTTTAGCCCTTGCACCGTCTCGTGCGGTGGTCCTCAGGGCTCCGTCCTTGGTCTCCTCCTCTTCAATATTTAAATGCTCCCTCTTGAGAGACATCATCCGCAGACATGGGGTCAACTTCCACACGTATGCAGAAGACACCCAACTGTACCTCTCTGCCTCCACCCTCGACTCCAGGACCACTGCTGTCCTGACAGAATGTCTGTCAGACATGAAGTCTTTGATTGATAGCTATCTTTCTACAGTTGATCGTCAAGAATACCGAGACCCTCTTAATTGGCTCCCATCACCTCAGGCATTGGCAGGATCACCATCTATGGATTGGCACTCCACCTCAGTGAGCAAACCTGGAATCTAGGCATCTTGTTTGACCCTCAAATGTCCTTTCTACCCCACATCCGTTCCATGACCCGTTCTGTCTTCTCCTAACATTGCCCGGTTCCGCCACTGTCTCTCTCCTCAGGTCGCCGAGACTCTCATCCATGCATTTATTTCATCTAGGCTTGACTACGCCAACCCTCTGCTTGTAAACCTTCCCAACTCTTCCCTCCACAAGCTGAAGATAATCCATAACTCTGCAGCTCGTGTCCTTTCCCACACCAGGCTCCATCCTTGTTCGTCTTCAAAATCCTCCATGGCCTTGTTCCTTCCAACCTCTGTGAGCTGCTCACCCCATATTGACCTGTCCACACCCTCCGCTCAGCAGATTCCAGCCTGTCCCAGCATCAGTGGTTGGGTCTTCAGCCTCTCTGCCCCCACCCTTTTGAACTCCATCCCAGTCCCTTTGCCTTGCTCACTCCGCCACTTCAAGGCATGTCTCAAGACCCTCCTCTTCGACCGCGCCACCCTCCTACACCTACCATCCCTGCTCTCCACCATTCCTGATCCCAACCTCCTGCTCCAAATCCCTGACTGTTCAGCGCCTTGAGTGATCCTCCCAACATGAAACATTCAATTTGCTGTTGTTTTCCAAGGGTAATAATCCCTCAGAAAACATAATATAGTATTTTGGTCACTCAATCCACGACTGATGAGGTGTTATATCAAAATGCAAAGATTCTTCTTATTAAAACGAGACCCTGTGTTTAAAACATTGAGTATTATGGACTGGCTATTCGCCCCCTCCCCCACCACCCCTGTAGGATTGCCGGAGAGACCGCTGACATCACATGCTGCGCACAGGAAATCAGTGAAGTATAGGTCAATGCAACTGAAACCACAATGTATATGGAAATAGACTGAACTGTATAGGAAAAGAGTGCGAGAGGAAATAAAGAGCAATAGAGCTGTATAACTCTAGGCTGCTGTTCAGGTTGAATTACAGGCTGTTGTCTGCCACATGTTGTTGTCTACTTCCATTTGACCTGGTGCCTGAATTTATAACTGGGCTTTCAGTATCTAAAATAGCATCTGAAATGCTTACGGGAAAGAAGGCTACTGGACTGTCCCTGACATTGCAAGACTCAGATTACCCAGTTCGTTTGACCCCATCAAATACTGCAGGGTAAATATTCTCTGAAGCACGCGTGAATAACCGAAGACGTTGGATAGGCAGCTGTGCGTAGAGTTTCCAGATAACTATCGGAAAAGCTTAGAAACTTAAAAAAAAGCCTCAAGCAAACAGGGATCTAATGTCACCATCCTTTTTTTAGCTTCCAATTAATTACAAAAAAATGTCACCGGGTTAAGTGCCTTCATATGCTGACATGACCTTTACACAATCCTGATTCTCAAGGTATTAGGTGTCTCCCTCTGATCAAATATCGGCTGTACGGCTTACAGAAACATGGCTCTCTCCCAGTGACCCCGTCCCCCTTGTTGAAGCCTCCCCTCCTGGCTACAGCTTTCATCAGACCGCCGCCCCAACCAACGTGGCGGTGGGGTAGCCCTCATCTCGCAAACTTCCCTTGGTCTATCCCCTTATTCCTCTGGTTGTTTCTCTCCTTTGAGCACCTCACCCTCTACCATCCATCCTCTCTCTCCCTGAAAATTCTCCTAGTTATTTTCCCCAAAAAAACCTCTTGGCTCCTTCCTCACCGATATCTCCTCTCTCCTCTTATCCCTGTCCCTCTGCACTGAACACCTGCTCATAATGGGTGATTTCAACCTCCACTTAAACTCCCCTTGCAACACCTCCCCAGATTTCGCTGACCTCCTCTCCTCCCTAAACCTCATCCTCCATATCGACTCGCCAACCCACAACCGTGGTCACTCCCTCGACCTCGTCATCACATGGCCTTGACATTTCCGACCTGTCCATTACGGACAAGGCCATCTTGGACCTCTTCCTCATCTCCCTCTCCTCCCACATCCCTCTCCCCTCTGCCAAACCCTCCAGCATTTTTTTCCGCCCCTAGAAAAAGCTTCCGAGTCCCTCACTTCCTCTCCCTCTGGTCCTCCACCCGCAGCAATCCTGATGCAGCTGTCAAGCTGTTGAATGACCATCTCCTCACAACCTTTAATTTCCTGGTTCCCTGAAATCCAGGGTTGTTTCTAAACCCACCCACTCTCCCGCAGATGGTAGAAATCCGGTCTCACGATTCACAGCCATCTGCATTCAAGCACCTCTACACCTCCCGCCTCTCCCTTTCAAAGGCCAAAACTGACTTTTACTCCAAAGTCATCCTGGAGGCCAAAAACAATCCAAAGACACTGTTTTTCACTGTCCATCACCTCCTCCTTGCACCCCATCAAGCCCCCTCTATCCTCACATCAAACATCAAGGTCCTAAACTTCTTTGCCTCAAAAATTGAAAACATCTGTTTGGCTGCATCGTTTCCCCCCCAATCCCCCATGTCCCCTTCCAATCCACCCAAACCACACGGCTCCTGTCACTCCCCACTCCTTACACTTCTTTGCTCCCATTTTTCCCTCCTCCATTTTGACCATACTCACCCAGTGAAATTCACTACCTGCTGCCTTGAACCCCTCCCAACTCAGCTGCTAATCATTCAACTCACCCTTCTCTCCCCCCCAGTGGCCGACATGGTCAACCAGTCTCTTCTCAGGCTCTGTTCCATTCGCCCTGAAAACGACTGTCATCACACCCCTCCTCAAAAAACCCACCCTCAATCCCTCTAATCTCGCACACTACCATCCCATCTCCAACCTACCCTTCTCTGCCAAAGTACTGGAACACATTATTGTAGGTCAACTTTGGTCACACCTGTCTTTCCTCGAGCCCCTGCAGTCTGGTTTTCGCCCTGCCCATGGCACAGAGACAGGGCTTGTCAAAGTCACAAATGACATTCTCTCTATCTGTGACCAGGGCTCCCTCAGCCTCCTCGTCCTCCTGGATCTCTCTGCTGCGTTTGACACAGTCGACCACACCATCCTCCGCCATTGTCTGTCCTCCCTTATCTACCTCATTGGGACTGCACTCACATGGTTATATCCTACTTAACCAACCACCTCCATTTCATCTCAGCAAATGGTTTCTCCTCCCTCCCCCAGCCGGTCACCTGCGGGGTACCCCAGGGCTCCATCCTTGGCCCTCTTCATTTCCTTATCTATATGCTCCCTCTGGGCGATGTCATCCACAGACACGGAGTAAACTTCCACATGTATGCGGATGATACACAAATCTACTTTGCCTCCTCCAGTACCAACTCCAGGTCCGCTGATGTTCTATCAGCTTGTCTGGCAGATATCAAGGCCTGGATGAGTGTAAACGTCCTGCAGCTGAATATGGACAAGACGGAAGCCATGCTTCTTGGCTCCCATCAACGTCTTCACTCCTGCGGATCTTAACTCCTCAACCTCCCAGGGCTCTCCCTCAAACTCACCGAACCAGTGCGCAACCTAGGCATCCAGGACAACCCCCAACTGTCCTTCCTCTCCCACAATATCCTCTCTCATTTTCAAATCCATCCACTCCCTGACACCTCCCTACCTTTCCGACCTCCTCGCTCCCCAATCCACCACCCGCAGCCTCCGTTCGACTGGCATCGGCCTCCTGTTCGTCCCTTGCACCTTCCGCCCCACCATTGGAGGTCTTGCTTTCAGCCACTACGCCCCAAAACTGTGGAACACTCCCTCAATCGCTCCACCTCATCCCCTCTTTCAAGTCCCACCGGAAAACTTTCCTGTTCGACCATGCTTATGGCCACCTCCCTCCTCCCCTTGACTCGGAGGCAGGCTCTGCCGCTGTTAAGCACTCTGAGCCGCTATCCTGTGTGGAGGGCGTTATATAAGTGCAAGTTGTTGTTGATGTACATACTGGCCTCTTTGCCACCCCGTGTACAACATATCAGACATGGTCGTGGACTTAAGATGAAGCCAGAGGGCAGTTAAGACGGGGTGGGGTGAATGAGTGTGGGGAGAAATAAAAAACATTCCAAGGAGGATTTGTAAAAACCCTACTTTTTGTGGTATAAAACTCAGTGTCACATGTGACACCTTGCTCCCACCAATGATTAGTTACTGTACAAATGCAAGTTGTTGCTTTGCAACTAAGACACAGACAACCTCCAAATCTCTTGCAAAGTCATGTACACACAATCTATTTGATCAGAGCTTATTTTTATCCCTCAATGTGTCAGCCTGGCTCATTTGGTAGCACTCTCACCTTTGGGTTAAAGGCTTGTGGATTCAAGGCCCAATTCAGCTTTTTCGTAGCTGTTTGTGCATTGAGAGTTTCTGCAAACTGTCTAGTGTGCACTTAACAGGAATTCTTATGATGTGTTTTATAAGCACTATATTAAATGCAAGCACCATTAATACTCAAAGCTAATGGCATTAAGTCCTGAAATAATCTTTCAGCATATGGAGCAACGATAAGTCTGGAGATCACTGAAAGTCTGCAGGTGAAAGCCAAGGGGAGAAAAACACCTATTATTAATGTTCTCATGCAGATATTTACACAGTCAGTGGTGAATCCTGTGAAGCGCTGGGAGACATCTTCCTGACATGAAAATTGCTATATCGAATGCAACAATTGTTTATAATTATTACTATTTATACCGTTTTTTTAAGGATTCATACCATTAAGGAACAAAAGCGACAAGTGCAATCCAGACATAATCTCATAGGAGGGAAACTGGTCAACCACTGTGGTATTGATAGGCAGTTGCCCCTCTCCACAAGGTTATTCACCATTGTATTTTGTAATTTTGTATTGCAGGAAAGACCAACTTAAACCCAGGGCAGAAACCCTCCCAAAACATGGGGTCAAATCCTCCCAAAACACAGGGCAGAAATGCCTTTGCAAAATATTTTTTTCCCTCCCATTGAACAGCAGCTACAATTGAAATAGCACAGTATAAGATTACAATATTTGCTAAATGGCAGATTCTTAATTTAGGGCATGAGAAACAAATCTTCTGTCAAGTGGTAGAGAAAACGTGCCACATTTAAAACTCACCTGAATTCTCCCAGTGCTTCCATTACACGGTTGATGTAAACTTGGACCCTCTGACTAGATTCTGCAATCTTCCTGCAGGTTATCATTGCCTATGGAAAAGACAGAAATTACACCGAATATTGATACTCGTTTTTTTGGTGGGGCTAGGAGAGGGGGAGTAGGAGCTGGTAAAAGTTTCAGATGAAAGTTATGGTTGTTATCAGGCAATTAAAAACTCTCTCTTACATCAAGTTTAGCCACGAGCCATATGCATCGTAAAGTTCCCTCTAACCTCAACAATGCATCTCAGAAGGAGGAACCCCTATACTCTCACCTGTGTAAAATTAATTCCTAGCTATTTGCAATGATCTCTCTGAGCAAGATTAACCATTTAATCCAATTTTGTGATGTACATCAACGACGAACCACAACTGAACTGAGACTACCAACATGTTTGCTTTAAGAAAGAATGACAATCAGCCTGGACTACATCTGATCTTAGGTGACATGGGGGGCAAGGAAGGGTGGGATAACGCAGGGTGGGATAGATTGGACCACCAGAAAAGGGATGGTGTGTATTCAGTACAATTAGCTTTACTCATCATTGGTATAAAAACTAAAACTTCATAAACCTAATTTCTTTAGAAATATACACCTTATGTTTTGATGCGCAATAAAAGTTTGGGTACTGAGCAAAAAGAAAATATTCTTTGACAGAAACAATGGTTTAAAAAATCTAAAAATATTAGATACCTTCTCAATTGAGCTCTTCAGCTTGTTCAGGTGAGTCTCAAAGAGAGGGAAGTGTGAGAAAAAGAATTCCTGAAAATTCCTGTTCTCCTCGTCCTTCTCAGGCAAAGAGAAAACCACACTGATGGCAATCTTCTTCCTTCGGACCATCTGAGGATTGGAAGTGTAGTTCTCATCTGCCATGCTGAACGTCTCTTCAGCTGACCTTTGTAACAAGGGAATGTATTTTTTTTTAAATAAAAAGAACAACATCAAATCAACCAAGTCATCAGCAAAACATGAAGCACCATCGATGCGGGGAGGGAGAAGGTTGGTGGGGTGGTGAGGAGATTGGAAAGAGAGAGAGAGAAAAAAAGAGATAGTAAATTCTTTGACTTTGGTGGTAGTGCATATTAATCCTTTGCTGGTCAGTAATCCTGCCGACCATTACCATTCACGTTAAATTGGCTGGACTCAATTTGCAGACGACTGGAATCCGTAGTATTGGGATGTTGGGTGAGAATTGCGGAGATCAGGGATAGTGGCTGAGAGCTTGGCCACCAATAGAGGGATGGTGGGGGTGAGGGACGATCAGTTACAACAACAACTTGGATTTATATAGCGCCCTGCACGCCAGACGGCGTCTCAGAGCGCTTCACAATAACGGATCCCGGGGCCGAGGGGAAGGGAGGTGACTAAAGGCGCAGTCAAAAAGAAAGGTCTTCAGCAGAGACCTGAAAATAGGAAGAGAGGGGGTGAGGCGAAGGCAGTGAGGAAGGGAGTTCCAGTGCCTCGGGGTATAGTGGCTGAAGGCACGGCCACAGAGGGTGGAGCGGAGGACTTGGGGGACGAGGAGGAGGCCAGACCTGGTGGAGCGAAGGCAACGGGTACTGTTGTGAGGAGAGAGGTAGGGATGTGCAGAGGAGTGAAGGGATTTGAAGACAAGGATGAGGACCTTGAAGTCGATCCTCTCTGGGATAGGCAGCCAGTGTAGTCTGGCAAGGACTGGGGTAATTGGGGAGCGGAGTTTGGTGCGGTTGCGAATGCGGGTGACAGAGTTTTGGATGACCTGGATGTCTGCGGGTGACATCCCCAAGAGGGAGCATATCGATTAGGAAAAGGAGGGGGACAATGTTGTGAGAGCAGTAGGAAAAGCTGTTCATGAGTTAGGACTTGAACCAGGCGAGTGCAGTCCTACTGAGGTGGATGATGGAGGAAAGGCAGGAGAGGAGGATGGTGTGATCGACTGTGTCGAAAGCGGCGGAGAGGTCCAGGAGGATAAGGAGGCAGAGGGAGCCCTGGTCACAGATAGAGAGGATGTCATTTGAAACTTTCACAAGCGCAGTCTCTGTACTGTGGGCAGCGCGGAAACAGGACTGGAGGGGTTCGAAGAGGGAGTGGGAGGAGGTGTGCGCTGAGTTGATTGGCAACAACGCGTTCTAGGACTTTGGCGAGGAAGGGCAGGTTAGAAATAGGACAGTAGTGGTTAGAGTTTGAGGGATCCAGGGAAGGTTTTTTGAGGAGGGGGGTGATGACAGCAGTTTTGAGGGGGGCAGGGACTGATCCGGAGGAGAGGGACTGGTTGATGATGTCAGCCAGTAGTGGGCAGAGGAGGGAGAGCTGGTAACCACCAAGTTGGTTGGGAAGGGGTCGAGGCAGCAGGTGGTGGGTTTCATTGAAGTGATGGCGGGTGAGAGAGAGGAAGGAGAGATGGGAGGAAGGAATGTAGGATGGGGGTCGTGGTCGGAGCTGATGATGAGGAGGGTGAGGGGGACAGAGAGGGGGTAGTAGTGGGTGACAAGAGGCAGGTGGATGAGGCTGTCTGGTGGATGTTATATATTTGGGTTAGTTAGTTAGCTGGAGTGAGCAACCGGAGACGTTGATGAAGTTGGAGCCAGAGGTAAGGTGGGTGCATTATATGAGCCCTTGTCTCAGCCAGATTCAGACGAGTTAATTACACTTAAAAAGCACTGCACGCAATGGTTTGTAGGATGTTCGTGCACATGACTGAAGGAACGCCCCTCAAAAGTGGCGAAGTTTGGCAAAGCTAGGCAATGTTTTTAGTGTGAAAATTAGAGACCAGAAATGTGGATTCATTCTCCAATTCAACATAATGACGAGGACTGTTTTGAGAGGGAGGGGGTGGGGGAGGTGTAGAAAACTCTCCGCACTTGGGGCACTTTAGGGTTAGAATTAGTAGAATTCAGGTATAGCGTAAGTCAGATGAAGAGTAAAGCTGTCTCTATTCTGCCTCAGCACAGTACCACTAATACACCAAAGTTGTGCTGCAAGTTCCCTACCAACCACATTGCAACCGCTCTGAGCGAGACTGCCAACTGTGGATAGTTTTGTGCTTGTGTATATGCTCAAGAAGTACAAAGTGCTTGAACAGTCAACACGTTCTCAATCGGATTAAATCTGGTGTGGAATAAATTCTCTCCTACAGTCAGATTTCATTTGAGACTCAACTTCAAGAAGAAAGCGCAGCAGAAGTTGAAATGGCACAATAACAACCTCAGGAGGGATACAATCGCTGAAATTGAAATATAAAAATCAGGACTTACCACCTGGGAAAAATGCCGTGTTCCAAACTAGTGGTCTGGCTACGCAACCAGCGACGCTGGAAGCTGCTGGCACAGCTGGAAGATGAGAAGGAATTCGGAGATGGGAACGGTGTAGCTAACAGACTGCTTAGGGAGGCTGCGAGGAAACAATAAAGACACTATTTTCAAAGCCTACATCAAGGCTGGTCATCAGACACCCTCCTCCCTACCGAACCTCATCACCACCCCCCCGAATTGGGT
Organism: Callorhinchus milii; assembly: GCF_018977255.1. Classification (NCBI taxonomy): domain Eukaryota; kingdom Metazoa; phylum Chordata; class Chondrichthyes; order Chimaeriformes; family Callorhinchidae; genus Callorhinchus; species Callorhinchus milii. The sequence continues at coordinate 19,729,009 of NW_024704742.1, read as the reverse complement.
GCCCAGCCAGCTGTGTAAACTGCTTTAACACGTCCTCTCAACATAAACATTGCTATATAAAGTGTAAATTGTATTGCAATATTTTAGAAAGAGAGGAACACTACATTTAAAACAATTGCAGCTTCGCTTCCAAAATGTCTGCAATGCCACGTTATAAACTCTACTGCATGACTAACATAAAACTCCAATAAATAGATTAGAAAGTATTTGAACAAGTCTCACCAGATCGGGCTATACCACTGTCTCGGTCTTCATTTTGGCCTCTGCTTGGCATATCAACAGGTGTACTGTGAGCTGTGAGCAATACAGTTTGTGTTAGCACGTTTACCTCAGCTTAGCAATGACTGCCTACGTTGCAACTCTGAACACAATCTCTACTCTGAAACCAAGCAGATAAAAAACGGTTATTCCACTCGGTTGATAAGTTAGCAGTTCGTAAAGCGAACCAAGATGCAGTAATGTTAAAAAAAAGCAAATAATAGCAACATCCTGAACAGAGTTTTGCAACTCATTTGAGATATGAATATATTCAAGGAAGGAAGGAAGGAAGGAGAAGGTCAAAGGCTTCCTTCAGTATTTAAGCTTTTAATACAACAGTTTCTGGACAGGGGATCAGTGAGAAAAAAAAGTTGCCTCAATTTTCAATGGAGGTGAAATCCTAATCACATTTCTTTTAAGATTTCACGTGGTGGGGATGGGGGTGGGTATCTTAAAAGAAAATTGTACGTACAATAAAATCCCAACATATTGTCAGTCCAGGAAAGACGATATTCGTCACTCTCGGTTTGTCACCGATTTAGATTTTCTGTCACTTCCTTCTATGACACATTTTATGAAGCTAGAAATTAATTCTGGTTTACAATTACAATTCTCCAGTTTCTTCACTTTAATTTTCCCATGCTGAGCCCCTCTTCATGAGACTTGGCATTGGGTCCCTTGCGTGTGGTGTGACTGGCTGAGTGGCTCAGTGACATTTCCTTACGGTACAGATAACTTTGCTTCGATGATAATACCTGATATTTTACTTACGACTTTATACCTTATAAGTGATGAAATAAGTGGGGGTGGGTGCCTCTTATTCACATTTTGCACAGGAAGCAGCCGGAATATTGAACATGACAATATTAGTCATGTGATTATATAAGCCAGTGTTTTATTATCAGGAGTTCACTGTAATTTTAAAAAAAACTGTTGGGTCTCTTGCAATGTTACAACTGCAGCAGGGTACATGAAGAAGCACGTGATTCAAGCTGTATTGAGTGAAGTAACCTATTCACTCATAACTGAAGTCACGCACACATCCTGGTCAGCAAAAATGGAATAAATCCCACGATTCCTCATTTATTATTTTTGTGCTGTAGGTCAGATTTCCATCCAGCTCATTACTAGTGACACACACAGACAGACACACACTGACGCACACACAGAGAGTGGAGCTTGTGTAAAGGCAGCAGAACTGATACACTTTGTATTGAAGCTGCCACCTAGTGACCAGAATTGAGGAATCTGGTAATTTTCTTGCCATCCGCTACAGACACACTGAGGAACATAACACAACCTGCGTGTTAACACAATAATCAACGCCAACAGCCGTCAAGCTTCCGGATTATGCAACACGTGAGGCAAATGTAATTCAGGGTAAAAACTGTGAAAAGCACATGCCAGAGAAAAAAATCAATCAACTCAATCAATGATCACACTGGAAATATAAGGGCTGAACTCGCACTGATCGATGAAGATTAATATTCTACCTTGTTAACCGTTCACAGCGTTATCACAAATGCAAAAATATCCCATTGCTCGTGCAGGAACAGTAAAGATACTGCACTCCCCACTTGGAAACGCAACTCACTAACAACAGCAAATTGATTTACAATATATACTTACATTTGATTATAGCGCCTTATCACTGCGTTGAGACGTCTAAAGCGCTTCACAGAATATACAGTAAAGTGAATTGACTGTATATTTTGTGAGCGAAACGTGGCAGCCAATTGTGGACAGCACTCTCCCACAAGCAGTTGTGGATTGAGTGATTAAATTTTGTTTTGAAGGGATTATTACCCCCAGTTAGCGATCTGCCAATCGACAAACAACCAGGTTCCTAATTACTACTGAATCGAACCTGGGTCCTCTCGTTTGCGAGGCGAGAGCTCTAATCACTAAGCTAGAGGATTCCTTAATATGATTAAAAAAAAAACCTCAACGGGATGGATGGTGTTGCAGCGCTGGTGATGTTCAGCCCTATATTTCTGTGCGTCAGAACGTGCTTGTGTGGTGCACACCGTGCCCGGCATTCCACACAAACCTGCAAAGAAAGAAGCACTTCGCACCAGCTGTAGCTGCCCTGCTCCAGCAGTGCACAGCAGCAACTTGCTGCCGCAAAGCTGCAAGCGACCAAAACCTGGTGAAAATGGAAGGTTTAAAAAAAAAAGTAAAAAAAAGTGAACATGTGAATAACGTCAACACAAAAGAAAAACAAGGAGAAATTTCCAGGAGGTATTAAATTAAATTGTGCCTGAAACGACCCTTACCCAGGTTGCTGTCCGCACGACAGTGACTGCCGTTCTGACTGGGGCAGGGCTTCCCGCTGGTGTTTTCCTGGTTGATGTATTCGAAACTGTCTTGCAGCCTGCGAACAGCAATTCAAACAATGACCAAGCTAGGTGAGGACGCCAACAACAATAATAAATAACATTGTACAAGGATTTGGAACCCGAACTGGGGCTGGGATCAGGAGGGGTGGAGGGCAGGGTTGGGAGGTTGACCGAAGACACAATCAAAGAGGAGGGTTTTGAGGCAGGGCTTGAAGGAGGAAAGGGACTGTGGGATGGAGTTACAAAATATCTTGGGACCCAAGACAGCCTCGAAACCAAACCAGACAGACCTGGAAGTTTCTCCGGTCGGGTCTCTGTGCTGTACCATTAATTGATAATAATAATCCTTGCATTTGATATAGCGCCTTATCACATCTTCGAGATGTCTCAAAGCGCTTCACAGAATATACTGTAAAGTGAATTGACTGTATAATTTGTGGGCGAAATGCGGCAGCCAATTGCGCACAGCAGCGCCCCACAAACAGTCGTGGAATGAAGTGACCAAATTATTTATATTTATTTTAAAGGAATTATTACCCTTGGAAAAGCGATCCGCCAATCGACTAACAAACCATACTTACTGCTAGTAGGATCCTAAACACTAAACATCGGCATGTGGAGTAAGGAAACTTGCCAAATGTTTCGTCCTGTTGGGAATCTAACCTTGGGTCTCTCGCAACGAAGCAAGTGCTCCAACCATTGAGCTACAGGACTCCACTGATCTTCTCTACCTCTTCAAGTACAGTGCTGCCATCCTGCTTATCCAATGAAATTTACACTAGCTGATTTTTACCATAACCCTAAGCACATACTCAAGTTACGTAGGAATCATTAATAACCATGCGATGATGGGTATTAAAACGGCTAACTGGGTTAAAATCTGTACATCATAGGAGGTTAAGAGACTATTTAATTGCATGCAGAGAGCAGCACTGATTGAATAGGCTAAAGATGAGAGGCTACACTGTATTTCCAAAATCTGCCATTTTTTTTCAGCAAAGTGCTTTCCATCAATTTTGAAATTATTCACCTGAAGGCTTTTGAGATGCATTTATGAATAATGCATGTGAAGGGAATGCAGATTTAATGGTGTTTGAGGTGATGTAAAAGTGAAAGGCTCTGGGAGTTACATTATCAAGATTTTCTTAATGCACAAAATCTCAACAAAAAAAACATATTCAGGGAAGGATCCTGAAAGTGTGGAGATTAAATTGAATTTGCTTGTGCAGTTTTCTTTATATATACACAAAATATGGCTTTTGCTTTACACTGGGACTTGATCATCCAACATTTTAGGGGGTGCGGGGGTAGTGAAAGAGAAAAGGGGATAAGAGGCAGATAATCGAGTTTCCATTTCACCACACTCATATGTTGTGCAAAATCAGCCTTGTGATTGTTTGTTTGAAAGAAGGGTAAGAAGCAGCAGAACCTTACGTGTTAGAGCTTCCACCAGCACTGCCCATTTTAGCAGAGAAAACCTTACTGATCATCAGCTGAGGGGGAGATCTAAAAGAAAACAAAAAGACAACACACATCAGTCACTTCAACACCATAGACTGGCAAAAGCCTGGTTCACTTAACCTCACTCTCGCCTCTAAATCAGAAGTTTGGGGCGTGAGCACCACAGGTGCTTGAAGGTGTGAGAGAGAAGAGAATTCAATAAAAGTTATATGAATTACGAGCAATTAATTTAATATCAAGGTGCTTTTCTTTTTTTTAAAAAGAGATGAAGAATGCACAGTTCTTTTAATAGAAACTAAACAACCCGACTTTCATTTACCGTATGTAATGAATTTTCAGCGTGGAGCCTTTGTAACTCATTGCCACGGAGCCGAACATCATTTCTCCCAGCATGTTGACATCAGAAGCAGGCCGAGAATACTGCAATATACGAGCACCACATAAGCAATACTATATGTCATTTGTGCAGTTAACCAGTGAAGCAGAGAATGCCTCCCAGTCATAACAATATAACATTTGTTTGGTGCTGGTGGAACCTGTAAGGGTACAACTAGAGGTCCCTTACTTTCCAATGGTCCAACAAGTTTAGCCAGACAGGGAGTGGCTGAGCGATGCAGACAACAACAACAACAAACATTTATATAGTGCCTTTCATGTCAGGAGGACGTCTGGAGGGTGGGGAAGGTAGGGGTAGGAGGGTGACCACAGGCACGGTTGACGAGACTAGTCAAGGCGCAGACGAGAAAGGTTCCAGATCAGATTACTGGCATGAAGCTCTTCATGATCTTCACCCAAGGTCCATTTTGATTTAAGACTGAATTTAGGATATTCCACAATTCTACACCGAATTAATGGTCTTAAGGTTAATTCCACGCAGCTCTAGACAAGACGTAGTAATTTAGTAGCATCTGCAAATTTAAATATTATTCCATTAACTCCAATTGAACTCATCAATGAAGCCCAAGCTTAATATTCTCATGAATCTTTAAGCTGTAAATTAAAGTCACCTTCATAGCCTTCAACACAAAAGTTACAGCTTACCCCAATACTCCGTTTGGAGAAACCTCCTCAAGGTATTTGCTGCAGTGACTCCACCCGACAATGAACAACTCCCACCTGAATCTCTGAGCTGCAGGGTCAGATGTGTATGCAATACATATATATACCTGATGCACAGATTCATTCCACCCACCTGATACCTGGGCATCTGCTCCTTTGTTTTAGAAACTCCAGCAGAAGAGGAATTCTGTGAGGATGTGCCGCTGCAGGGACCAGAGGCCCCCAGGTGTCCGTACCTCCCGTATGGTTTTGACAGATCATCTGTGTTTTTCTATGTTAAGAAAAGAAGTGAGCTGAGTTTCACCAATTCGCTCTCAACCTATTTAGTGTTGCCGAGCAATTATGTGTCATCTGTTCAGTGACAATGACTCTGTTGTACACTTTATGATATTTGGCATAGAAACTGAGAAGAGAGAAAAGGAAAAGAAGACTTGTTCTTACACAAAAGGAATACACCCAAGTTACTTAAACTAGCAGGTACGCTGCAATAAAAAACACAGAGGACTAAAAAATTTCAGGTTTTACATAAACCTCTATTCCTTAGAGAATAATGCAACAACATTCCTGAAAGAAATATTATATCAGCTGAAATGCTGAATGAGCATCAAACATGTTCATCATATAATGTTCAATTTATTGGAATTTTTAAAAATATTTATAAAACTCCCAGCACGCCAACTAATCAAATATTGTCCTCAATAATGATACTTACCTACTTTAGTGTGCAATAAGCTGCCACGTCTCCCTTGCAAAATATAGTCAATTCACTTTCCAGTATATTCTGTGAAGCACTTGAGATGTCTCATCGGCATGATAAGGCGCTATATCAAATCAAAGATTATTATTATAACTTACATTTGGTATACCGCCTTTCACATCAGAGGAAACCTCAAAACACTTCACTGAATATACCGTAGAGAGTAATGTATTTTGTAGGTGAATGAACAACGCCAGTTACAAATACAAGGAAAAACCTTGGTTATTATTATTATTTATTATTGTCTCATGGACCCGAGAACTTGAAGAGTTAAAGTGAGCAGAAGAAGATTCTTCTCTTTTGATCTTTGGAGAGCATGGGCTATCATTTGCATCTCGAAATCAGCCACCCTGCAAAGTTGACTGTATCCAAACAGGGTGCACTAGTCATTTATGGAGCTCTCAAATGATCCGAAACATCAGAAGATCCTAATAAATGTTAAGTCACACGCCTCATTCAATACTGTCAACCAAAAAGCCATTTCGGTAACATTCTGTTCTTGCACTTCACAATGGTGTCTCACAGCTCTTGCGGTATTGCTCTCCCAATGATTTAAGTTACAATTGAACCTTAAAACCACATAACCAAAGGTCCCCTGCTTTAATAGCTGGTTTGGGCAGTGAGGGTAAATGGTATGAAGAGCACCTCCAACAGAAGGCACTAAGGATGAGAGGGACAGTTCCCTCCATCCCAGCAGTAAGTAAAACTTCTGATCAGTGTTGCTTTTGGTGAGGTGCGAATAGAATGGGAAATCCTATTGGTGGCCCATATCACCAACGTTGCTGCACATATCGCTGAACAGAATTTGTACCCAAAGATATCTTTCTCGCTATAGCTTTTGTTGGCATAACTTCCGTGCATGCCTGCGGAATATCAGCATATGAAAATATTGCTCACGCAGGTCCTACCATCAGTTTTTTGAATAAGCTTTGCATTTGATATAACTCCTTTCCCGTCAGAAATGTCAATAATTTGTGGGCTACAAAGCACTTCACACGGATTTACTATAAAGTATAATGACTGAGTATTCTGTAGGTGAACAGTTTGCAAGCCAAGTAATGGGAATGGAGGTTAATATCTGAAGTTGCTCTATGTTTGCTTTCAGTGTTGCTCCACATTAATACTACTTCACTACTTACCAGATGCAGTACAGGACAAGCAATGTTCTTTGCATACGCAGCAGATTAATGGACCTTAATTATGTTTTCTTTCACTCCTAGCCCACCATAATAATACTTACAACTGGTATAGCGCCTTTCCTGTCGGGAGAGCATTTCAAAACGTTTCACAAGATGTACTGTAGAGTGAAGTGACTGGCATTTTGGAAGTGAAGGCGGCAGCCAATTTCCGCACAGCAATGCTCCAAAAATAGCCGCGAAGCAAAGCTTCGCAGTAGAAGGCATCAAACAACCAGCGACATATCAGGCCTCATCCTGAAACTCTGCAGCCCCACCCCAATATTCATAGTTTTGTTGGCTACACATATTGGTAATTGAAGGTTTGATGGCTTACTGCAGTGCCCCACATCTGTACTGCAGGTTCCCAGCTAACAGTGCATTACCTGCTTATAACAAGGACGTGGGGATTATGCCCAGCCTTGGTGACAGTATAAATAACCCACTCATTTCATCAAACTAAACTAATTTGTTTCCTTGCCCGTGTTTCTTCTCCCCTCGTTTTTTTCCAAATTGTCACCACCCGCCAACATCTCCATATTTCTGATTGACCTCCTCGACCTCCCTCTCAAACTCACTGAGCCAGTGTGCAACCTCGGCCATCCTCAGCTCTCCTTCTTTATTCGGTCGCTGACCAAGACCGTTTTTCTTAGTCGTTGCCTGCACCATCATCTCGCACCAAATGCGGTTGAGAACTCATTCACTCCTTTGTTGCTTCCCAACCTCACTCCTCGCTGATCTCCCAAGTTCCACCAAACAACAAGCTCCACCCGATATAAAACTCTGCCAACCTCAGCCGTACTAACTCCACGCGCCCATCACCCCAATTACTCATCAGGCTGCATCTCCAACAAATTGACTTCAAACTCTTCATCCTACCCTATAAATCCCACATCATACCCTAATACCCTGTATTTCAGTGATCTCTCCACCCCCCCCACCTTTCAGCTCACTTTCACCTCTCCTAACTCATGCCTATTGAGTCACCTGCAAGTCAAATGCAGTCAAACACACAGAGAAACCTTGTGATTGACCCAGTTATCTTGTCTGGCAGCTGACCACTGGATAGATCATGAGATATTCTGCTCTGGGTTAAAATAAACATGTGACTAATTTGGATTTTTTTCTCTCTTTCATACAGATAGAAAAATAAGGGGAAGAATAAATTGAATCTGAAATCACATATTTGTGCACCAATAAAGTACAATGCCCAACACAGAAAACACTACTGTTATTGTCACCAATTACCGCTCACACCAATTACCATCTCAAAAAAACTTCATAGCACTTCAGAATTTACTGTAAAGTAATTGACTTGAATTTGTAGATGAATGCAGCTGCCAGTTTAATAATGCTTACATTTGATATAGCACTATATTGGTGGGACATTTCACTGTGTATTTACTGCGAAGTGTGGTGACTATGTGTTGTAGGTAAACGCAGCAACAAATTTGCACACAACAAAGTCCCAGAAACAATCATGAAGGCAATGACCAATTTTTATCTGGGCGATTGTTGCCCCCCATAGGAAGAAAATAAGTTTTAAGAGTTTTAAGATACATCATGTATTTTAGGTTTCGGAAACCAGCGGACAAAAACAGTCATGGTAAATCTCAATAACTGATCAAAGGTATTGTACACTCTGTGCTGGACATAGAATAAATGGTTCTAGAAAATCACAAAGGGATTTTTCTCACAATTAATTCCTTAACTTCCATCATGGACATAGTTAAGATCATCTGGATGCTGAGGAATCTTGAAATTAATTTTAAGAGTCATTTTGGTTACACGTTTATTTAGGATGGGTGAGTAATAACCATGTCATTTTAAACAGGAAGCTTTCTGTCTCTTGCAAAAAAAATATACATGGCATACATCGAACATGCTCGGACTGCAGTAATTACCTGTACAGTGGTCTCGTTGACCTTACGAACCGCTTTAGAATCAAACAATACATGTCGGCCCCTCCTCTCACAATCCTGGTAAATAATCAATCGAATCTGGCTTATTTCAAACTCCGCAGGTGACCAGCTGCAACACGACAAAAACAGAGGGTTAGAGAACAAAAATCATGTTCCACTGGTGACTTTGCACATCAGCTGTACAAAGAGTGGGGCAAAAAAAGATTTTGTAAAATTCACCGCTCCCGCTCCAATTTTTCTTCCCTCTTCTTCCAAAAGTACTCCAGTTGTCCTCAGACTTGGGTGCGAGTCAAGACATAAAAACTGTACAGGTCAGACATCTGTATTTGGAGCCTTCAATATATACATGACTGTTTCACAACTGGTGGTGGCTTTATTGACTAATCAGGGAAATGTAGGAGAGATTACAAGATCACAAGAAACGTTTGGATGAAGAATGCTCTTTGGCCCATTTGATCTCCCCCACCCTATTGTTAGATTATCATACCTTTTGTTAAAATATAAATGAGTCTCAACCATCCTTCCTGGTAACAACTTGGTTCAATATTATCCACCGATCTGCTGGCTCTCAGAAATATTTTGAACATTTTATTTTCTCGAAATGAAAGATGATTTAAGAATTTGACAAATTTCGTATGCTCTGAAATGCTACGGGCAATAGAGTAAGTCTAGACCAGGGTACCTCACCAGTGACATGACATATATTTAATCCTTAAATTCTACACCCCCCCCCACACACACAGGAGCGAGGAGATGCAAACATGATGTTCAAGACAGGAAAGCATACAGTTTTCTAAGAGAATTCAAATAAATATGTAATCGTTAGATATACCTGAAAATCAAAATAAGAATGGGCAATTCAGTTTGCACCATGAGGGTTGCAGGACATTCCCACCAGCCGAAAGTACAGTCTGATCTTGCTATAACACAGAGGTTTGTGGTGTTGGTGGGAGGGGTCCATGAAATGAGACCTCGCGTTCTAACAGAGCAGTTTGTGATGCGACAACTCGCCAGCACTTCCAGAGTCATTAGGGTCACCACTCACATCACCTGCATGCCTTACGCACAAAGCTGGACAGTCGGCGCACCGTATTTCAGCATTATGCATATCCCTCAGTGTTCCCGTGTTATATCTGAACAGTGACGGTCAATACACCATGCGATACATAAAATCCGAGTCTGACCCAGTTCCCATCCAATTGTCGACACGTGAGTCCTTATTAGCAGTGTAAATTACTGACTGGTGATGAGGGCTTCAGATATATCCCAATTCCACAAATCTCAACCCCATTGCAGGACAGACACCAGGCTACAGGGCTCCTGTAGCCAATGTTAAGCTACCCCCACAAAAGAGTTGGGATTGAACTTGAATTTGGGTGTAGTTCAGCTGCGGAAAACAGCATCTTACAAAATAAAAAGTTCCTCCTTCACCCATTCCCTCCCCGAAACAAACAACAGCCTATTTGATGACTGCCAGCAGCAGTGTGCCACTCGGTCGCTCTGAAGCCAGTTACTAAAAAAACATTGGAAATGCTAAAACATCAAGGGATTTACTAAGTTACAACTGTTAATTATTCCCCTATCGTCTGGTTATATTTACACGGTCACCACTCCAATTCCACATCATTGCCAACCTCGTTCTACTCAGTGAGCGAGTGTCGCACACGAACTCCACAAGGGGGTAACTGCAATAGCAAACCAGATCATCACCAGGTGGAAGTGCATTAATTGAGCTGTCATAGAAGTCAAGTCAACCACTTGTGCTGTTCCAGGTTCTACTATGGAGTCATTTTACATAGTTTTCTAATTCGTCTCAGTTGTAAAGATCAAAATCATGCATTACTTACATAAGCAACGTATTAAGCATATCTTATTAATGGGTTCACCAAATATAAACTACAGATCTGATAGACAGCAGCAATGGGTAATTAAAGTCCTTTCAGACTTCACTGACAAAACCAAAGTTACTTATGTCGAAACAAAAGCAAAGTGGCGGAACGAGAGTTTAACCTGCTGGAGGAAATAAAAATAAGGCAGAAGAAAAATCTGGACATGCACAGTGGGTCTAACAGCATCTGAAAGGGAGAGATGGGTTAATGTTGCAGGGCGTGACTCTTCACCAGAGCTGAAACAGTCTCACCATTCAACTGATCAATGCAGTCACCAATTCAACTGATCAATGCAAGCTGTAATAGCTCACCCGTGACAACAAACACCTCCCAAGCAGGCTCTCTCTCAAGCCTTTCGCCAGTACTTTACCTGTATTCTCTATGCTGCATCTTCCTGCATCTAGAGAGTTAATCACAGGAAACCCGTCCTTGAATGCATTGCAGTGACTATTTCAGCTCCTCATCGATGCCAAAGCACAAGACTGTCAGATGACTTCCTCTGCAAAGCTCCTGCTGATAGGCACACCTCCACTCAGCACTGTCCAGCACAGTACTCCCACTACCCGGCTATGGTACCAACAGGAATGAAGTGCCACTGATCCCCCTGGGATTTGCCACTGCGGGGCACAAAGCAGCTACAATACATGATCACTTTCTAATCTTAGGGATTTTGTTGCTAAACAGCGGCCAAAGTCATTGCAAGCTACAGCCACAGAAAACGCAGCTTGCATTTTCTTTCTTAACCAGTGTCATGAGGATGCAGCATCTTCGAACTTTAGCTTATTGACTTATTCACCAAATCCCAAGCACAGCTTTTGGTCATTCTGAACCAACCATCTTAAACGCCAGTCATTTGGCAATAAAATAACACAAGGGCCAACATGGTAGTCAGGGTTGATATTTTATTTTGTTGGGAGGGGGGCAACAGGAGGGAGAGGGGGGGGGGGTGGATGAAAAGGCACACATCAACAACACAACTCACTAACCCCATGCCTTGACCCTAAAGAAAACATTCTAATCTAATCATCTACAATAAATAAAAAAAAATCTACGCAAACCAGCTGCTTGTGTGTTTTGAATTACTTTACACAGGCCTGAAATGTATCGGAACAGATTTTGTGAAAGTGCATTGGCACCAAATTTGTTTTATATAAAAAGACAAAAACAAACCACAATCGGTTTGGGGAAGATGGATATCAGGGTTTCCTTGGATGCCAAAAACGCTGGCTCAATTCCCCAGCTATTCCGGTTGATTGCTCCTTTCATAGCTACTCATTCGACTCTTAGGAAATGCCACTTCCCTCCTGCAGGCAGCAGTTAACTTGTTCCAATATTACCCACCTGCCGTGTGTAACACCAGGAAAAGGGTTACACAGAGTTTGATTCTCCCAATGTTTGCACAACTCCAAGGCATGTAAAGTAACAGGAAGGCTAAAAAAGGATGAAGGAAACAATGTAATGTATGGAATAAAATCTGCTGAAAAGCCTCAACTTTGAATTGTGAATTCCACCCCCACCCCACAAAGCCAATCTGCTAATATTGCTCTCTTCAGGAAATGCCTGGTTTCCTTAAGAGGCTTTGTGGGGGACGTGAGGGAAAGTTAGTCATGATTATGGCTCAGTATCTTAACTTTAACCAGTATTATCGATAAGACCCTGCGATAATTTTGCTGATGGAAATTACCAACAGATGATTTCCTCTGCGCATCCTTTACACCCTGGATTCACCCAATTCCACTGGGCTCAACTGGCTTATAAAAAACATCAAATCAAATCGCTGGTGTCCTTTGTTCACTTGGTGCTGATATTATCATCCAAATTATTATCTCCCCTCCACACCCGGAGTGCCCTCTCAATCTGATCCCCTGTTCTCTTCCCCTCCTTCCCCCTTCCACTCTGTACTCAACAACAATTTACATTTATACAGTAAAGCTCACGAGTCGCATCAGTTATTATTATTAGTAATAATCGGGTCCATAAGATTTAATATGACTTATGCAAAGTCTGAGTTGCAAACAAACCATATAAATTGTAAGAAATCCAATTTAAACAAGAATCTACACTGTCATTGCGCAGTTACCAGCAAGCATTGGAAGCATTGGAATTGCAGTTGGGTAAGTGGGGTTTCCTTGGAGCTGAACTAGATCCAAGGTGATATGTCTGGCAACAGAATGTGGGAATCGAGCCAGCCCTCTCTGGTGGTCTCGCTAGTCCAGATCCTGAGTCAGGCGGGTCTGCAATATTCCAAGGCACTGCTGACGACAGCACACCCAGCCAGCATCGACAAATGCATTCAGTCCCATGTGCCAAATTCACTGGATCTGAAGCATCCTGAATTTTATGAAAAAATGCCCTGCCTGGGGGGGTGGGGGTGGGAAGAGTAGGCTTAAGAAAAAAAAGCAGAATAAGCTTATTCACATCAGTTCAAAGTTTAGCAGCTTCTTGGTTTAAGATACAAATTCACTTTCCTCCTCATCTCAATCATACCTTTACCATACTTGGAATATAAATGTAATGTAATGAGACAATGTTTGCGAAGATTAGAAATAATGGATTTAACAATCGAACTGAACCAGCCGCTCCCTTTGCTTCATGTCGCCCACCCTACCTGCCTCCACCGTCGACTGTCAGGCTTTCAGCTTATCTGGCCGACTCTGGAACTTGTCCCAAAGTCCCTTCAACTCGCTCCTTCCCTCACCTCTTTCAAGATTCATCAAGACTCATCTCTGTGCTTTCGCTCATCTTTCCTCTCCCTACCTCCCTTGGCTCCCACACCAGCTCGAGTGCCAAGTCAGGATGTTAAGGGCCTTGGGATGTGAAAGGTCAGATACAAAATGTAAATTTGTATTGTCTGACCCTGGATAATCAGAAGCAAATCTCTTCACTGTGTGTCACATCACACCAACTCACAACTTGGTGGCGCAGATGTTTGTTACATGTCAACAGATTATTTCACAGTGAGTGCAATGCTCCCCCTCACTGTCCCTGAGGTTTGATCTCAACACTGCACATGCTAAACTCCTTTTCTCAGCTTGCCGCTCTGCAGGCAAATGGCAAACTAATAAGGGTCACGTTCTTTCTCATGCAGAGCGAAGGGAAAACAATAGGGTTGAATCTCTTCTTATCTCGTGTGAGAACAGATTTCAGGATAGCACTGGATAACCTGGGAGCAACTTTCCCAAACTTATCTACAATAACTGTACTTATCTACAATAAATATTGCGCCTTTCAGTTCAAAAGAACCTTCCTACAAATACAGTCACTACATTTCACAGTAAAATTCATTGAGCATTTAGATGCTTTGACGATGTGATAAGGCGCAACATCAAATGCAAGAATTATTATTATTATCAACATCTCTAAACATTTTAAGGGGGGGTGGGGAGCGCACTAGGGAGAGAACTCCAGTGGAAAGGGACAAGGTGGCTCAATGTTAACCCATGATTGGTGGAATGGGGTGGTGGGGCAAAGCAGGTGGGACATGCAGGAAGCCAGAGACAGCAGAGTGGAGGGAGTGGCTGGGGGTGTAGGGTCGCAGGAGATCACAGAGATGAGTTAGAGCAAGCCCATGGAGGCATTTGAAGGCAAGTACGAGAATCTTTTGACAGGGAACCAGTGGAGCTGATCTACGCACCAGTGGTGGGGCCTCAAGAAGATCCAGAGGGAATCACAGAAATCTGAGCATAGGTGGTCTTTGGTGCATCATACCTGCAGTGGACTTTGGAGCTATCCATCATATTCCCATTTCCTTTTCAAAATATATTCAGAGAAATGGCTGGAAAGGGATGAACGGAGAGGACACAATCTTACACTATTAACTCCCCCTCCCCACCACCTGGCAACAGACTTCTACATGAAGAAAGTACTTGCTTGATCATTCAACAATCTTGCCATTAGTATTACATATACTACACACCATAGCACAATAGCCCACAAACTCCCCAATAGCTTTCGGTTCCACTTTTCAGACCGCAAAATAAATTGCATACCCCTGTATCAGTCTCAATGGTTCATTTCCTCAGCTAGGCAGATCTGTAGTTCTCCAAGTCATCACTGATGACAGACGAGTCACCGCGTGGCTGAACAGTAGGATTTCAAGAACCAGACACGCAGCAGGGATTCTTCCCACGTGGCTCATGTAAATCCTGGAAGCCAAAGCTCAAACGGGCAGGGTAGTCCTAGCTGAATGAATAGCGGAAGCTTGCTGGACGGTGTTTTCGATAACAAGTTATGGTTACATTCCACACTCTGGGATGTACAAATCTTTGGCTCTTACCAATCTGCGCCTAATATTCTCTGGGATTAGGGAAAAAAACATTTATTGCCTCTTCTTCATTCAACCCCACCCAGGCTGATTTCAGGCTTTATCTAATTGTCACTAATTCCAGTTAGAATTTTGCTACCATTTAGTATTCTGACTAACAGAGCTGAGGACAAGTCTCAGGACTGAGTGAGACAGGTTGGTTATGCGCTAATGCTTCAATTACTTTCTTAGCTTTACCAGACACCTCTCTGGAGCTAATCCGGCCCCAGGAAAACTCTGCTTACACCTCCCCCAGGCTTACACCTCCCCTCAGCAGGGAAAAGCGGGGGCAGGGGAAGAGAAAGGATGGGTAAGCTATGATGGATCTTCCTGGGGAATATCAGAACAACTCTTTTCAAAATGGTTTAATCAAAACCCAGTAACCCAAATCCCCAAACAACCAAGTTCTTGAGATGGCATCCAACCGTGATCACAGGGCAATGGTAACATGGGCATTAGGCTGTGTTTTTTATCCCAAAATTTGTGACTCACTGGCACCCTCCTCATCTCAGAACACCACATGCACAGAAAAGAAGTGAGACATGTATTATTCCACTGCATACCTGCCTGCAGAATATTTATTTGACACAGGTAATCGTTCGTCTTTTTGGTCCCTGTCTTTCTTCATGATGCTTGAACAGGCTTAATTCAAGCAGCCGCAACATCACAGTACAGCTAATGGCACTTAATTAATTAATTCTCCATTCTGCCCATCTTTCGTCTTTCCACAGAACGCACTTCCGCCCTTTTTTTCACGCCATCAATCGATGTTTTGTTAAGACACAACTGTACTTCCAACAACTTCTTGCCAAAGCTGAAAGAACGCAGAAAAGTATAGGTAACCATGGTGTGCACTTCCACAAAAAAGCAGAAACCCACACTTCCCAATATTTTCTTTGATTATAAAAACAGCTGCTTTTTTGGCAATTTTCCTAATTTCTATAGGAATAATATTTCATTTGATTATAGGACCTTAAGATGTTGTTGAGACATCTCAAAGTGCTTCAGAATATACTGTACAATTAATTGACTGTATTCAATAGCGAAACACAGCAGCCAATCGCGCACAGCAGTGTCCCAGAAACAATCGTGGATTGAGTGACCAAATTATTACTCTTTAAAGGGATTACTAGCCCCGGAAGAGCAATCCACCAATCGACTAGCAACTGGGTTCCTTCTTATTGCTAGGTAAACAGAAGCATGCGGAATAATGAAACTGTCTAAGGTTTTATCCCAACCGGGAATCGAACCCGAGTCCACTTGCTTGCGAGGCGAGCACGTTAATCACAACGTTACAGGACACCAACAGTGATAAAGTAATAGCATTACTATAACGTTCCTTCAATCGGATGGGCTTTGAAAAATGTTTCCATGGAGGATGTGTGAAACTCCCACGAAAACACACCACAGAGAATGCACAATGAACGAGGCTGTGAACCTCATTAGTTAAATCAGTTCGCAGCAGGACACTGTCCTGTGTCACGAGTTAATAGCTAATCGCAACATCACATGTAGGCAGGATTTTAGGACTCTCCCTGCAAGGTTGTTCAAACATTGGCTACAATACCTTCTTAACCGCTGTCATGTGAGTGCTTGTCATCTGACAGCTCTTAGCAACCTTGCTGATCTCAGCAGGAAAACGGAATACAAATATGAAACTGTAAAACAAAAATTCACGGTCACCAGAAAATGTGAGGTACATGAACAAGATTATAGATTGAAGCACTCACATGGTTGGGGGACGGGGGACCGGGGGGTAAAGAACCACAAGGACTAGTCCATTTGGCTCAGTAAAACTTTTCCCTCTTCACCAAATCATTCTGAAATGCTCCCAAGGTTTTTGAGAACCCAGTTAAACACACGGTTGCTACACTTTTATGTCACAGTGAATGATGTGAAGTGTTTTGGGACGTCCTCCTGATTTTAAAGGAGTTGTATGACAAAATCACTTGGCGTCAGCCTGACTCAGTGAGCAGCACTCTTGCCTCCGAGTCTGGATTTAAGCTCCACCTTGAGAATTGAACTCGCAATCTAGACCAGGAACGGACAATTTGCAGCCCACAGACTGCATTACGCATGCATAGAATAGTCATGCAAATCACAAGTCGGCCATCCCTGGTCCAGACTGACACTCAATACAGTGCTGGGGAGCGCTGCATTGTTTCAGGTTCCGTCCTTCAGATGAAACGGTAAACTGAGTCCTGTCCGCCTGTTCAGGTACATTAAAGATCCCACAACACTATTTGAAAAGAGATGCGAGTTTCTCTAGGTCATCGTAGCTCTTTGTGGGACTTTGAGCTAACCGGCTGATTTATTCACCTTACAATGCACAGTCACTACTGTGAATTGAGACACCTCCCTATGTGAAAGGCATTATGTCAAATACAAGGATTATTATAATTTTTTTATGAGTTAGTGTTCCCTGTTTGCCTTGTCTGAGATTAGCTAACTCAGCATGAAGGGCAAACCTTCCGACCCACGTGGCTCAATGCAACAGTGACTTTATCCACTCTCTCATCCTATTATAGACTAATAGGAAGCTTTTCAATCAACGTGCAATTCTTTACGACTGAATCATTGCAGCGCCTATTTACATAGCAGATAGAAATGCTTTCATTCCATCGACGTTCTCTCCGGTTCTCCCAACAAATTTAGTAAATTTACACTTAGTATTAATAACTCAGGTCATTTATGTAGATTAGGCAGGCGAGGATTCTATCACCGAATCACTGATACAAGGTAAAAGAAGTCCTTGCATTGACCCATGCATAGCTCCTTTCACCATCAGTCTCGACCCTCCCACTCCTCCTGTGCAGTGTAGACCCGATGTACCGAACGGCTTGTTTCTGTGCCTAACACATCAATTTTGTGCTGCTGTCTATGAACAGGAAGGACCAGATCTCAGTTTATTCACATCTCATCTGGAAGATAATCAACTTATCTAGTTTTATGATGCAGCCGGGCGCCTGCAGCTTTCGGTTTAATTAGGATCATTTCACGTAGGAGTGATCTGAAGCCCGAAGCTAATTATATCGCAGGGAGTTCCACTGACTACTTTGCAACATCCTCAAGAGAGTTTAAGGTGGTTCGTCAAGAGGATTCCCCTCTCTCCCACTACCAGTCACTCATTAATACTAATGAACAGAAAAAGTAGCTCTCACAGTACAAGCTTTGGCGAAAGTTACCAAAATAAAATAAAAATGCAATGACTTCTCCAAATAGCACTAAGGTATTTGACACTTCTCGTCATTTGGCAGCTGCTTTCTGCCACTCCCATTGCCTTCAGCTTGAATTTCACATTCTAGTTTTCTGGGGCAGCCACCATTAACAGCACAGATAACATATCGATTAAAAGAAACACATGGAGAAACACCACCTGCTGTATGTAGCTGCTGTAACAACTACAACCAGGAACAGAATTTAAAATTGCAGGGCTGACATCTCAAGCTGCATTTTAATACACAAACATTTGCTAGTATTTCATTTTCTAACTCTTCTAATAAATCCGCATTTTTGATCGACCGCCATTCAAGTCAGGAGGACATCTCATAGAACTTTGCAAGATTTACAGAATTGTAAAATGTAGTGACTGCATTTTGTAGGCTACCTTCTAGTTCATGTGGTGTGTGTGTGTATGTATGTATGTATGTATACATATATATATAAATAAATAAAAAGGTAGCATTGTTCCATTTAGTATTGGCAGAGAGACCCATCTCACCTCACACTGCCATTTTCTGCAATTGTGAAGTGGGCTACTCCACAATCATTCAGCTCAATACCCACCACGCAAAGACATAAGCTGGATCTTCTGTTCCAAATCAACCACCACCACTTGCCTTTATAGAGCACCTTTCATGAAGGATGGATACATTTGACATAATGTGTTGACAGATTATGAAGTTCTTGAAATGCCTTTTTTTTAAAAAAAATTATCATTTATTGGGATGTAGTTTCTCCGAATGCTGTGTCCATTAAGCGTTGGGTTTCCTTCAGTCTATTTTGCTGTGGTTTCGGTGAGTCTGGTTGTTGTACCTCTGTGACCTGCTAACCCCATATCAACTTGCTTGCTCCAAATCCCCCGCCCGGGCCGCCCCACCATTAGCCTCTCTGCCCCCACCCTTTGGGACTCCATCCCACAGTCCCTTCGCTTTGCCTTCACAGCTTAAGACCCTCCTGTTTGACCTCACGTTTGACTCCTCTCCTACCTGATTCCAATGCCTCCCCGCTGCTCGGGTCCAAATCCCTGACTGTCCAGCGTCTTGTGGACAGTCCTCCCAACGTGAAAGGCGTTTTACAAATGTAATTTTGTATTGTGTATTGTAACACGGCTGAACAGTATTCTCCATCGGGAACGGGTGGGGGGGGGGGGTATGCGGAGGAGAATAAAACACTTATGTATAATAGACAAAACTTAGTTCACTACGTAAATACCACTATTAAGAGACAAAATGTACCAATTCAAATCAATTCTCCTTGGGTTACAGCACACTGTAACAGCACAGTGATCTAATCCTCCTGAGACACCATGCGGTTCCTATGTTACATAGCTACAACCATTATTGACGCAAGCCAGTTAACCAAACTATACACCACAACAAATAGTTATGCAACTGTTGCTAAAATAGATACAAAAGTAAACTTATAAATGGCGAGGGTTGGGGGGGTGGGGGGGGGAAAGAGGGAGTAAAACATTTCTTCCTCTTCTGAAAATGGTTTAAAGCACGGATGTAGAATTTTAATACAGGTTCAATCGCAGCACACACAGCCATGGTTGCAAGATAAATTAATTTGCCTGATCATTCGTGAATGACATCTTCATTACTGTTGATTTTGATGTGCCCGTCAGAGCCCAAAGTGCTTAGTTGCAATATTTCCTGGTCACACCACACTCTGTCATGTGATGATTTGTGTGGTTTCCAATGACCCAGAGGTTCATGTCAGCTGAGAAGTTATTTTCTCCACATCCTCTGCCCATATATACAATAGGATATGATACATTGAAGTACAGCTTTCAGGAGGTTGGAACTACTCATTTCAAGAAAGTTTAAAAAAAATCTACAATAATAATTTGATGCAACATCTGTAAGGTCAAAAATGTCAAAAAAGCACTTCAAAGGGAATCGCTGTCAAGTGTAATGTATATTTTGTTGGCAAACAGAAAGACCATTTTACGTACAACAAGGAGGATTTTTTTGTCTGGATGCCAGGAGTAACTTCTGCAAAAAAGCATTTCCAGCACACAATGTAAACATTTAATAATGCATGTTAGTATGTACCCTGAATTCTCCTTTACAGCCTCCAGATTTTAAATTAAGCATCCAGCTGTACTGAGCAAGGAGGCCTGTTGAACAGTAACATTAAACACGGATACACTGGTTGAAAAGCATCTAAAATGGCCCGACAGATAAAGGCGCAGATTTTCTGATAATACAGAATGGAAAGATTATGTAGGTACAAACATTTGTGAATAGTTTCTTGACCTTGGAAAAACTGAGAGCGCAGCAATTGGTGTAAGGTCTCTGGGCTAAGAAGGTGAGAAATCTAAGGGATTCGCTTGAAACCAAACCCTTAGAAAGTATTGGGTATAGAATTAGACTGATGTGCTATCCTTTTCCCATCTATTCCATGGTTAAGGTTAAATATATGAATGGCTACTTAGGTGAGGTAAGGACAATCGGTACCTGTGAAACCATACCCATCTTGACCAAGGCTGGTAATACTCGCCTCTGCATTGGAGGCTTGTGGATTCAAATCCCAAGTCAAGCCTTTTGAGTTCATAGTCTAAGGCTGACACTCCAGTACAATGCTGGGGGAGGGCCGAATTACAAGATTTGTCAACCTACAGATGTCACGTTAAAACCAGTTCCCACCTGCATGCTCAGATAAACTTTAAAGATCAAAAGGCACAATCAAGAAGAGAAGGGAGTTTATCTGATGTGAAAAATGATCACCGGTTTAATCAATCATTTACCGTTTGTGAGACATGCATAAATATGTGTAAATTCTACAAGACACAAAACTTGACAGCAATTTCCTGTGATGCTCTTTGGGATATTTTGAACGTTATAGGCACCATAGCAATTGTAAGGCTTATGTTGTAATTCTGTTCCTTCAGGACACAAAGGAAAAAAAGTTTAAGGTGATCCAGAGATTGATCTCTCAGTTGCTGGGGATTTAACAGTGTCAATACATACGCATGAAAAGGTCAGACGTACAGTGGGAATACTGGTTTGCACCCCCCCCTATTCCATCTGCTAATAGTTTTGGCAATCTTCATATGCTTAAAATAAAACAGTGCGCATGTGAATGCACAAGGATAATTTATAGCTGTGGAATTCCCCGAGCAGAAACCGGCAGCAACAACTAACGTGCACAAACTGATGGGTTGTGTAAACTGAAAATACGGAGTGCAGTGAACTAGAAATATGGCACAATATCTCACAAACTAAGCTTCTCACCAGTACTCCTTTCATATTAACAAGGAAGCCTATGTAGAGATATTACTTTCCAAACACTACAGATAATAATATTCCTTGTATTTGATATAGTGCCTTATCAGGTGTTGAGACGTCTCAAAGCGTTTCACAGAATATACTGTAAAGTGAATTCACTGTATATTCTGTGGGCGAAACACAGCATCTAATTGCGCACAGCAGTGTCCCACAAACAGCCATTAGAATCAATGACCAAGTTATTTTTTTTATATTTAAGGGATGATTACCTGCAGAAAAGCAATCTGCCAATCCTACTTACTGCTGGGCAAACAGAGGCGTGTAGAGTAAGAAACTTGCCTAAGGTTTCGCCCTGCCTGGGAACTGAAGCTGTGTGCTCGAACCAATACACCACAGGACTCCACGATGATCAATCAAAACTATTCAATGAATTTTTGTGCACATAATCTCCGTTTCCCCTTCCCGTTCCTCTCCTGATTATGTTTCAGCAATTTTTCATCTCTCCCTCAACACCCCCCACCACCTCCACAAGAGGACAGTTTAACAGGCACCAGTCACCTGGCAATCCATTAACCACAAGGCTATTATTTGTGTGCGAATACAGACAGGCAAACTATTCAAGATGGTAAATCTAAAAGGCATGTTTCAAATATACCGCAGTGCTATGTTCCGAAGTTGCAATCTTATCTCTCCTGTAGCGCACTGTAGGGTTCTGTTTAGTCCTGCTCCGTGGCAGCTAAGCTAATATATCAGCATGGAGGCTTCAGATAGCTCCTCTTCTTCTAATCACCACTATAAGTCTACAGTCTAGACCAGAGTCGAATCATAGAGCATTGAGCCAGATGTGGCTCATGAAGAGTCTCGGTGTGGCTCACAGCCTCCTCAGCAGAAAGCATTTGTGTCAGATAATTCCCACTGACAATTCGCTTACAAAGATATGTGCGAGTCTCTACTTGCTTTGTATGTAAATGCGTGTCAGTTAAATACCAGCAACTTGCACGTGTGAGCGTCAAGCCACATTTGAAAAGTAACTAATCACTGCGCAATCGCTATAAGTTTGAATTGAGTGTGGACTTTTCGAAAACAATCAGTGCTTTCAAAGTACGTATACAGTAAATCTTCCATAAGGCGCATCAGTCAGGACAATAACATTTAATACCGCACGACTTGTGTGAAGCCAGACTTGCAGGCAAACTGTACAAGTCTCACAAAATCTGATTTAATCAATAATTGACACTGCCTTGCGTAATTCAATGCAGCTAGTAAGTTCCATACGGTGTGGGTGTCAAGACCACATTTCCCGTGATTCAATGAGTCTTGCAGGCGCATTTTCCAAAAATTGGAATCGGGGGTGGGGGGGGGGGGGAATGAAATTCTTTGGCGTGTGCGTCATACGATCAGGATTACGTTTCCCGCGATTCAATGCACCCGGCCGGTAAGTGTGCGTGTGTGGACGTCATTTCTCGCGATTCAACGTAGCTGGTAAGTGCGGGAGTGTAATGGAGTGTGGGGCAGTGGTGTTATGAGTTAGGAGACGGAGGGCTGGGGAGAGTCGTTACGAGTTAGGAGGTGATTAATACAAGTAGCGCAAAGAAGTCCAGGTGGTTTTGTTCGGAAACTGAATGGGTCTCGAGTGCATGTACGATTTAGGCGATTGTACGATTTATAAAGATAAGAGTTAGGTGCGTTTTACTGTACACACGTATGTAATGTCTTTGTTGTAGTGATTCCTCTACGACCTCGCTGTTGCTGCATGTACGTCTTTGACTGGCATCGTATGGAATTGGATACTCACACCGGTGTCTTGTGTCGCATTTTGACTGGTGTGCGTCACACTGTTGACCACGAGCCACGCTGGTCTAGACCATACCCTTTACACGTGCTCATCATTCCAGCTCCAAAGCAAGCGACCGGCTAAATAAAGCAGCAACGTTGCCAGGGCTCATCTTTTGCTCGTTTGTCCTAGATACCAAAGGACAACTGCACGCTATCAAGCAGAGCCCAGGGACTGTGAGCAACAGTATTTCAAAAGTTAGTTTCTCTTCAAACTTAAAAACTCAAACCAACAGGTAACATACACTTTGTATTAATGCAAACTGGTAAACAGGGGGAATAGTGAGTTTTGGTTGGGGGCAAGGGAGTGAATGTCCAGCAAGTGTCCTCCCCCCCCGTCCCCTCCAGGATATTCCAAAACACTATGTTCACCTAATTGACGCAGGGGTTTTATTTTGTTACTTCTCTCTTCCCCCTCTTTGATATTCTTTCTCTAACCTCCCGCCCCGCCGCCCCCCACCCCCCCAAAAAAACAAACAACCAAAGAACCCCTGCAAAATATCCAGGTTTTTATTTCAGGGATTTAGAGAAACACTTTCATGGTCCTTGTGTTCTAGCAATACACAAACCGGGTCAAGCGAGAGGTACTGATTTACCCTCAAAGTATTGGCCCGAACACATAATAACCCCAATACTACACTGCAGATGTCAAGCATACTGCTGCCGTGCACAACCTGGGATCTGTCCACACACAACTCTCAGACAGGAATATGAACTGTCAGTACTATATCAGATATCCTTATCATCTTTGCAACGCCAATAAAGATGTTGTGGTTCAAAGACTATTTTCACCTCAGATGACACACGCTGCTTCAAACACAGAGGCTATAAACTAATTCCCAAACACACAGCTCTTTCGCATCCACTGCAGAATCTGGACCGTAACCTGTGCTGCCCGTTTGGCTCATTGGGCAGGACTAGAGGATGCTGCGGGTAAGAAGTTCAGGGATTCAAACCCCATGCTGGAACTTGAGCTTGTCTAATCTCTAGTCCCAGCATTTGACAGATGGATGAGACATGAATAATAATCCTTGCATTTGGTGTAGCGCCTTATCACGTTGTTGAGATATCTCAAAGCGCTTAAAGTAAATTGACTGCACATTTTGTGGGCAAAACGCGGCGGCCAATCACACAATTACGCAGAGCAGCGTCCCACAAACATTCGTGGATTGATCGATTTTTTTTTTTTTTTTTTTTTTTGAAGGGTTTATTACCCCTGGAAAGCGATCCACCAATCGACGAACAACCGGATTATTACACGTAGGTTCGGTCGGTCTGTGCTCAGGTAGAAGTTAAAGACGCCACATGTTCAAAATCTGCAATTTGCTTGACACATCAGTTCACTCACTGATCAGAAACCTTACAGGTATAATTTTTTTTCGGTAAGTATTGTATCCTGCCGAACAACTCTCCAGATTAAATGCTCATTCACGTCATGGCTGTTTGTGGGACCTTGCTGGTGTAAAGAGCTGCTGCATTTGTCTATGAAAACAGCTAATAAACTTGACCGTAATTACTTTTGAGGTACTTTTAGACTTTGACCTGATAAGGCACTATAACAATGCACCTTCGCTCATTTATCTGTCCTTTCCTTACCTTTCACAACATGGATTTCAAAAATGCAAACATACATCAATACAATGCAATGTGTTAAAGCATTTTAAACAAATAAAATAATAATAATCCTTGCACTTGTTTTAGCACCTATCATGTCAGGACGACACTTCAAAGCACTTTGCAGGATTTTACTGTAAATTGTAGCGACTGTGTATTTTTGATGGTGAATGTGGAAGGCAATTTGCACACAGCAATGTTCCACAAACAGCCGAGAAGTGAATGATGAACTTTATTTGGGGGGGTGGGATTGGTGGCCAGGATACCAAGAGAAACTTCTCTTTTCAAATAGTGTTTTGCAATCAACATCCACCTGAACAAGCAGACAGAATCCTGGTTTAACAATTAGCTCAGTGGTTAGAGCACTCGCTTTGCAAGTGAGAGACCTGAGTCCAATTCCAGGCAGAGGGCGAAACCTTGGGCAAGTTTCCTTACTCCACACAGAGCCTAATAATAATCCCTCCAAAACCAAAAACAATGATAAATTGGTCATTTTCAATCCATGACTGTTTGTGGGACATTGCTGTGCGCAATTGACTGCCGCGTTCGCCCACAAATATACAGTCAATTCACTTTACAGTATATTCTGTGAAGCGCTTTGGGACGTCTAGAAGACGTGAAAAGCGCTATATCAAATGCAAGGATTATTATTATTACCTGAAGGACAGCACCCCCAACAATGCAGGCCCAGCACTGCATTTTGGAACAACCCAGAGACTGCAAATTCAAAGTCCTGACTTGGGGCTTGTGACACCACCTTGTGACTCAGAGATAATGAGCCAGGCTGGCAAAAAAAATGTTTTTGGTCATGTAAAAATACTACTTAGTTCTGGCCATTATTAACAACAACTTGCATTTATATAGCGGCCATCACGTGACACAGCGTCTCGAAGCACTTAAATTAATTCAATTTCAAATCAATAAGGCCTATATTTTGATGCATCAATACAGTTCTGAACTTACAAATGAACAATAGCAGTATTTTCCTGACTTAAACTGAAAGTGTCTTTGGAATACTAGCATTTTTGCATCTACATTTGGCTGTTATATTTCCCTTGATGTTTTGGCACACTAGGCAAGTCATGAGACTCCAAACCAACTTTCACTTCTGTGCACGAGATCCCTTGAGGAGAAGGAGTCTCCAAGAAATTGCTAACCAGGAGATGAACTAAAGTGCAATGGTTTTCCAAACATGGTGGCATCGCAGATTTGTTATTTTCAATGCAAACATAATAATAATAATCCTTGCATTTGATACAGCGCCTTATCATTTGTTGAAAATACTCATAGTTCAAGATAAAGTTTCAGCGACTCCAACAGAACCATTCAAATTCAATTTCTACTAAAGACTGTGACCTATCTTCTGTATGTTGACAAGAGAACATGTTATCTGAATAAGATTCATGAGATATAAAATGCCATCCACTGCTGGCACTCGCATAGGATTTCAGATCAGCCCACATGGGGTATAAACCGTATCCCATGACTGATGAGATTAACTTTAAATCTACCAAAGTCAGACGTTCACATTTCCAAATGACATATGATGAGGCTAGTTTATGAAACCATATCCACTACAAAATGGCATGGACCCAACGTGATACAGCATACAGTATCAATCATCATGGGGGGGATGGGGGAGGAAGGAGGATTATACTATAATAATCCTTGCATTGGATATAGCAACTTATCACATTATCGAGACATTGCAAAGCACATCACAGGATACACTGCAAAGTAATGTGGCGGTCTGCGTTTTGTGGGCGAATGTGGGAGAAAGAGAAGAGAGAAATAGTGGGGTAGAGATTTCTTTCTCCACCTCCCCATCCATCAGGTACTATCTCAGACACAAGATTGAAAAGCGATTTGTTCCTAGCTTATCCAAGGAAAGCACAGACAACAATCCCAATATTCCCACCTTCCCAGCAAACCATCTACCCTACAGTATCATTTGTTTGGTACTTCCCAAAGAGACACAAAATTATAGCTGTGAACTCCCATCATATCATTTCCTACTAGCATGCTAAATGCCTTAATATACTGTATCAAGTCTTTAACTATCGAGTATATAGTATAATAATAATCCTTCCATTTGATATAGTGCTTTTCACGTCTTCTCCTCCACAAGCTGCAGGTCATTCAGAACTCTGCAGCTCGTGTACTGTCCCGCACCAGGCTTCGCAACCACATCACTCCCACCCTCGCTCGCCTCCACTGGCTCCCCATCCCCCAGAGGATCGAATTAAAGATCCTCATCCTCACCTACAAGGCCATTCACGGCCTTGCTCCCTCCTACCTCTCCGACTTACTATCCCCCTACCTACCTGCCCGTATCCGCCGTTCCTCTGGCTCCGGTCTGCTCCACGTCCCCCGCCCCAACCGCCCTACCATCGGTGGTCGGGCCTTCAGCCTCTCAGCCCCGAAGCTCTGGAACTCTATCCCCCAGTGCCTTCGCCGCCTCCTCCCTTTCCTCCTTCAAGGCCGGTCTCAAAACCTTTCTCTTCAAACGTGCCTTCAGCTCCCCTCTCGACTCTCTACCCCCTCCTCGCTCCCTCCCTTCCCTCCCCTCACCCTGACCATTTCCCCCCTCCTCGCTCCCTCCCTTCCCTCCCCTCACCCTGACCATTTCACCCCTGCTCGGGTCCCAACCCAATGTCCAGCGCCTTGGGACGTCCTCCCGACGTGAAAGGCGCTCTATAAAAGCAATCTTGTTGTTGTTGTTGACGTCTCAAAGCGCTTACGCCTATTCCACCAAGACGAGAGCACTATCCCCATTCTGCACGTTGTATGGATTTGAAATATTAACATTTTCACTGAAGTACAAGTTCTCCATATATTTATTTATTCCCAAAGATAAAACAGCTGTCATTACATTGGTTCCAAATGAGATGCACAAAATTTCAAATTACCAATGAATTAAATAGGTTTGTCTATTTATGGTTAAGTAGCAAATCGTACTTCACCTTGTGGTACTTGCTCTAATACCCTAATTTGTATCAAGCCAAAGTAATTCCCTAGGAATATCTATACACATTAACACAGGGTATTAACACAGGGATTGGTACATAGGATTACCACAACTAGAGGAATAACAAATGTAAAGATTCATAGATTTATGCCTTGAATGTGCAATTATTGAAGTAGTGCTGGTACTCACAATATTTCCCAATGTATTTTAAGAACAAATCTTAATTTATGGGTGTGAAGTTCATGATATCTTTCATGCCAAATCTGCATGGACAAACTTGTTGTCAGCATAGCTGAATGCATTTGATTATCATACAGGAGCAACTCTATTGGATCAGGTTATCCAGATTTGTAGGAACTTTTGGATCAGGAGGTTCGTTATCCGTGCGATAACGTATACGGTAAACGTGTGTGCATACTGTGCACATCAGGGAGCCTTCCGAAAGCAGCAAGTGTGCCTTATCAGGGAATGTGCGGGCGCGCACATGGACATGGTGTACACAGGGGAGATTCCTGACTGTGTTAATGGGAGCGTCCCAAAAAATGTGTGTAGAACCTATGTATGGTGTAGGAATGTACCGAAAACAATGGAATGTTTTTTGTATCAGAAAATGCTGTGTTTGTTTTGGATTTCTGTGGTACTAAATATTACATTACAAATAAATATATATTTTCAAAAAAAGTGGTTCCGTTAACTCCAGTGTGGGCAGACTGGTCAACCTCTCTCCTACAAACAAAATGACTGAAAGGAGAGTCACCTCAGAGTATGCTCACCACAGAGGCTTTTGAGTGAGTTACTCAACCCTCTAGGCCACAGGATTCAAAAACAGAGGCAGGAGGAGGGGTGGAAAATCCCAAATGAACAGAAGAGTTATGGATAAAAGGCAAAAACAAACATTTAAAAAAAATGTAATGCAATTATTTTAAAAGAATTGATACGACCTAAATCAACTATGTTTTTTCAACATTTGCATTCCAAGTCAATAGCGGGTTTGATCAATGTTTTGTGTACGGTTCGCTAGAGTATGATGCAAAATCAAATAGGAATTTTAAAAGATACGTAAACCAGCACGTGTTGGCGTTCTTGCTGGACAGATAAGTTCAGCGATATTAATTGCACATGAAGTGTGAGTAGTGAATACATTCCTACTGTCCACACTACAGGGAGGAGGCACAATAAAACCTATTAAATTATATTCTATTAACTTTAGGGCTGCTCCTCTAGAATAGCTGCCTGAATGCAAGTGAATCGGTTCATGATCCCACAATCCAGACAAAATGGCTGCTAACAATAGTCATCCGGAAGATTTCAAGACTTTTCTGGTCAATGAATGCCTGGATGGGAGATCAATGCAGGGCAATTTACAATGAAGCAGCCACCCTGGTGCTCTTAAAGTTCAAGTCCAAAATTTTGTACAGGCTGACTTGGCACCAACTTCCATTATGGACCTATGCTGAACTGGGGGACTTCAGCAAAGGCATTAGCCCAAAATAGCCCTCACCGACCGAGAAGAGGGTGTGGGGAACAGCCAGGATTCCCACTTTAGATCAAAATCCAGTCACCCATACTGGAAAGTGCACGTGGGAACTTTGGATAAGAACAGGATGACTTCCACTGTCGAACATTCACTGCCCAGGCTCACAAGTGAATAGCCACTGGTGGGGTGTCAGAGGCCATGGTACTATACCCCATGGTTCCATGAAGTGGATAAAGGAAAAAAAAAGCTACCGAAAGAGTCTAGGCGATGCAAGAAGGTATCGTATTTAGGCAGTTCTCTCAACCTGGCAAAGAACAGAAACTTTTCCTCTCCCACCTCTGCACCCAGGAGAAATGTAGTTCTGCTTCAACACAACAACTTGCATTTATATAGTGTCCCTCACGCAGGGTAGCGAAACCAGAGTGTTTAACACCACACAAGCAGAATATAGTAGAACTCCCAACGTAAGAATTACTTTTATACCATTACAACACAGAAAAATTCACTCTGTACTGTACAAAGTTAAACAGTACGCAATGACATAATTCTGTCAGCATGATATTATTGTCAGAGTAAGAACATGCAGTGCACTCTTCCCCTTATACAGCAAGTGGAATGATGCCAGCTCAGTAATGAGTCAAGGAATACTTAGCATTTGATCCCTGTGTTTGTCTCACCCATCATTTCTGTGTACTCATCCAGTGGAACGTTTTACATCATTCACACAGAAAAAAAATGATCTCATGCACTAAAGGTCTAGTATGGTGCAAGCACTCAAGATTCTTGTGCGAAGAACAAAACAAAATATAACTTGATGAAGAGAATCCCCCTTTCCTTCCCTCTCCCTCCTCGCCCCCCCCACCCCCCACACACAAATTAGAGACAAACAAGAGTGGTTTTACTTCAAATTCTCACAGCGCTTGAAATGTCATGCAAAGTTACCATATTCCAGAAGGGAAAGCACAATGTATTATTATAAAAACAATCCTGACTTTGGTTTGAGCCCAACCATAACCCAATACTCAAATAGAACAGGACTGGAAGCTGTATTCTGGAATAATCATTCATTATTTGAAAGGTCAATCTAGCATAGGGGAATGGTCACTAACTAGACACTGAATTGGCATTTTTCTATAACATAATGACCAATTTCATTATTTTACAGACGGAGGGCACAGTAACTAAATTCTCTGCTCACTCAGTTTGACTTAGTTTTACTGATTCCCAGCCAGTTAGGGTGCAAATGTGCTATTTGCACATTTGCAATTGTAGTATTTGCTACTTGCTGCTGTGTCTGACCTTAGGGGAATGGGTGTTTGGGATCCAGTGTGGCTATTGTCATGATAATCTGGATGCTTTTGTGCAGCTGTATATTGGAAGAAAATGCCCACCACACCTTGATGAAGTTACTTGCTTTTCCTGTTACCTGTAAACATCATTATGGATCACGTATTCAAATTTATTCAACATTTTGGCAAGTTCAATAACCATCTGTGTTGTTGGAATTGTTTCAGTGGATTGTCCCATGACAGGCTGGGAGAAAATGTACGAATGGTTAGCATTTTTAAGTTATTGTGCTGCTTTGATCCTGTGTTTGTCTCACCCATCATTTCTGTGTACTCATCCAGTGGAACGTTTTACATCATTCACACAGAAAAAAATGATCTCATGCACTGAAAGGTCTAGTATGGTGCAAGCACTCAAGATTCTTGTGCGAAGAACAAAACAAAATATAACTTGATGAAGAGAATCCCCCTTTCCTTCCCTCTCCCTCCTCGCCCCCCCCCCCACCCACCCCCCACACACACAAATTAGAGACAAACAAGAGTGGTTTACTTCAAATCTCACAGCGCTTGAAATGTCATGCAAAGTTACCATACCCCAGAAGGAAAGCACAATGTATTATATAAAACAATCCTGACTTGTTTGAGCCCCACCATAACCCAATACTCAAATAGAACAGGACTGGAAGCTGTATTCTGGAATAATCATTCATTATTTGAAAGGTCAATCTAG